>NW_027397064.1:83578321-83898235 GCF_003265705.2 Callorhinus ursinus
TGCTACCTAGAGCAATCTACACATTCAATGCAATCCCCATCAAAATACCATCCACTTTTTTCAAAGAAATGGAACAAATAATCCTAAAATTTGTATGGAACCAGAAGAGACCCCGAATAGCCAGAGGAATCTTGAAAAAGAAAAGCAAAGCTGGCGGCGTCACAATTCTGGACTTTCAGCTCTATTACAAAGTTGTCGTCATCAAGACAGTATGGTACTGGCACAAAAACAGACACATAGATCAATGGAACAGAATAGAGAGCCCAGAAATGGACCCTCAACTCTATGGTCAACTTATGTTTGACAAAGCAGGAAAGAATGTCCAATGGCAAAAAGACAGTCTCTTCAACAAATGGTGTTGGGAAAAATGGACAGCCACCTGCAGAAGAATGAAACTGGACCATTTCCTTACACCACACACAAAAATAGACTCCAAATGGTTGAAACACCTAAACGTGAGACAGGAGTCCATCAAAATCCTAAAGGAGAACACAGGCAGCAACCTCTTTGACCTCAGCCGCAGCAACTTCTTCCTAGAAACATCGCCAAAGGCACGGGAAGCCCGGGCAAAAATGAACTATTGGGATTTCATCAAGATAAAAAGCTTTTGCACAGCAAAAGAAACAGTCCACAAAACCAAAAGACAACCGACAGAATGGGAGAAAATATTTGCAAATGACATATCAGATAAAGGGCTAGTATCCAAAATCTATAAAGAACTTATCAAACTGAACACCCAAAGAACAAATAATCCAATCAAGAAATGGGCAGAAGACATGAACAGACATTTTTCCAAAGAAGACATCCAAATGGCCAACAGACACATGAAAAAGTGCTCAACATTGCTCGGCATCAGGGAAATCCAAATCAAAACCTCAATGAGATACCACCTCACACCAGTCAGAATGGCTAAAATTAACAAGTCAGGAAACGACAGATGTTGGCAGGGATGCAGAGAACGGGGACCCTCCTACACTGTTGGTGGGAATGCAAGCTGGTGCAACCACTCTGGAAAACAGTATGGGGGTTCCTCAAACAGTTGAAAATAGAGCTACCATACGATCCAGCAATTGCACTACTGGGTATTTACCACAAAGATACAAATGTAGGGATCCGAAGGGGTACGTGCACCCCAGTGTTTATAGGAGCAATGTCCACAATAGCCAAACTGTGGAAAGAGCCAAGATGTCCATCAACAGATGAATGGATAAAGAAGAGGTGGTATATATACACAATGGAATATTATGCAGCCATCAAAAGGAATGAGATCTTGCCATTTGCAACGACGTGGATAGAACTGGAGGGTGTTATGCTGAGTGAAATAAGTCAATCAGAGAAAGACATGTATCATATGACCTCACTGATATGAGGAATTCTTAATCTCAGGAAACAAACTGAGGGCTGCTGGAGTGGTGGGGGGTGGGAGGGATGGGGTGGCTGGGTGATAGACATTGGGGAGGGTATGTGCTATGGTGAGCGCTGTGAATTGTGCAAGACTGTTGAATCACAGACCTGTACTTCTGAAACAAATAATGCAACATATGTTAAGAAAAAAGAAAAAGAAGAAGATAGCAGGAGGGGAAGAATGAAGGGGAGTAAGTTGGACGAGGAGATGAACCATGAGAGACGATGGACTCTGAAAAACAAACTGAGGGTTCTAGAGGGGAGGGATTGGGGGGATGAGTTGGCCTGGTGATGGGTATTAAAGAGGGCACATTCTGTGTGGAGCACTGGGTGTTATGCACAAACAATGAATCATGGAACACTACATCAAAAACTAATGATGTAATGTATGGTGATTAACATAACAATAAAAAAATTAAAAAAAGTTGTTAGTAAGATTTACTGTGAAGGAAAAATAGAGTTTTTTCTTTTGATTTTAAAGTAAGACTTTTTTGTGATATTCATTGACTCCATCACAATAAAAAAAAAAAAACCCGTTAAAGGCAAATATGAAAGGAAAACGTAACTGTTCAGTAGAGTACCTATTAGGTAAAAGTTGCCTCAACAACTTTATCCAGAGCTAGCAAAGATCTAAGTTGATAAGATTTTTGTAGCAGAGAACAGGGCTCAGAGGTAGTAGGGCACGGAGAAGGTAAAAACGGAAGCAAGAAAGTATTGAAAGAGTGAAGGTAAATCACTGACATAAGGCATCTTGACCAACAGGGTCCAGGAAGATTAGGACCGGAGTCCAGGGAGACTGAAAAGGGAAAGGGACATGGGAAGATTAACTGAAGACTGAAGATGTATTTTCCTAGTCAGTAACAGCTGTAATTTCAGTTAATAGCAGGAACAGTGAAATTTGGGATAGTCAGGAGACAGAACGGCATCAAACTCAAACAGGTGAGGCTAGAAATCAAGGGAGACCCAAGAACTGACTATTGGAGAGAGTGTCCAGAGGCTGTCAGGAGGATAGAAGGTGGAAGCTGGGAGAGGTCTATAGCATCTGGAGAAACTTGGGTGAGGGGAGGGGGCGCTCAGCTTTCCAGGGCATCCCAGAAAGTTACAGCATATAAGACATGGGCTGTGAGGGAGGCGAAAGAAGGCTGAAATGGGGCTAGACTAGTTTTCAATATTCCCCAGAGTTCTTCATATTTTTCCTGCTCAGCCCAAGGCCTGGTCTTTGAATCCCCAGTAGGACCAAATCTAGAAGAGGACACCAAGACTGAGCTGAAACAGGATTGAGAGTAGGAGGCTAGAACTGCATGTCAGAATCCACCTCGGGGAAAGATTTCTCTTAGCCAGTGGGTTATGCAAGAGGCCTCTTGTAATGGATTTCTGCCAATGCATCAGTTTCCTAAATTTCCTGTGGACAAATGTTCATTTTGTGCTTTTATGCATGTATGAATGTGGAGCATTCATTCCATCTCAAGCTTGTATCCTTTCTGTCCATTTCTCTGCCCGCTTTCTACTTGATTTTAATAAAACCAGCTTTAACTTACGAGTGCTTTAAAATAATCTTGTTATCAGTAGATTTTACTAAACAACACATAGTTTTTTGTATTCTTGTTATATTTACATTACCGCAGGTTAAATTTCCTTAACAGCTTGGAATTTTTTCCTAATTTTGGAAAATCAAGTTACTTGCAACAACTTTTAGAAAAATCAAATGTAGTTAAGAAGGTAAGTTAATAAGACAATGTGGAAGTGTATTAAATAGAATATATGCTCTCTGATTCATTGTTAGAGAATGTGTGCTTGTGTGTGTGTGTGTGTGTGTGTGTGTGTGTGTGTATACATGTATATATATATATTTCATTGGCAATTATTTTTCCAAATATCAACCAACCAGTAGTTGGTGTGTTGAAATATCAAACAACTTTTCAGTTAGAAAAGATGCTGAGAATGAAGACGAATTTGGGGTAGAAATCACCATCTACCAAATTATATGATTCATGTAGATAGGCAAATACATTCTCATATCAACGTTTAAGTTAGATTAGATTCCTTTCTAATCGTGGGTAGCAAAGAAGTCCCCCAAACTGAGGATGTCTTGGAATATGTATTAAGGCCATTATAAACTTCCTTACTGAAATGTGAACTTACCTATTCTCTACCTCAATAAACTGTTGAATAGTGAAGTGGTTTGTTTAGGACTGCATAGGGAGTCAACCATAATTTCAAAGTACAGCTAGAATACTATCCTGAAAAATTACTTAAATATTAGAGGTTTTTTGTTTGGTTGGTTTGTTTTGTTTTTACTTCAAATCAAAGATTATCAAAATTCCCACTCCCACTGTGGGGACCAGCTGGGTATTGCAAGTGCCATTATTTCTCAAGATCTGAACCAGTAAACACATGTAGAGGAGAAACATAGGCTAGTGAAGGCAAGAAAAACCATGCATGGAAAAATAAATCCAGTCTAGTACCAAAGATGGAAAACTCTCAAAAACAATAAGTTATACTTCCAGTAGCTTAAAATGCAGTTGAGTCATATTTTTGGAAGGGAGGATCTGACTAGTAACCAAGTAGATTTTTACTATGGGTCTAACGATATCTTTCACTAAAGTGAATTCTGCAAAACCCCCTTTCTGTGATATGATTTACAAAAATAGGCATTCCAGAGTAAAATAAGTTTTGGAGAAAATTGTATGCCATTTTTTTCTTCTTGGAAATTCACAATACACAATAGCCTAATAAAGGCTCTGAAAAGTCCTGAAGAAAAGTATCCCTGCTCATCTTTGTTCGACTCATGTCTTCTCTAGCTGACTTGGACGTCATAGATTCCCTTTCCTGAGGAGCATGTATTAGGCACTGCTGCTCTAGCTTGCTATGCTAAAGGCCTACTATATAAGTTTGAAAATGTTACGGATTTTACTCTCCTATGCCACCTGGCTTTGGAACTCTGTAGTAGCTAACTCAAAGAGGTCAGATTGTGGTCATTTCTGGAAAGGTCCACCCCTCTGGTAGGGCTTAGATTTCATTAGGCCTTAAACTCCATGACAGTGTTGTAAATTTTGAGCTGCGATTTAACCTGTTTTCAGCAACGAAATGAAAGAAACTCCCCTTCTATGGCAAAACAAAGACCCAAAGGCAAAAGAACACATCTGAATGAGTAAGGTGAGAGCAGAGACATGGTTGAGAGATTAATGTACAGTGAACTGATGGATGGGTAAGGAGGTGCACAAACATTCAGATCTTATAACAATATTTGGGAATTCCTCTACATGGTTGTTTACTTACCATTAATTTATTCCCAGAAGTCCTTACAGCAAAGATTCTAAGCAACATGAAGAGCTCAAAGTTTAGTGACTGTGAATGCTTGACTAATAGGAAAAAGACCCCAAACTGCACTCTTTTGAAAATGGCTATTTATTAATACTGCTTAGCTTAAAATAGCCTGGCAAAAATAATTATGATTTTTAAAATTTGTTCGTGAAATAGCACTTGATATACCTTCACCATAAAAGCAATTCTAATACTGTGTTAAGTAAAATTCAAGTTTATAAAACCTTGAAATGGGTAAGAATTCATTTTTCTGGCAAGAGCTGAAAAAATGATATACAGTTTACAGCATAAAAAGGAGAGGAAATGCCAGAGCTACTTTTTTGTTGGGTCCGAATGGAAGGAGCAATGATCCATCAATTTAAGATTATTTTAGAAATAATCTATGATCCAGTGCTACAGATGTTGGACCCCAGACAAAAAAATCTTTGCAGCCTTCTGCTGGGTAAGTTTTTTCAAAAGTGAGCTGAATTGCTAACCCAAAGAAATTTCTTAGTTGCTTTAAATCACAACCAAATGACTCAGACTGAAAGAGAGCTTTACTATAAAACTCAAAATTAATGCTGAATTAAGAAGACCAAAACATTTAATAATAGTTCACTTCCAAACAAACATACAGATGCAAACTTTCTTTTAACTCTGTGCTTTGCTGTTACCATAGTGACTTGCAAAGGAAGTTGAAAGCCACATAATTGCCTGCAGGACAACTCTCAAGTTATTGGAGGTGTATTAGAAGTGTTCCCTTCCTTATCTCTGGAATGCTGTTATTTTCCAACACACATAACTTTAGGATGGTTTAACTTGAATGGGGGAAATTGCAGTGGTAAATGTTTTCTTGCAATCAGCTCACACCTGCCTTACAAAATACAGCGTAAGCACTGCATGTGAAATGTTACGTGTGACTTTGACCACTTAAGTGAAGAGAAGCTGTTAAAAAGAGAATAAATTTTTAATGTGCTTGACTTATGATTCCTACGTGCTATAACTATTTTGAGGGGATCCTTGCTAACCATAGCTTGCCTACCCTCGGTGTGCACAAAGTATGCTGCTGTTTATTGTGGTCATTTTTTTTTTTTTTATAAGACTGGGGACTAGGCAGGAATTCAACCTTCTCCCTTACAGTCATGGCTGTACGTTAGAAAAATTTTCAAATATTGCAAAAGCAGAAGAATTTCCACCAGTGTTTTTGTTTTTTTTTTTTTTAAAGATTTTATTTATTTATTTGAAAGAGTGAGAATGAGAGAGAGAGTGCACATGAGAGGGGGGAGGGTCAGAGGGAGAACCCAGACTCCCTGCTGAGCAGGGAGCCCGATGTGGGACTGGATCCCGGGACTGCAGGATCATGACATGAGCCGAAGGCGGTCACCCAACCAACTGAGCCACCCAGGCGCCCTTCCACCAATGTTTTTGTATTTAACACTAATGTGTGTTGACATGGTCATTCATTGTAATTCAGCCATTTTTAATACGTTAAGTTACAAATCAATTGGTTTAACTGATTATAAAGTGTTCAATTTTATATCCAAATATTATATTATTATTTTCTGAAGCAAGTTAACAACTACCCTCTTAAATGGGAATCATGGCTATATGCTGACATTTTTGTTTTTAAATAATCTTTAAAACCATGTGCATGTAATTCTCTCAAAGCATATTCTGGAAAAGGAGTTTTATATAGCAGTTGCATATTCACATCTGACATGGCCTTATTCTTTGCAATTAGTAAATACCTTTTTACACTGATTTCAGCACAGAAATATTTTCAATTACTTGTTTCATACTCATTGATTGGACATTATAGGGAGGTTCTAAAGTATCTTTAAAGTAATATTTGGAAGATCTAACAAGACAGGTGGACTTGATAAAGTAAAAAAAAAAAAAGAATAGCCCATGGGCTTCAAAATGACTTATTTCTAGGGGGGAATATGTATTCTATAAGGTAACAGCACCATAGATAAAACGTATTCTATAAGGTAAAACTACCATAGATAACAATACCATAGACAAAAAAGTAACAACACCATAGCAAACTGACTTATTTCTAGGGGAGTATGTATTCTATAAGGTAGTAACACCATAGATAAAATATTACAGCCAAAGCCCTTGCATAATAGATAATATCAAAAAGGAACACTAATGGTAATTACTATTTGTTGAATATCTATTACATGCTAAGCACTGTGCTTCAAATATATCACAATTTTCAATGGTGGATTTAAAAATCTGATTTAATTTATTTTTTTCTGATTATAAAGTAACATATTCTATTAGAATTTGAAAAGTTTAGAAAAGTATAATAAAGAAAAAAACCCACTAGTAACCATAAACAGTAACTCAATGTAACTATTATTCATTCATAAAAATCTGTTGAGTGCCTACCAGGTATTTGACAGTTTTGGATGTTAAGGATAGTACATTGAGTAAAATAGACAAAATCCCTGCCCATATGAAGCTTATAATCTAGTGGGAGAGCCAGACAACAAATAGTACACCAATCAGTATACAATGTGATTTTAGCCACTGAAGTACAAGAAAAACTGAGAAGTAGTTCTTTCACTGATCCCAGCAAACTTTTAAAAATCCTAGTCACCCAGAATCCACCTCCAGAGATTCCTGTTTACTTAATATGGGTGGGGCCTGCCTGCCTGCAGATGATGTAGCCCTCAGATAATTCTAATGAACAGAGAGTAGTGGGAAATGTGACACATAGTAGACAGGGTATTCATGAAGCGCCCTTGAAGGAAGGGACATTTGGGCGGGGACCTGCTTAGTTGCACATAGCAGGGGAGGGAGAACCCCGGGTAGGGAATAGTGGGTACAAAGCCTCAGTGGTGAAGTTGTGCTTGGTCGTTCTAGAAATAGAGAAGGGGATAATGTGGCTGAAGACCGGGGAGTAAGGCAGTGGAGGTAGGAGATGCTATGGAGAGTCTCATGGGCCTTGATAAAAGTTCAAGATCTAATTCCAAGAGTGTGGGAATCCATTCTTGGGTTTTGAGCAGGAGAATGACACCGCCAACGTTTGGGTGATAGGAAGTATAAACAATGTATCTTCATAGGTATTTGAGAAAGTCCTTGTTATATAACTTGTACCCAGCATTTTTCACTTCGATCATGAGCAATTCTCATGTCTTACATATGTAGTACATATTATTTCCTCATTACCTTATATGGGACAGAATGGCTTGTACCCAAACCCAATGATTTCTTGGTATAAGTGAAAGGGATATATAAAAACATCTTTCCATGTATTCTTCCTCCACATTTTGGAGTATTTCTTCAGGCAGTGGTTCCTAACCAGGGGCAATTTTGACCCCCACCCCGTTCCCACCCCCAACATTTGGCAATGTTTAAGACATTTTCGATTGTCATGACTGGGTGGGGAGTTGCTACTGGCATCTAGTGGGTAGAGGCAAAGGATGTTCTTAAACATTCTACAATGCATAGGATAGCCCTTCATCACAAAAAATTTTCCAGCCCAAAATATCAATAGTCCTGCTGTTGAGAAACCCTGCCTTACAGTAAAACAGTAGAAATGTAACAATGAGATACAATGGTTCTCAAACTTTACCATTTGTGAGATTAATTTGGAAGCCATGTTAAAACACAGATGGCTGAGCTCCACCTCCAGATTTCTGATTCACCAAGTGTGGTGAGGGACTTGGGAATTTGCATTCCTTACAAGTTCCCAGATGATGATATTGCTCTTCCAGGGACCACACTTTGAGGACTCACACTAGATCATTAAGTTACAGCTCTTCTTTTCTTAAAATATGATAACATGTGGGAGGGCCTACTAGTTCTGTTAACATCATCATCATCAGGTACTATTCTTTTTAAAATAGTTGCCAATTGAGAGGCATTTTTCAACGATCTGTCATTCTTTGAACTTATGATTCTTTGAATTTAGGAAATGTGTGCAAAGTTAAAGAAAAAACAAACAGCCGTGTGGTAGATGCTCTCTTCTGCGAATAGCTCTTAGTATCTCCTGTTCCCTTTCTTATTAAGAGCATGTAATTTTGTTTGTTTGTTACTTTAATACATTTTACTTATCTTGTATGACAAAACTAATGCATAGTCTTTGAAAAAAAAGTCCTAATCAGAAATATCTAGGATAAAAAGTAAAAAACCTCCTGTTTTCTAGTCAAACTCCTTATTGGTAACTATAATTAATAAATGGATGTTTTTCTATCTATCATCTATCTATCTATTTATCCATCTATCAGCTATCGTCTATCCATCTGTCTGTCTATCTATCTAATCATCTATCCATCTATCTTTATATATATATGTGTTTCTCTTTCTAAAAAGAATGTGAGATAAAAAATACATAATATGCTATAATTTGCTTTTCCCCCCTTAACTATGTATCATGGGCATCTTTCCAAGTCAGTGTATATATAAAAATACCCCATCCTTTTTTAAAAGTTGTTACATTTCATAGTATGGAAATACCTTAATTTATTTAACCATTCCCCTGCTGGTTGGCTTTTAGGTTGCTGCCAATTCTTTGCCATTAGAGACAATGCCACAATGAACATACTTGTATATATAGATTTGTAAGATTTTTATGTATTAAGAAGCTTGATAGTTCATGATTTTTGTTGTACTTCTATCCTCCCAATTCTTTGGTTCTTTAATTTTATTTATTTACATTTTTATATTTGCAATCCTAGTACTATTTCTTTTGGAATTTCTATTATTGTTTTTGTTATTATAAAATTCACCCATTTAAAGGGATCAGATAAATATCATGAATGTTTTCTCCTAGTTTTTAAAATAATTTTATTTTTCAATATACCTTCTAATTCATCTTAAATATATTTTAGTATGTGAAATGTGATGGTGATCTAAATTTATTTGTTTTTTTGTAAAAGCTAGCTAATTTCTCCAATAATATTTGGTTGCATAAATTGCCTATTCTCCCTTGATTTTTGATGTTACATTTTGAGGGCAGTTCTCTATAGTCACAGACACACATACCTGGAATATCCTACTTTGCTGATGATCTCTGTGTATTATCTGAATGAGTACTTTGCTGCTTAAATCATTTTAACTTTATTATAAATTAGGGATATTCCTCCTATTTTTTTTCTCTTTCAGATGTGAAATAAAATTTTCAGATGAAAAGAATGAGCCTGATACAGATTGAATAATTTGACCAAAGCCATGTAAGAAGTGGTGGAGCATAGATTAAAATGCAGATTTGGGATATGGGTAGTCTTTCCACAAATAATTGAGAGTCAAGAATTTTAAGTTTGAAATCAAGGGGTTTCTTAATGGTGAGGCCTGGGGCCTGGGGAAGACTGGGGGAGAGAAGTGAGTTAGAGTCAACAAGAAGTCTTGTGAAACATATTATGATTTTTTTTTAATCACCTAATTCACATCCAAGGATGTATTTATAGAGTTGAGAAGGGTGTTTTAGGTGGAAGAAAAACCAAATTAATCTGTACTACTTTTTTCTCCAGATTCACACAGTGTTTTAAACTTTTGAAAACACTTGTTTCTCATTGTGAATTGAAATACACTATTGGCAAAAAAGGTTGAAAATTTCAGGTATGGTTTCCCTTAGGTGCTTTTAAAATGGTTTTGCCCATCCACATTTGACCATGTCAGCAGTAAAAGAAGTCTTAATTTTTATGCCCCCTGAGCTCTGCTGATTTACCACTAGCTACTGATAATGGTAGCTAGGAAGACTTTGATTTGGGATGAAAGGCTAGCAAATATATTACATGTTGGGATTATCTTTAGAAAGGAAAACATGGTAAGATCATCATTATTCTCTACATGAATTTCTCCAATAAGGCAGTTAAGGAAACTAGTGTGTCGTAGAAACATATTCAGAATATTGGGGGTTGTGCATGGACCAGCATTAATTAGGCTGACCAGAATAAGTCACCTAATTATGAAATATCAGTGGAAAATACAGAACTTAAATATTTGCCTTGTGATGTTAGACACAACTAAAAGGAATGCTATCAATATGCCAAGTCAGAATTCATCAATCTTTTAGTTTTTCTTTTCACATAGGTGAGGAGTAAAGCTATTTTGCTTCCCACTAAGGGCATCTGTGTCAAACCTTCAGTAGTTTTCTTGAAAATTGTCTCCTTACTTCAAAGATCCCAGAATAGCTTGGAAGAGAATGAGTTGCCATTCAGGTATCATCATTCAATCCTCCATGCTTAATTTTACTTTCTGAGAAAAAAAATAAGTTTTAGATACTTTTTGTAGAGACTTGACTTTAGGAGAGACACTGCACAATCAGAGAGCACCAAGGTGACCATGCCCAGCACAGTGATATGCTCATCAGCAGTGGAGTGCAGACACTGAAGGTGTTCGATTTGGAAAAGAGAATAGTTAGTGAAGTTGTGATGACTGAGTGCAGAGAAAGCCATGATATGGAAGAAAAAGTGGACTTTCCTCTTGGAAATCCAGTTCCTGGAATTAGCCCAGAGACCAACTTCACCTCCACATGGAGAATTCAAGTTGTGAAAACAGATGAGGCTGCTTCAAAATATTCATACTTATTACAGAAAATTTAGGAAAATGCGGACAAGTTGAAATAGAAAATGAAAATCCCTCATAATTCCACCACTTAGATATCACTGCTATTAATGTTTGGTTTTGATGTTTCCATATGTGTACCAGAAAAATACTATGAGCATCTGTCAAGGTCCTTAAGTATTTGGACATAAAAGAGCCATGAGTCCACCATCAGGACGTGTTCAGTGATGGTCAAGTTCTTTTATTAGATGGCAAATTGAATGACATCTAAAGTGTGGTTTGGGCTCCCAGATTAAAATGAAAGAATGGACATTCTGGGAAAGTCAAACTATCATTTGAGATGAGGTGGGATAATATATAATAACTGAGGTTTTTTTCCCCACCCTTTCTTGTTCTTCTTACCTTTCCCTGAAGATTCCCCAATGCTGCTGACTAGCAGCATTTTGAGCACAGTGAAGGGATGATGCAGCAGAAAAGCAAAAAACATGCTTTGGAGTTTTGCAAGAGAGGGCATGTGAATTCCAAGGACTGTATCTTTGAGTTATGCCCAAGGATTCGGAGTTGCAGCCATGGCCTAACCAGTGGATTGGAAGGTAGATGAAGAGCCAGGTTACTCTGCTGCCAGACAAGAGAGATTCTCTGGACTGGAAGAAGGAAAGTGAGGGAGAAGAGAGCTGAGACTTTGGTGAGGTCCCACAGAAGTGGTCCACTACCAAGTCCTTCCTACCTCATTCCCTGAAAATATAGGCTCTTAGAAGGTTTGAAGATTCTGAGATCAGAAGGGCTCTGATTCTTCTTGGAGGGAAACCCAAGGATACAGCAGGATTTCAGAGTTCCTCATGTTCAATATACCAGAAATAGAAAGATAGAAATTCCTGCATGGCAGATCTAGGTAAAGGTGACATAAGATAGCCTCACAGAATTCTGCCTCAACAGTGACTGAAACCAGATCTGGGACAGGAAGTTGGAGATGATGATAGAAAACCAGAAGAGAATGAAGATCAGTTTAGACAGATGACAAGAGCCAGACAACTTTCTACCCTGCTTATCTGCTTTATTATCTTTTTCCAGTAGAATGTAAACATCTTAAGCACCAGGATTTCTTCTGTTTTTGTTTAGTACTGTATCCCTAGACCAAGATTAGTATTTGGCTCATAGTACTAGTGCCCACCAAATATTTATTGAAATACTGTATAAACGGATGCTCTACCTGGCCTCAGTGAATGCTTGGGTTGTACATAGCCCTCCAGAACTAGAAATGACCCAGGAAAATGTCTAGAAGACACTCTGAGTTGACTAAATCATTTAGAAGACTGTGCCTTGAAAAGGAAATTAGTTTTGATTATGGCACAATAATTACATTTCCTGCACATCTGAGTTTCATACCTACTCTGTGATGATGAGAACATGAAGGCAGAGATGAAGAGAGTGAGTATTTCTGGAGAGCTTGTTAGGACTATAATTGTACAGCGTGCCTTTCCTTCCTATGTACTATTGACAATGAGTTTCCAACATGTACCCAGTTTGAAGAAAATTGGAGAAATGAACTTAGAATAGAATGTAATTTTTATCTGGTTGATATTATGGATGTTAAAGATTATGATACCCATCTAAAATCTGACCACCAAATTTCATTTTAGGTAAAATGCTCAATGTATCTGCAAAAATACAAATGCCTTCAAAGTGTATATAATGCTTGGCTCAATGACAGAAACTATTTATTTTGCTTTTACAAACATAAATTTATAATCCGTACTGTGGTAGAGAAATAAAATGTGCCAGTTTCTACATATGTCCTGTACATATGGATGCCGGACCAACTCATGATCTTATTGTTCAGCTCACCCATTTGTAATCACCTGCTATAATAAATTCTATGAGCAGGATGAAGTGTGTCATTTTTTAGGGACCATGATGGAGCACTATGCTGGGCTTTATAAAAGGGTCTCCTAGTCTCCAGACTGCTTATGGACCATTCCTATATGATAATGATGGTGGCTGCTTTGGGTACAGAGATGGGCCACTCAGATTCCCTGCATAGCTATAGGAAATGAGGTTAGCAGATGGCCTCAATTGTCTTCTTCAAGGTTTACTTCAACTGCAGTGAGCCACCTTGCCCAAGGGCACTGACTGACCCACTGCAGATATAAACATGGCCATTTCCTCTCACTGTGGGACAATACTGACAGGCTGCATGGATTCCAGAGCTCCCGGTGGAGCTGGCTGAGGTTTCGTTGGGTACACATCTCTATTCAACTTCTTCCTCCCGATCCTATTCCCGTCTCCCTTCCACAGAGGTCCCTAGTAAATAACCTGCGTGTCAAATTCTATTTCAGGGTCTCTCTGGAGAGAACATAACCTGTGACTATTGGTTCCAAAAGTGGCCCAAGAAAGCCAGCACAAGATACGGATTTGGAGCCAGGTCACTTGCTGCCTGGCTGGCAATGAAGAGTTGGTCAGTGGTGGCAGCCAAGTGCAATTGGGTCTTGGCACAGGGTGGCAGTCCAATTGTTAAAACTCCCACTGGTGGTGAATTGAGATGTTATATCCATGAAGGAGAGACTAGTAGTTGGTATAGTGTATCAAGCATTTAAAACTAATGGTGGGAATTTGTGGGTAGTAACTGCAAGATCAATGAGATTGAAGGGCTATTGCTAAGCACCATTGATACTCTACAAAAATGTCGTTTGCAGTTATAGGGCTTTTACCCTGCAAATCAGGGTTGCCTATAGGAATGCCCATTATAGAACTAGGCTTTTGGTTAACTATGGGGATGATAAAACACTGAAATAATAGAGGCCATATGGTAGGACTTAATTGCTAGAAGTCAGGTAAATGCAGTTACAATAATAAGCAGCAGGGACCAGGGACAGCCAAGGGGACATGACTCACAGAGAATTATGAAGATGGCTAATAGAATATGGGACCCCCAAGAATAAAGTAAATGGGCAGCTAACAAGGATGTTATTCAGCTTGTATCACTGTATTAGGATGATATATCTAGTCATTGTTTGGACTATGCTGCTATGTTTGAGCAGCTACTGCTGCTCCTGAGCACTTGGGGCTTCTTGTCCAGTGACCAGCAGGCCAGAGAGTGACCATCTAGGCAGGGGTCATTTACCCTGATCAAGTGGAGGAGGTTGGGCTGCTGTTATACAATAGGGACAGGGAGTAATATGTGTGACATCTAGATGATCCAATGGGATCTCCAGGTTCTTTGTTACCCAGTTGTGACAGAGATGGTTAATGGATAGGGCAGTGATCCTTGAGAAGACATGGTGATCAGAGCTTGGGCCCCTGAGTTGTTGCAGTAGGTCAGCCACCATGACCAGCAGAGGTGACAACTGAGGGTGAAGGGAACTAGAAGGGACCATGGAGGAGAGAGACAATGAGTGTCAGTCATGGGCTGGGGCTCAGCTGCAGCTGCCAAGCCTTGGGTTCATCCTACTAAAGTTTCTTCTTCACTATGGTAGAGTAAGATGCGCTGCCCAGGTGTCTCATCAAGGAAGGACTATTGCTCCAGCTGCAGGTGTTAGTCAGCAGTGAGCTTCAGTGGTCTGGCCCTGCAAAATGTGCCTCAGCCAGGGCGCCTGGGTGGCTCAGTTGGTTAAGCGACTGCCTTCGGCTCAGGTCATGATCCTGGAGTCCCGGGATCGAGTCCCGCATCGGGCTCCCTGCTCAGCAGGGAGTCTGCTTCTCCCTCTGACCCTCTTCCCTCTCGTGCTCTGTCTCTATCTCATTCTCTCTCTCTCAAATAAATAAAATCTTTAAAAAAAAATGTGCCTCAGCTGAAGAGAGCCTAACCCCAAGAGAGTCTTAGAGACAGCCCACAGCCAATGACTGATCACAGTAGGGGTACATGGGCCAAGACATGTTGGTCCCTCTGGAAACAACTCTGATGGGCCATAGATGCTCCAGAGCTCCTGTGGGTTGGCTGGACTTTGTTGGGCCACATCATAGTCTGACTTCTGTTTTCCCCATCTTTCCTTCCATTGGCGTTCATAGATAACCGTCATCATATGAAATACAACCTGTGATTATAGTCATGAGCTCTGGGGAATTAGAGAAGTTCTAGTAAAAAAAGAACTGCTTCAGAAAAGGAGACCTAAAATCTAGTTCAGAGTCTAGCTCTGATCAGCTCTGCATTCATGAATCATTCCCTTCTACTCTAAATTCATGTTTTATCATCAACAAAACTGGGATAAAACCTACAAACATCTGGTTATAAAATAAATCATGGAGATAAAAAGTAGAGCATAGGGAATATAGACAATAATATTGTAGTTAGCATTGTAGGGGAAACAAAGAAACCTGGGATAAAGTCATAGTGCCCTGTGTATAGTACTTCATATTTTCCAAACTTGTTCTGGTCATTCTAGAACAGAGATTCTCAATCCTGGCTGCATGTTAATATCATGTGTGAAGCATTCAAAACCATATCAACGTCCAGGACTCGCTCACAGAGAATCTGTTGCATTTAGCCCACAGTGAGGTCTGGGTATGATAAAAACTCTTGTGTGTGATTATTTGTTTCTGGGATGAGAACCACTGCTCTAGGGAGAACCTGGAATCTCAGAATCTTAAGTTCTTGTTCTCCGTGTATTTATTGACTGTATGGTCCTCGATAGTCCTGACCAGTTTTCTGAGCCTCAGATTTCTTGTCTAGAAAGGAAGGTTAATGGTAAAACTGATCTCCAGAGTTGTTTTGAAGATTAAGTGAAAAGTGTGTGCAAAACTTTTTGCAAGTTAATAGAAATGTTAATTTTTGTCATATATGATAACACTTACTTCTGTCAATTGTTAGTTTATAAACAAGAAAAGGGAAATTAGGACTCATTGGTTTCCCACTTTGGCTAGGGCAAAGAAATTGCACAGAGATCCTGATTTAGTTTTACAGGATTGAGGCCTAGGTGTCTGAGTTTCTAAAAAGCGTCACAGGTAAATCTGGTGTGCAGCCCCCCAAATTTGCTGTGATGCTTTTTAGAAACTCAGACACTTTGAGGACTTTTGACTAAATGACCTGTCTAAAGTTCACACAGCCAATTAAGTAAAAAAGTCGATACTCAAATCTAGGCCTTTCTCTGCCTCTTTTGAGTTTTCTTTGCTATCGTTCATACTGAGTTTTCATTCTTGCACATATATCTTATCATAATATTATGTGTTAGTCATAAACTATAGTAATAGAGATAAGAGGGATTTCGGATTTAAAATGTATAACTATAACGCACTATGGTTATTAAATATTAAAGTAATTACTCCTATTCCATTAGAACTAAACCATGTGCTTTGTGTGCTTTTAGTGACTAAAAGGTGAAACTCTATAGGTAACATAAGATATTTTTAAGAGCTAAGCGTAAATTAAGTAATGTGACACTAAGGCTGAAATAATGTAAGCAAGCATAAAATGAAACATTTCAGTGAATTCAAAGTAATGTACTGCAACTGTCCTGTTCCCCTATCTTGAACACTCTGACTTAATTTGGCATCACAAGGGAAGAGAATAGCATAAAGACAGAGAAAGATAAATAGAGAAATGAAGATCATTTTAGCGTGATCATGACCAAGCCATTCATATTTCTCATATAGCCTGGAAACAATCTCATACTTATTGGAAGATGTGACCTTTAAATGTTCCTTACTTGCAAAAAGACAAATATTCTAGAAGCCGGGTGTTAGCTTATGGAGTCATCTGTCCTGCCTGCTCTTCGATTGGAGGCTACTGCAGGGATAGTGCAAATTGTAGATGAGCAAATGTGTTACTTATTCTTTTCATTTGCAGACTTAGGGTAAGCTTCCGTTGACAGTTCCCTGATTTCTTTAACATAGCAAATCTTTAATCAGTCTAGAAATGTTAAAATGTGATTTTTTACAGTGAATTGACCTGAGTTGAGTACTTGAGTTGAAATGTGTATTTTTCCCCCTCAAAAGCTGACTTGTAGGGGAAAAAAATCAGATATTCCATGATATACTTTGCCTTAGTGACAAGATGTTTTTGGGGAAATCATCCAAGCTTGAAATAAAATCTTTATTGAAAGTAATTCTACATTCATGCCAGTCAGATACATTGTAGGATTAGACCAGATATCCCAGGGGAAAACTACGGTATATACCAGGCAGAGTTGATTATTTGGACCTCCTGTCAGTTCTTAACTTCCTGACAATGGCTGAAGCATTCACGGCTGCTACAGCTCTGTTTTCATCTTTATTTTGAGAGAAAGTTAATACACTTTACCTTAACTACACCAAATGTACTGGAAAATAACCCAGTAATAAGATACACCCCGCCTACCAAGTGATATCTGTATGTAGAGAGCATTTAGTTGTGCATTTTAAGGACACAAATATGAGCAGCAAATGACTGAAAGACATTGTGATTATTTTTTTCTACTTGAACTTTTAAATTTTTCTGGCAAAGTCTCCTTTGTGCTGTCTTAAAATCAATGTATATATATAATCATGGAGCCAAGTAAATGGCTTTCATTGTAAATTACCTTCAAATGGCAGGGCAGCCTTTATTATTATTATTATTATTATTATTATTATCATTATTATTAATTACAATTAAGGAGTCATTAGGTTACCACTGTTATTTGATGTCAAGAAGAAAGACACAGATATGTCAGGTGACATTTGCTTCAACTTAGAGAATCAACAACAGCTTAGGATGTCGCTTTTGGAAAAAACTCATAGAAATTTTGGGGGGCATAATTAACACTCTAACTAAAGAAGAGAGAAAAAGGCATACCTTCAAATTCAGACTTATATTCTGATTCATTGTGAAAACAACACATCATTGTAGTTCTAGAGGAAAGGAAAAGACATGATCCCCAATAGATGTCTGATAAAAACCATGTTCATTTAAAAATTCAGAACTTAATTTTATAATTCTCATTTTTTGGTTGTATATTTTAAAATTTGCACTCTGTGTCAATCACCATATCCAAAACCATATTTAAGCCTGTTTCTGCTAGGGAGCCTTTAAAAATTGTATTCTGATCACTTCCTTATTTGCTTTCTTGGCATTTAAACATTCAGATTGTATTACATTGTTGTTGACGTGTTTTATTTTTATCTCTAAGTTATTTCATGCACATATGTTTTATCTCCCTCAATTAGATTGCAGAATCTTTGACTTTAGGGGCTATGTCACCTTCAGCTTTACTCCTATTTTCATTTGCAATAGAAAGTTTAGGCATTCTATACCTTTTTATGATTATAAATAGTTTTTACTTTTTATTTATTTATTTATTTGTTTGTTTGTTTGTTTGTTTATTTATTTATTTAACAGAGCGAGAGAGCACAAGCAGGGGGAGCAGTAGAATGAGAGGGAGAAGCAGGCTTCCCACTGAGCAGGGAGCCCGATGCGGGGCTTGATCCCAGGACCCCGGGATCATGACCTGAGCCAAAGGCAGACACCTACCCATCTGAGCCACCCAGGCGCCCCTAGTTTTTACTTTATAGGTGGCTGAAACGATAAGACTTTTCCTCATCTGGATGCCTTTTGCTCCAGCAGAAGGGGAGCTAACCTGAACAGAAATTAGGAACTCCCCCATATTTTTCTATCTACAGTTGCAGCAAAGCTGTCCACAGTCCTCCTGTTAGCTGTTCTCTCTGAGGTCCAAGAGGGAGAGCCAAGTTCATCGCCTAAGATGTTAAGTCTCTTTCCATGTCATTCCTTCTTCCCTTTCTACTTTGTCCTGTCTTCTCTTTTTTTACTTTCTTTGGAAAAAAATTACAGAAAATGACCAGAGACTATAATATGGAAATACAACAATTGAATATAACATGTAGATGAGGTTTTTTTGGAAAAGGAAATTCAGTAAGTTCCAAACATCATCATTGAGTGCACCATTTTCAAAGGTTTTATGCGGTAGTGTGAAATTAGGTTAAGGTGTCAAAAATAGAATGCAGGAGTTATGAGGTTTGTGTTGGAAAGTCTTGTTTCCTGACAGATAACGTGTACATCACCCAAGTGAGAAAGAATCCATTTCTCTGACCTATAGAATTGTGTAGCAATCCAGGAGGCTTACCCACCCAGATTACCACAGAAACCTGGAGGAACAGGTGATTCCATGAGGAAGATTTAGTCTCGTTAGTGTCCAATAGTTTTACTGTTTGGATGGAAGATCAACTTGTACAAAGAAACAGAAAGCCTGCCTTTCTCCCCTGACTCCACTTTTTACCATGTGCAAGACTTGAGGGATTCACTTAGGCTTCCACAGCATCAGCCTCCCCTTTGTAAACGTAGATGGCTGGGCTGGACGATTTCTAATGGCCTGTGCTCTAAATCCTATTGTTGAGTAATGTAACCTTAAAAAAAAAAAAAGTTTAAACCCTTTCTTCTTCCTCAAACTTGAAATAATTTGTAAGGAAAGTTGACAAGCTTGAAAACACATGGCAAGCATAGTCATCAACTGCAAAATAAGGGAACCCTGAAATGTTAGGGGTTTGTAGTAATATTTTACATTATGTGTGTATACTTTCATGTATATGTTTATGCATACTTTATATGTTATGTAAAGGATGTGTATGTATATCTTTACAATAAGATATACATTTATTTATTAAAATAAAGAATGAAGCAAAAAGGCAGACACTAGGGATTTTTAAGGAAACAGACATGAGCCTCCTGTTCTCTTGGAAGCATAAGGGTGTGTCTGTAGTCTGCATTTTTGTTTTCATAACACCTATGAAAGAATGGTGGCAATGGACCAAGAGACCCACTCTGGCAGAGGATGATACACAGGTTTGCTTTACCTGGCTGATGCTAGCTGTCTGCTCTGCAGGGAAGGACCCTGAACTTGAAGCTGCAATGTGAAAGGGTGATGTGACCAACAGTAATGCCTACTACATGGGATTTGGATGGAGAACGGTAGCATATGTGCCAGGAATGTGCCATTCAGTGGAAAAGTCATTTCAAAAGGAAATCAGATACATCTATAGAAGTAATACCAGGTATCCCTGGATGAGAAGAAATCTGGGAACTTGAGAGGCAAGCTGCTGGGGGTGGGGGGTGGGTTTTGAACCAAGTTACCTTTAAGTCGGTATAGGAAAAAAAAAAGGAGAGGGAAAATTATAGCTGTATAGAGGGGTCAAAGTAGACAAATAGTGCATTTAGAAACGTGTTAGAATTAGTTTTCAAAGATAACTGTTTGAAACAGACTTAAAGAAATATATATAAAAGAGATTTGCTTTGGTGATCCTCCAGATTAACACATACATACCTGCTTCGGTAAAAACGGTTAAAACTCCCACTGGTGGTGAATTGAGATGTTATATCCATGAAGGAGAGACTAGTAGTTGGTGTAGTGTATCAAGCATTTAAAAATAATGGTGGGAATTTGTGGGTAGTAACTGCAAGATCAATGAGATTGAAGGGCTATTGCTAAGCACCATTGATACTCTACAAAATGTCGTTTGCAGTTATAGGGCTTTTACCCTGCAAATCAGGGTTGCCTATAGGAATGCCCATTATAGAACTAGGCTTTTGGTTAACTATGGGGATGATAAAACAAAAAAAAATTGTATAATATTCATGATATGGATTTTTAAAACCCAGTTCCCAATGGATGTACATTACCTCTCCACTCCACCCCCATGTTCGGTTGACCTTATAATCATCAAAAGCTCAAGTCTCTCAATGGTTAAAAAAAAATCTACTAATGTCAGTTGTTAAGTGGTGATTTTATTAAATAGTGATAATAGAAAGAGAGAAGATCTACAGGGCTGCTGAATGGAAGGGTCAATGGATTCTATTTATTTTGTGTTTATACATTTGTACTCTTGCATGGCGCCTCCTTGAAATGCCTTATCTGGAAGGATTACTAATATGACAACACTCCTGATTTATAGAAGCCCAATTAGGTTAAACAGTTTGATTCATTTCAATTGGTTAAAAAAAAAAAATCTCTTGCTGAATCTGAATTCTTGCTTCGCGACGAACACAAACTCACACTCATTATTACTTATGGTGCTTTTCTTTATGGATGAAGTGCTTCCCAGCCAAGTAGCAGTAGTCACCAGCTGATGACCATAAGGAAAGGCAAACACTGTCAGTAGAATAACATCCTTAGCCAAGTGTTTATGTTGGATACATATACAATACATAACTGTTCTTAACTAATGATACAAAGTCGGCCTCCCCAGGTTTCTCCCTTTGTATTATTTCTCGCCACCCATGAGTTGAGCAAGATTTTCTCAGGACCTAAGCCCCACCCTTAAAGTAAGTTCTGCTTTTTTGCAAGCTGGATTTATTCTTTCTAGCTTCCAAGTGAATATCATGCATCAAATAACTGTGAGTTAGTTATAAATAAAATTGTGATGTGACTGTTAATGTAGTTTCCAGAGGTGGTTAATTTGTGTACAGAGTATCTTAAACAAAGAAATGATCTGGATAATTTGGTATTTTTAAATGTTGTCCTTTATAATCTTTTCTTTATATTTTCTTTCTAAACCTATTGATTTATTATATTCTCAATGAAGATTTTTTTTTCTTTTCCCCTGTAGGCGAGGAAAACATCTACATCTTCCTACTAAGAACTTTATTTTCTTTCTTCTTCTTCCTCCAACTTTCCTTATTTTAAATTTTCTCTAACCTACAACCTGGAATTTTCTCTTCAGTTGACTAAAATAATGTTTTACTGGGATTCTTCTGACCAGATATTCGCTTGATATGTTGATTCACAGATACTGCAGGATCTGCCAAACTACTGGGATGGAGGAGGGAGGAGGCATTGGACATTAGGGGTGAGGTGAAGGCAGCTAGATCAGAGAAAAGCTGGTACAGTCCACATATATGACTCTAGGGGCTACAAGAAAAGAGTCAGTACAGAGATCACAAGAAACTAAGTGGCACAGGTTGGTAAAATTGTTTTTAAAATCCCATGGCCAGGAGATGAGCAATATTTGTGGGAACAACATGGTGATTGTTGAAATCAATATGCCATCATCACCAGGAACGCCCTTACTTATTTTTCCTGACAGAAGCCTTTTGAGCTAGGTGCTATTATTAGACCCATTTTAAAGATGGGAAACTTGAGGCAGGTTGTCGACAGAAGCCTTTTGAGTTGGTGCTATTATTAGACCCATTTTAAAGATGGGAAACTTGAGGCAGGTTGTCGACAGAAGCCTTTTGAGCTAGGTGCTATTATTAGACCCATTTTAAAGATGGGAAACTTGAGGCAGGTTGTCTATTGTCACAAAGAAACGGTTGTGCCAAGATTTAAACCCATGTCATTTGGGGGCAGAATTTAACCCGTTCCTCTATCGTTGTCCCTCTGTCCTTCTCATACCCCATGGGCTTTTCTGTTTCTTGTTCTCTTCCTTCCTTCCTGGGTCTCTTTACTTCCCAATCAGATAGCCCTTGTCTCTGTACCCAGAACTCTGAGCCAGCCTGTCCCCCTCCTTCCCCGAGTCCCAGCTCACTTAACCCCAGCCTGGGTAAGAGCCCCAGGCCCCTTGCTTTCCTGGCAGGAGAATAAAGAGAGCTGGCAGTGAGAAAAGTCTGTGAAGGAGAATATGAGCACAGTCGTGGTTATGGCTTTGCTGTCTGAGAACTCCCTCCGTCAGGGAACTGCGTTGGCTTCCCACACTTGCTACACGGACAGATGTTTTCAATTATTATCACTGACAAGCCTCCAGGCCAGGTTCTTTTCTGATTGGCTGTTCCTGGACTCAGAGGGGCATAAAGGAAACTGAGGCTAGGACTCAAAACACCTCAGTCATCACTTTAATCATGTTCCTCCAAAGCGACTGGTTGAGTTGGACAGTTCACCCAGAATTGGAATCCTTTTGTAAACACAGAGTCAATTTCCTCTTTAAACCTTTCTTTCATTCTGGTTTCAATTTTTCTGCCCATAGTTCTTCTGACATTATAAGAGGGTGAGACATTTGTCATTTCTTTACCAATTCTTTCCTTTTGTTGTTCTTCCAGAGTTTGGGGTACGTAACCAGACTATAGTGGGATTTGCGATTCAGTGAAATTTAACTTGATACTGCTGGACTTGGCATTGCAAAGTCATTTGCAGAAATGACCTAGGTCTGCTCTGGAAGCACTAATAACATCCAATGTTTTCATCTATAGTAAACTGGGGATGTTGCACCCTAGATCAGAAGCTATTTCTCATGTAAGTTTTGCATTAAATACAGGGTTTGCTGGGAGCCGTTTGACACACCCCTCCTGCATTACTGGGACTGTTGTCTGCCATTCTAGCTAATAATTTTATCAGCCCTAATTATCCTGATCTCCTTTCTTACCATCTCTGGTGTGTCCTAGGAAGAGCCAATGACCAACCGATCCCAAAGGAGATCTTAGAGAAGTCTTGGCATGGTCGATGATAGAAAAGAATGTCGACATGGTTCTCACAAACCACCCTGATAATCCCTCCCCTCTGAGTACTTTCTCCTTCAATGGGAGTAATTATATTTGGTACTACTCAGTCTCTAACCTTTCACTGTTTATTCCTCCCTTCCTGTTTCTATAAATTAGAAGGGAAAATTAGACTGCCAGGTGGATTAAAGCTTTTTAAATTCGTTTTTATTCCCCATTCTTTTTGTCGTTTATCTGGTTAGAAAAAAATGATTCAAGATGCTCCAGTGTTTCTGCATATTAGTTTTATGTTCTTTTGATGTCCTGAAATTAGGTTTGTGTGTGGTCCATCTTGCTCAAGACTCCAAACTGCCTTGTCTCCGCTGCCATGTTAAAAACAATCCCAGCAGACAGGCAAGTCACTAAATGTATTTGGTAAAGCAGACAAAATCCATAGACAATCCTGAAAGCCTTGTGTCTCTGTTTTAATTTCTGAAAAATGTCTCCTTGACTTTCAAACTAAACTTTTTATTTTAAGCCCAAAGGTAAAATATTATAAGATGTTAATTCATCCTTTTCAAAAAAGGCACATGAGGGTTAAAACATATGCTTTCTTCTTCACTCAGAAAAAAAAAAATCATTCCAACCTTTTGGGGGGATCACATATAGCTCTAAAACAGCTGAAGCTAAAAACATCAAAGTTGGCATGACTTCAGTTATCACTGAATCAGGAAGATCAAGCCAAGTTTTTGAAGAAAATGGTTGAGCATTTTAAAAAATAAAAGAAGATAAAATGCTCTCTCTGAGCATGCTCAGTGGGAGATTTTTAAATATTTTCTTCAGGTTGGCTTTATTTTGCTCACCACTTTGGAAACATTTCAACAAAAGCTATCTAATTAGTCTTCATTAATATTGTTCACTAATGCCCTAGCCAAGGCCCAAGTGTCTGTCACCTGCCAAGGTGACATTTTCACCATGTATGCCAAGGGACCACTACTGCTCAGGGCGGGTGAGTTGCCTTGGTCTCTTACCTCTCTGTCGTTGTTTGGTTCAGTGACTTGGGTTCAGTGACTTTCCAAAACATGAAATGAACTTAGGAAGGTTGTATGCAAAAAGAAAGAATGCAGAAGAGGTACCGGTATGGGAGAGGCGGATGAATGACTGGATGTTCACGTTGTTTCACATACAATTCAGTACGATGAATATAGCTGCTAGATCCTTGCTGGTTTTATTTTTTTTTTTTCTTGATCAGCCACAGTTTCAGTATTTCCCCCCAAAATGGGTAGGATGGTTTCAGAAAAACAAGACGCAGGTTAATCAAGTCTCAAGCACATAAATATGGTCCTCAAACTGGAAACTGAATAGACCTGGTGCTCGTGGTTTCCCGAGAGGATTTCATTCTCTTTTAGGCATTAAATAGCTCATGCTGTGCTCCTGACAGTTTGGGGCCTGCATTTATTTTGCAATAAGACAGTAAACTGCCCCGGCTTTACCTGGGACGAGGTAAATTGACAGACCTGGAGAATCGTTGACACCATACTTGTTATCACCGCCGTTCCACACTGTCACAAGATGTAAATTTCTCAAGTGGTATCAACAGCCTGGTGAGAATATTGCTTCTTATAGAGCCCTTTTAAAGTTTCAACACTGCAATATCAAGAATTTTCTTTACTGGAGTTCACAGTGAAATCCTCCAATAGCGTTTTTCAATTGAGGAAATACCTTGCATGTATAATAGCCCAAGGGAATTGCCTCGCTGGTGAGATTACCTCTCTACCTGTCTAAATAGCATTGCATCTATAAATTGTCAAGAGGTAGATTCCGACGTGACTGTTGTTCAGAATAGGCAGGCAGGCAGTGATAGCCAGAGGGGGTCAGGACAATACAGGGGTAGCCCAGGAACCTGCTTGCAGGTCACTCCTGTTATATGAATCCACACCTAAGTTAAAAAGATACAATTATGTTCAACTTATGGATTCAAGTATACTAGGAAAAGAATATTTTAATAGCTGGCCATGGAATTTCTCTTAAGGGAGAAAAAAACATCTTTTTTCTTTCTTTCTTTCTTAACGAAACGTTTTGCTGGACCATTTTAGTTGTGGGAAGAAAATCCTTAGAACACAGTCAGAAAAAGAGAACCAAAATCTCCGTCCAAAACATGAAATGAACTTAGGAAGGTTGTATGCAAAAAGAAAGAATGCAGAAGAGCGTTGGGGCAGAGTGACATGGTGGGAAGTGGGAGGCCCAATGGAAAAGACAACCCATGAAAATTTTTTAGCGGAGGGTATGGAAAGGATGACAAAGACACCCATCATTTAAGTTTAAATTTTGAATCATCTGCTAGGCTGGGTGTGTTGTAATCTTTCCATCTTCCACAAATCTTCAGCAAATGTCTACCAAGTGTTATATCCTGGAGTGAGCTTTTGGAAAGCAAAGTAAAGGAATTGTCAAGGTCAGGGACCACTGGCAAGTGGTGAGACGTGTGTCCGTGGTGGGTTCAGTTGAAGGAGGAAATCAGAAACAACTGGATGAAAGGTAAATCCTTTCTGATAACTTGAGAGACACTGGGTTTCTAGTTTTATAAGGATTGGAGGTTTGAACACATTTTATTTTAAATTTGATAGGAATGGTGATGGTGACTGACAAAGGAGATTTCCTAAGGATTCCCGGTGCCATGGCTTACCTGCCTCAGCTGTACCCGTTTCTTCAGAAGAGCCTATGGATCTTGCCAGGAATGACTAATTCCAGCAAGCAGCAGGACTGAGCTGTATGCGCCCAGTTCTCCCAGATGACCCTTCTGCCTGTGGTTTTGATTCTTGGTTCTGCCTTTCATTTCCCCTTGAGAACCAGAGCCCAGCTCTGAACCCTAGATCGATTGCTGGGGAGCTCAACTATCTTACCTAATTTTTGCCAGCTCCTTTTGGCTAAGGCTACTGTCTCTTTCTCCTCTCTACAATGGCTGTCTTTGCCTGTCCCCAGACACAGATCACAGAGCCTTCCAAGATAGAGTTGGCCTGCAGCTGGGCTCTCTTAGTCCCATTATGTGGATCAGTCTTTTCAGCTTGAAAACCATTAGTGACTTTCTATTGCCTATTAGGCAAAAATCCCAGTTCTTTACTAAGACATACTAGTTCTTTCATAACCTGATTCCAGCCTCTCTTTCTAGTTCCCCTTCACCCCCATTCAATGTTCTCCATGAGCACTCACCAGAATATTCCTTTTTCTCCCAGTGGGTAGACCTGGCCATATTTCCTTAAGGTTGTTTGGACCAGGAGTGGAGGCTTGAACCAAGGAATGGGACCAAACACAGTGTCTTTCTTGGCACCTAAACTCAGTGTTAAGAAGGATGCTCCAGTCTGTGCAAATGGCTGTTAATGTAAGTTCTTTACAGAGCAGAGCATATGATTTGGATTGTGTAACTATTTCAGTTCATGGACTAGGAAAAACAAACTAAAAAGAATGCCTTGGCTCATAAATCTTTTTCTCACCAAAAGTAATTATTAAACTTTAAATTGTTATTTACACCAAAATATTGAAATTATAATGACTACAGAAGACATATTTCACATAAATGGTGAAATCAGGGCGTGTGGGTGGCTCGGTCGGTTAAGTGTAGGACTCTCGGGGTCCTGAGATGGAGCCCACCCTGAGTCAGGCTGCCAGCTGAGTGAGGAGTCTGCTTCTCTCCCTCTTTCTCTCCCTCTGCCCTTCCTCCTGCTCGTGCATGCACTCTCTCTCTCTCTCACTCTAAATAAATAAAATCTTAAAAAAAAATGGTGAAATCAGTCAATCTTCCCGATGTTCCAATAGAGACCTGGAGGTTGTACAAATCTAAAGAATTGATCTGGTTCAGGTCATCTTTAACCAGCGAGCCATCCTATTTATTACTAGTATCTGCTGGGTAGCCAGTGATTACCTGAGAAAAATCCAAACTTCTAACACGCAGTTGAGGATTGGAATATGCTTTTATTTCTTAGGACTCTTTAATGCCTCACAGACCATCAGTGAAAGTCATATGCCTTCTGCATTTGACCAATTCTACATGATAGCTTATTTTCTACTCTGATCATAAAATTTTAACTTTCTGAGGCACAGATTGAGCTACTTCTAATACTCTTCTCAGAAGAAGTACCTGATTACACATAAGAACTTCATTAGATTTCAGCCTTTAATGACTCTTACCTAAAACTTAAGAGTCATTAATCTCCCCAAACCCCAATTTTAAAATATATATGCTGCTAATACTTTCCATTTTTGTGGCAGTCTGATTTTAAGGTTTGCAAGACAGTAAACAAATAGGTTTCCAAAATCTTCATGAGATCACCATGAAAAATGGAAAGAATGTTTCCTTAATTTTATGCATTTGGACAGGTGCATATGGAAAGCATATTCTAATCTTTTTTTAGGTTCCACCCAAAGGGGATAGTGTCATTTCAATGTGTGAGACAAATTTCTATCTTCTCATTCTTAGGAATGAACATAAAACCTATTATTTAAGACTAGAGTTAGAAATGGATTTAGGGCAGCACCAAGTATTCATCCCTCGTGTTCCACCATTTTCTACTCACATTGTTTTATTTTGTTCGATACAAAGTTGTGACTATGGAATGACAAAACTGATTCCAGAAGGCATGGTTAAAATTCTGGTTATAAAGTTTTAAGCCTATCATCTATAGAAGACTGTTTAAAAATACAAGTAAATATGCCAAATATGCCAAATTTTCAAGAACTGGGGGCATACAAGAAGATAAGGAGAAGCAAAAAGATAGCTGAAATACCATAGAAGCTCCCTTGGCTGACTTCTACTTAGCCAGCTCTCTATTTCCTCTGCAAAATATACTGACCAATACCCACAATACACTGGATCTTTGTGGCTAGCTAATGACTCAACTGTGTGCATTGCTTCCCCACTAGAAGGAAGTCCCAGGAGAGAGTCTCAGACAAGTTTATGCCAGTTGTATTTATTATTATAATTATGTAATTTAATTAAATATTACATAAACAGATGAAATGTGAGAGCAAAAAGGAAGAAAGTTGCTTTGGGGAGCACTTCCTTTGAAGAGAGGATAAATTTGACTCTATCTAAAATTACAAAAGGGTTTTCTTGAAGATGGGGCTAGGTCTGGGTGAAACCTTAAGGTCTTTCCCAAATCTATCATCATAGATATTTCTTGGGTCTTTTTTTTTTTTTTAAGATTTTTATTTTTAAGTCATCTCTACACCCAAGGTGGGGCTCGAACTTACAGTCTCGACATCAAGAGTCCCATGCTCCCCCGACTAAGCCAGCCAGGCACCCCTATTTCTTGGGTTTTAAAATTTTGCTTTCTCTTAGATTTAGTCCCTCATTCTATTTCGCATGATCATAGTTTCCAACTACCATTCCCTGAATACTTACTATGTGCCAGGCATTGTGTAAAGAGATTTGTTTGCATTATCTTACTTGATATAAATAGTAATAACTCTTAATTATTGAACAATTACCTTATGTGCTTGGCCTTATGCTGAGCAGATCATATATACTGTCCGCTTAATTCTTACAATACACTTATTTTTAGATATGCAAATTGAAGTACAGAATGAATGAAAACTTTGTCTACATTCACACAACTAATAAGTAAAAGACCTGGGATTGAAACTCAGCTCTATTTAACTCCAAAGCCTTCTCTCTTATTACTATACTGTATTACTTCCACATACAGACTCCTTAAGGAGCTGTCTTATTTATTTTTGTAGCTTCAGTGCCTAGTTCAGTGCCTGTCTCACCATAGGGAGTCATTAGTGTTACATGGATGAAGGAAGGCATGGATGGGTGGATATTATTTCAGTTCTGCTTGATGGACCTTGGTGTCAGTTTTCTAGAAAATGGGAATAAGAGATAGGAAACCCTCTTTATTTATAGACACCAGTGCTCCTTAATGTGACTTAACCTTCATTTACTTCTATTGATTGAAGTATTATGGTAAGAGATAGGATAGTGATGTTGGGAAAATAAGAGATTGTAGCTATAATTTACTATTGTGGACACATGGATTTTTTTTTTTTCTCTTTCTACTCATCATTTTTTCTTTCTTCTGGTAAGACCATCGTTGGGGCAAACAGTCTCTACCCCACTCCCAATCTCTGTGTTTTGAGTGGAGTTGACCTAGTCCTTGGCTCCAGGGATGGGCTTGTATCCCACATCTGACTCATGAGAGCGCTGCCACAGTGAATGGATTAGGAACAAATATGGAATAAACAAGGGATCCAAGCCAGGCCAAGGAGAATTATTCCTGGGAATTTTCTATTCCCACAACAAAAGAGAAGTTTACTTGCCCCTGAGGATGTTAAACTGGTACAATACAATCCTGCTGCTACCATCTTGCTGCCAGGAGGAAAGATTTTAAGTGAAAATGAGGCTAACCAAGAGATGATCAGTTTAGAGATGGAAAGAGGCAAATTCCTGGCAATACCCATTGGGCACTTGGATCTAGTCATGTCCAAAGTCACATCTAATCATTGAACTTTCAGTTAAGTAACCCAATGAGTTCTCTTTTTTTGCCTGACCTGTTTGATTTAGACTTTTGTCGCTTGCACCACACTTGGCATGTCTCAAGTACCTATAGAAATCTAGGAAATGTTTTCATAATGTACATAATTGGGACCAAATGGATTGATCCAGAAACTGTGGCTTGTAAATATTTAGGGGAGAAAGAGAAATTACACCTAGAAGAAAGCAAAACAAAACAATATTATGCATAAAGCTGAATCCAATATTTGGCTTTACTATCTTAGCCCTAGCTAGTGTTTTAATTTTGGTGCTTAGTAACACATTTTGCTCTTTGATTTAAAAGAAGACTCACTAACCTGCTAAGTAAAATAACTTGATTAAGAGAGAATACATAACATTTCAGGATCTGTATTTTTTAGAGCTGTTCGGAGAAAGTCAGAATATTGAGGAGGATACCCCCCCACCATGTCTTAAAATTAATTCTTTAATTCAAGACTTCTTCAAACAGTATTTGCTTCCTACTCACTTGCAGAACACACACTCATATATACATATCCATGCAGAAACAAATCCATTCAGGTACAATCTAACTTGCAATCAAGAACTGCTAAAATAGGACCTTTATCATCAGCACAGCACATCCCAAAATGTCTTTGTAAAATAAATCAAATTATATGAGTTAATTGATTCCAGGCAACATCAGCAAGTGCAGGTGGAGACTGAATAACAGGATGTTTATTAATGAAGTACTATTAATCAAAATTGACAATACCAATTCCTATTTGTTGTATTTGAAAGCTACCTGCAGTGGTTATAGATATATTTGCTGAATTTTAAAACATAGTTTTGAAAAGCAAGACAAAGGATATCGTCACACATGGGATTTTTTAGCTGTGGATTTTGGACTACTGATATTTAAACACTGAAAAGATACTCCTAAATGCAATTTGACAAGCAATGCCAAAGATGCCAGTGGTAATTAATTAGCACTTAATTGAGACCACAGAACAACAGGACATAGGAATTGGTACCCAGTGCCATTTCCCCCTCAGGCTCCATCTCATGAGGGTCAGGAGTGTGGCTGCACGCTGAGGGTCAGTAAATAAATTGCGAGAACACATTGACACTGGACATTTCATGATGGATCTCCTTCACCCTTTTGCTGCCGCCCCTGGCTATCTGTGCTGAGCAAAGGACTGTGATTGTTTGAAGGAGAAGTTAGTGTTCATGCACATCTAAGCCAAGGTGAGCACCACCCACACATCCTAGACTAGTTAGACTGGACATTTCACGAAAAGATGAAGCTTATGAATCAAATATTAACGTAAATGAGGGTAGGCCAAGATAAAAGCAAGTTAAATTTAGAATAAAGACGTATTTGAGTGTGTAGGATTTGTTAGGTTATATTTAATTTTTTCTTGCAAAAATAAACTTAGACTATTTTTTAAGAAAAATAGATTATAGATACTATAATTACAGTTTGGACCTCTATGATGACTGTTAAAGACTTTGAAGACTCCCCAAGATTTAGAACCTCTATCTTCGTAGATAGGACCGTTTAACAAAGAGGAGCGAATATTCTTGCTTCTTAACTCCATAGACTGAGTGAATAAAAAAAATGGAAATGAATTCTTCTAGTCTCTGAATAAATCTAAAAGTAGTTTCTGACTGAAAATTTATGGTAGCTTGTCTTATAACACATGAGTTGGAGACATAGGTTCGTTAAACTTGTCACAGTGTTTTCTGAAAAATAAAATGGGGGCAGTTTTAATTTTTCTATTTTAGAATTGAAATCAGTAACTGGAGGTACAGTTCACTGATGTAACTGGAAACGGATATCTGGGTTCTTGAGTATCAAACCTTCAATCCACACAGATTATATTACTTTTGAAGGGCCTTCACTCTCCAAAATGGGCTCAGATAAAGTACAAATGTCATATATACATCTGGAAAAAGACTCTTCAGAGATCTGCTTTATTTGGTCACACACATGCCTGCAGTTAAAACAAATCAGATACCCATCCTTTCAACACTCTTAAAAAGGGCTTGACTCTGATTCTTTGGAGGTCCTTGAGAATTTGTCGTAGACAATAATACCCACTGACAAAGCAGAGGGCAATGACAATTTGGTAAGAAATACTCTCTCCCTTTTCCTAACTGATTCCCTTTCCATGGCTCATTCACTGAATTAAGTTGGTTCCCATGAACTGAGAGTCGCCTAATGTCACTGCTGCTTACCACAACTGGAGAAATCTGAACAAGGCCTTTCTTTATTAAAATTGAGGTATTTGTGTGATATGACTGGAACAGATCAGTGGATCCCAGCCTCCCTTACCATTAGAAAACACAACTGAAGGTGGCCTCAGAAATAAAATGTGCTTCTCTTTGTTGTCTTGATATTAATTCGCCAAGAAACTTCAAGAAAACCGTGTCTTTCAGTCTTAGTCAACCCTCATCTCTGTGTTTTAAAATATCAGTGTGCAAATCTTATGGTGTTTGAACAAAAACTCATCTTAAAACTCAGATATTTGTACTGTTTACTGGGATTTTTTTTAATTCTATGAAAATCTCAATATCTTTCATTGGCCTCTAAACTCTCCTGATTTTAATACTGAGAGGTTGTAGCTTTAGGTACCTTCCTGGAACTCCACACATTTCAGATCTTCCCTGAAATACAACTTCATAATTATAGTCTTATGCTTGGCTGAAATGATACATGAGGCCATGAGCCCCCACTTCTATCCTCTCAGTAAACATTTCTAAACCTGTTCTGTAAATTTGAGTACCAATTTTATTTTCTTAATTAATTTTATTATGTATTAAACTGTAGCAAATAAAAGCATTTACTGTATATAAAACATGCATTCGATATAAAAAAGTTAAAATATATTTAAAATGAGTAAGAAAACAAGAGCAGAGGGAAAATAAGGGGTGAAGTTAGTAGAATATTTAAGATGCATGCTCTAAAGTTCCAAATGGTTTTGCCAAGTTTGACTGGAGACTTGCTTCATTCCCCATGAGTCATACCACTTCCAGGTAGACTACCAGTGATCCAATTTACTGCTAACTTCTGAAAACATTTCTGTTTTCCTTGTACTTTCTATGTGACCACATCTGTTCAGAGGCACCACGATTCAGAATTTCTTATTATTTTCACTTTTGCAAGTCAGGCTGGTACAGGGAACAGGTTCCATATTAATTTACTCATTCATTCATCTATTCATGAAATTCACAAATATTTAGTGACTTTTATGCACAGGTTACTCAGACAGAAGACAGTTTTGTGTAGAAGTTAGGCATAGGATCTTTGGATTTAGACAGATCTGCATTCTAATACTGATCCCACCACTTTTTAGTTGGCTGATCTAGGAAAAGATGTGATCCCTCTGGATGCTAGATTTTAGCTACATCAATCGAACATAATGCCCATTTTACATGCTTCCTAAATTGAGATAATGTATTTTAAATATCCAGCAAAGTATGGGACACATAGCCAGTGCTGAATAAATTGTGTCTATTCATCCTAGGCATTCTGGAAGAATTAAAAAAGCACAAGGATAGCCTTTGGCCTATTACATTCACTGTGCTGAATGTAGTGTCCAATTCACCTGTATAGCTGTTCATAAGAAGGGCTATGAGTTGAGAGTAAGGAAGACCTCTTCAGATAGGGCCAGATCTCTGATCAAGCAAATCTTAAAAGAGCTGGGCATTGAGTAAGATTCTTTGAAGAAGTGGTAGAATCTGGAATGGACAGACAGCATGGAGAAGAACCTGGATAGGAGCAGAAGAGTGTGGGCCAACCGTTCCAGATGGGGATGCAGGCCATACAGTGGTGTTGATGAGAAAATTCATTCGTCTGGGGGAGTGACACATTCAAGCATGGAAGTAATGGTTAGAATTCCAGGTAAAGTTAAGACAGTAAGGAAGAACCGGCAATTTTTTTGAAAGGAGACCTCTGTGAGATATTATCTCCTTTGGAAACTGCAACTCTAAGAATCCTAACTCCATTTAACTACCCAGAATAACTAGTTAGTTGAAGCTCAAGTGCCTTCAAGGTGGCTTATTTCCATTTTTTTCCCCCACCACAAAAGTAAACCTGTGCTTTAGGACCTGGGAACTGGCCAGATGACCTGGGACTTTCCCAGGTTTGCTCATCTTTGAAATGAGAGGATTGAACAGTTTCCCTTTGGGTGCTGACATCTTGAAGACCTATAAAGCATTTCCCTATTGAAAGTGAGAATAAAAGGTTAGATGCTCACTGTTGCTGCTGTGAGCATATTGGCCAAAGCAGTAATAGGCCAAAATACCTCTATTTGCCTTTTGGATGTCTTTGGTTAAACTCCCAGATGTCTGCAAGAAAACCTCTGCACACTGAATCATTAAAAAAAAAAAAAAGAAAGAAAGAGAAAAAGAAAAAAAGTCTTTCTTCTTCTTCTTCTTCTTTTTTTTTAAGGAGTGGCCTAGGTGTTGATTGAACTGAAATTCCACAGAACTAAAACCAAAACCAACTCCTTCCCCCACCCCCCAAAACAAAAACCTTCCATATGCGTCTCTCTGTGAAGCCACTTTACTACTTCCTGATTTTAAACTCAACAGTTACATTTTTAAAGAGACATCGCACATTGGAATATAAACAGTTGAAAGCCAAATTCGAAATATAATAGAGCAGCTTGAGCCATGCCGGTGCAATCTGAACTTTTGGATGTTGTTTTAGTTTAGGGTAGTCAGGCATTTTTGACTTTTGAACTCTGTTTCTAGCTGGGCTGCTGTAACTTGGTGGGTTTCGAGATGAGCCCAGCAGCTTCTTAGTGGCTTTAGTTCACTCATTTTCAGAAGGCACCCTATTCTCCTCTGCTTTGCAGCATCCTTCCTCTGAGAGACTCAGGCTATTTAAGCCTCAGAACAGCCTGATACACAAGGATATAGATAGTCTTTCCGCATTACCAACTTGCGATAGTGAAAGACAAAGAAATATTGCATATTTTTCTCCAACACAGGAAACACCCTTTGGTGATTTATGGATGATTATATTGTGTGTCTAGGCCCAACCTAAGTCCCCAGCTCTGGTGATCAAGTGGTACTGCCCAGGGTGGTGACCAGCACTAAGCCCAGAAGACGCAATGAACATCCTTCTTATTTTGGCTGCAATAGGGCAGCTCCTATTTCCTGAATTTCTACTCTATTATTTCGTCCATCATGTTGAGAATGATGTTCCTATATTTCCAACAATATCCTTAAAGTAGGTTCTATACTTGATGGTCTTGACTTTTCATAGAACACACCAAGTAACTGAAATTTTCTCTACCTCCCTGACTCCCTTGCCTCCTCCGATCTACTGAGTCCAATTAATGATCTCTATTTCTACCTTCCAGTGATCCCCCATGGTCCCACCCCATGTTCTACAACCCCTTCCAATTTATGATTTCTCCTTCCCATCATCACAAAAATTCCTGACCTCATACTTCTTCCAAAAAAAAAAAAAAAACCTTCACTGGCTAAATTCAAGACTAGGCAAGATAACTTTCAACAAATACTTTCTACAAATGCATTTGGTCACTTTGATTTAAAGCAACTGAAATCATTATTTCATTAGATTTTTAATCTGCATCTGGATTACCTCTGCTTTGTTGCCATCTGTCTTAGTTTATAACTCCTTGAGGGAGCAGGATGTGTCAAATGCCAAGTCAGATGGCTTTGAAGAGTACTATAAAAACTTGTTCCCCCATCTCACAAATATTTATTGAGTACCTACTATGTGTCAGTACCTACTATGCTGTCAGCCCACAACCTGGGCCCACTGGACCAGGTTCTAGCATTATGGGAATGGACAACACATATTCACCACCTCAGAAGATGTGTAAAGCAGTAGAATTCTTTCAGTAGAAGGCAGAAATATGTAACAATGATAAAAAAGTCAGAAAACAAAAATGAGGTGGATCGGGCAACAGTCCTACTGGAAAGTGTGGGTGCCCAGTGAAAGCTTCTCCAGGGGGCGCCTGGGTGGCTCAGTTGGTTAATCATCTGCCTTCGGCTCAGGTCATGATCCTGGAGTCCCGGGATCGAGTCCCACATCAGGCTCCCTGCTCAGCGGGGAGTCTACTTCTCCCTCTGACCCTTTTCCCTCTCGTGCTCTCTATCTCTCATTCTCTCTCTCTCTCAAATAAATAAATAAAATCTTTAAAAACAAAACAAAAAAAAAAAAAGAAAGTTTCTCCAGGGCTTTCCAGCTTGATGAAAGACTGTATCAAATTGAATGTCAAGCAGATTTGACCCAGGAAATAATGACCATTGAACAATATGCAGAGCATGATTGATTTCTACTTCCTGCGTTGCTTAATAACCCCTTTAAAGTGTTATTGTAGTTGCCCTTGATGAGGGCAATTCATTTCCATTTTCTGAATTTTAGGTCCAGAACTATGTATTTGCTTTCTTGCTTTTTTCTTGGTTTTGTTGTTGATTTATCAGAACAACACTCTACGAAAGCTCTTTGCTAAATTTCTTCGGCTGTTCAAGTAGCAGGGTAACTCAGGCAAGTTTCTCTTCCCCTTTTCTCAAGGTAAGCCCGCACATACAGGCATCCACCTTCAGATTTTTTACTGGCACATCAAGGCGGGACGGGGGGCGGGGAGGCAGGGACTTGAGTGTCATTTAAGTCTCTGTGAAACTGAGACTGTAGCTCTGTGGCTTTGACGGTACTTCCCAGTGCTGAGTAGACTGCTGGGATTCTACAAATAAATAATAAAAATAATAATGATTTTTAAAGCATTTGGAAACGCTGAGTTGAAAGGTGTGGTGTAAGTGCACTGTTTTATTGTGAAAGTGATCTCTCTCACATTATCTGCTTCTAATGGAGGGCGGCAGTAATGGAGAGTGAGGCACTTAGGCCTGGAGACCAGGGGTCCCTGAAGGCGGGGTGGAGCTCGGGCCGGCCCTGTGGTAACACTTACTGTACTCAGTAACTGCTTCCTTCCAGTCTAGCGAGAAGGTATGAGAACAGTCATGTTGCTGCTGTTGTTCCCCTAAACCTTCAAAAGTCATCTTTGTTTCTTATTGATGGAGAAAGTGACTGACAATCATACTGGAAAAATACCACAGATTTAAAAATACTAACTTAACTTTTCATTTTGGTCTCAAATCAATAGACATTTGGTGTGGGGCATGTCAGCCACATGGATACGAAAATATCCTTGGTCTCTGTCATGGGCTGTATCATGTACCCCTAGCCCCCAAATTCATTTGTTGAAGCCCTAACCCCCAGTCCCTCAGAATGTGGCCATATTTGGAGGTAAGGCCTTTGGTGATTAAGTTAAAATGAGACCATTAGGCAAACTCCTCTCCAATATGACTGCTGTCTTGATAAGAAGAAGAAATTGGGACCCAAAGCACCAGGACTGTGTGCCCACAGAGGAAAGACCATGCCTGGACATAGTGGGAAGATGGCCATCTACAAACCAAGAAGAGAGGTCTCAGGAGAAGCCAATCCACTGACACTGTGCCCTTGGACCTTTAGCCTCCAGAAGTGTGAGAAAATGAATTTCCATCGTTTAAGTCACCCAGTCTGTGGTATTTTGTTATAGCAACCCCAGCAAGCTAAAGAGTCTGGGATTATCCAGATTTAGGATTCACACCGAACCATACAGTACAATATAGAAAAAGATATTTTTCATACAGTATAGTCTGAATGCTTTTCCACCCAAGTCCATAACGTTAATTATAAAATGAACATAACCTGTATTAAATTATGAATATGTTAACATATTGAATGGGGACGAGAAAAATAAGCACCAGATTTAGGCTACATAGGCACTTGAAGGTAGAGTAAAAAAATCTGGTTTCCTTGACCACATTGTCATAATATGCATATATAACAGTTTATTGAATCCAGGCTGTGTAGACAACCAGAAGAACTCTGGCTCCATACTGTCACAATGCATGCCCACAACAAAGACTCAGGGAGAACAGCCCCTTTCATTCGATCTCTCTAAGTATTACCAACACGAGAGCTGAAAACCTTACCTCTGTCTGAAGTATATCTATGTATCCATGCATAAGTTATTAACTGGGCTCCCTGGGCCCTACTGCTGAAAATATTAATATATTCAAATCTCATTCTAGCTACTGCAAAAACAGTACATCAGATCAATGCATTAATATCCTTCTTAGACAAAAAAAAATTCTGGAATTATTTTTTAAAGTTTCTTTCTTATTCCTTGGGCTCCTGCTGAAATATAGGTGATATGTGGCCTAATAAGGTAAAGTGGCTGGAGTGGAGGGTTGACTGCAGCCATAAAACACTGTTTATTTGTACTTGAAATACAGCACTCTTTCCTGAGGATTATGTGCTGAGTACTGTTCCTAGCATCCAATGGCAGAATTTTTTTTTTTAATTTTACTTTCTTAGACATTTTGCCTCATGGAAACAAAATGGACTGCACCTGAATGCCCTCTCATTGAAGAGAACATGACTTTTAATGTGTCAGTCTCGTGTTCACAGGCAGTGCGTGTGTCCTGGACACAAATACAGCCTTGAAGGAGTTAGGAGGCAAAGCTTTGCTAAGAACCAGCAAGTCAAGTGGGAACCTGGAGAAGTCAAGGCAGTGATGAGAGGGGTCATCCTTGTGACTTATCCCCTTAGATGATGGCTCTGCATTTCTGGGTTCCCAAGTCAAGAGCTATATATACTGACCAGCCTCTGCACCATCCAGCTTTGCCTCTTTGCTATTGGCTGCCCTGAAGGCCAATATCAATGACAACAAACCAAGTAGGTGGTCTTCTACCTCTTCCTAGCTGTAGGAAAAAAAAAGTGACATAATTTTTCACAGCCTGAAATAATTGTGGAAGTACAGATACTGGTTAGGATCACTATGAATTATTAGTGGAAAAGTGGGTCTCAGAAGTACGTTACATGTGAAATATTTTTCGTCACTTGAACATGTGCCGTCCAGAGCTGGCCCTGTTCTAGCCGTCACAGGGAACAAACATTTCACATTCACAGATGCTCCCAATTTGGTGCGGTTTGGAGTGTAATTTAGATCAAACGTCTCCATGTAAATGAGTCAGGGTTTCTTAATTAGGTGCCTCTAAAGCAAAACCTTGGACCACATCAGTAGGTGTGGGTGTGGTGCCCACAATACTGGAATCTTTCCTATAGACCAGGCTCTTAGTATCATTCAAATAGAGCTTTTTTTTTTTGGTTGTTTTTTTTTTTTTTCAGGCAATAATAAATCTGCAGATGGCATAGACAGAAAGACGCTACTTCAGAAGAGCTGTCTAAAAACACTGCCTCTTTGGCAAATGCCTTAAAGTAGGTCATTCTGCTGTGATTTAGCTTTTTCTTTAGATTTGATTGCCAGCTTTTTGTTCCCATTACAAGTAGAGTGCATTCCAGTCCACAGACTTGTTCTTAATTTTTCCAACTGGTATTTGTTTACTAGAATTTGCAGATCTTCATACGAAAATGGCCAATATCCTGTCACAGTGCTAATCATGCACTTGACCACAAAACGAAATGGATCCGGGTGATAATCTGGCAATGCTGAAATATTAAATGCCTTAAACACCCAGTCTTCCCACAGCAAAACTGCGTTGATTTATACGGGTAGGTTTGTTGAAATAATTGTCCCATCTTTTATACATGTGAAAAGAAGAGGTGACAGGATGTAAATGGAAAACTTTTACAAGCCATATAGCAGTTTGTATAGATATTCAGGTTATCTGCTTTTATACTTGTCATTGTTTGTGTTTTTTAGAGGGGGAAAAATTATTGGGTCCCATTTCCCTATCGAGGCTTTGGGATTTACATGCAGAACCCCCTGCAGCATTAATGAGTCACCTGCATAAATCCCCTGGTAATCGATGGGCACATAGACCTTGTTTTGTTATATTAATTATTCCTCACAGAACCTTGACACTGACATTAAATGAGGCCTTAAAAAATCCTGATGAAGGTCTTAAGGTATCTTTTACTGTTCAAATATTAGCATTGCAAAAACTATGTCTAAGGCATTATTCATTTTGTGGTACTGAAGGGAAGGAGGGATGGAAATAAGGGCACAGGGAGTGAACTTTCTGGTCTTAACTCTTTATTGCCTAGAGGCCAGTTTTCCTAGGGCTGGGTTATCATCCTCAAATTGTGATAATGATTAAAATAAATATTAAGATCATAATAAAAAAAATACTGAGTACGTTGTTTTCTCCAGATTGGTTTTGAATATGGTGTCTCCTCCACAGGCCAAGTTTTGTCTTGGCATGTTGGTGTTTTCAGGTGAATTCCAAAACGTCAGTTAAAAAGGAACAACAAAGTGAGTTCTGGAGAAGAGAGGAAGATTATTGGCTAAGTATGTTGCAAGATGGCCTGGTAAGTTCGTACTTAAGAAACAGACTGGGGAAACAGTTTGGTGTGCAATTTTCCTTCATACCAGTAAACTTTTACTTAGAAAGCCCAGGGAGTATAAGGTTCTGATTAAGCAAATGCTCTGGTGAAAAACACTTACATTATATTATCATCTGTGGATTAGCAGTAATCAAACAACACAATTAATATTAAAATTACAATGGACACCATGTTGCCATCCTTTGATAATTCACAAGGAACTTCTGCATCTTGAAGCTCTCATTAAGGAACTTGAGTTATCTCTGTACTAGACTGTGGTTATTAGATAAATGGGTGGTTATTAGAGATTTCTGACTGGTGGAATGACAACTAATTGAAATTTGTTTGGATCTTTTGTAGTGGAAGTTAATTGTTGAGTTATAGTATTTGATGATAATCTCTGGGTTTTTATATTGCCGATTATTCTGAATTAACTGTTTACTTTCTACTTTGCTTCGCTTCGCTGGTTAGTGATTCTTACTGGGCTTGTCCCTAAAGTGGTGTTTAATACCATCCTGTCTTTAGGCTCTAAACTCTTTTGGTGAGTGCATCCACTTACACCACTTGAAATTCTAACCGTAAAACTCTGATTCCCAAATCCACATCTTCTTTAATATCATACTTTTTACTTACCCACCTGCTAAAATGATTCGTTAAATACCTTCTGTTGCACTAGCCTGTGCTAGTTACACAGGGCACTACCAACTCCAAGAAGAAATGATTCCTGCCCTCAAGGAATTAGAGTTAACCTATGATGAGGAAAAGATTAACTACATCTTTAGTTGGCTGGGTAGGGTTGTCAGTGGTTGCAGGAGGAGCTCGGGGCAGGATGCCTTCATCTCTTTGGTGCTCTATGGTTTATAATGGGTTTATTTATAGGTAACTCTGAAAGAAGTCCTTTGAAGTGTAGGTATCATAACCTCCTTTAACACAGAAGAGGAAACAGGTGCTCTGGGAAGCTGTGTTATCCAAGTGACACTATTAAAGAATTATCGCCAGGACACAAACTTAGGTTTTCTGGTTCTGAATCCAGTGATCTCTCTACTCTCTCTCTCGGTTTTAGTGCAAGATCAAGTGTCTGGGCTGGATGCTCTGCTTGGATTTCCAAACCTGTCAAACTCTAAAATAGTATATAGAATTGGCTTTTACTTTCTTTATCTCACTCAATTACACACACACACACACACACACACACACACACACACACACACACACAGCAAGGTAGGTAGAGTTAAGCATTATTCCCATGCTGAAAATGACCACACAGTGGCTGAGAAGTGAAGTGACAGACCTAAAGTTGTCCCCAGGATGGGGACTGGAATTCACTTCTTCCGATTCTCTCAAACCATCAGAGGTAAATGCCTGAAACACTTCCCACCCACACATAACTATTTCCAATTAGATTCCAATTAATTTAAATAGTTTTCCAATTTTCCTGGGATGTGTTCTCAGCATACTGATTCTTTTAAAGATTTTTATTTTATTTTTTAAGTAATCTCTACACCAGCGTGGTGGTCGAACTTACAACCCTGAGATTGAGAGTTGCACACTCTACTGACTGAGCCAGCCAGGCACCCCCGATTCTTTTTTTTTTTTTTTTAAATGTTCTTTTAAAATAGACGTCTGTCTGTTCATGCCATTCTTGTTTCCAACTTTACAACCCGTTGTCCTTTCTTTTCACTTGGAGCAAAAGACCAATTTCTCGCAAGGCCCTTGTCGACGATGTGACTCCCTCCTCCTCTCCCCTCTTCCTCTTGGCTCCTGCCACACTGGCCTTCTTGCTTTGCTGTAGCTTGAAGACACGAAGCATTAGGTGTCCTCTCTGCCTGGAATGCTTTGACTCCAAATATCCAGTTCAATAACACCCCATCTTTTCTCAAATCTCACCTCCTCTCCAACGGACCTTAATTATTACTGCAGACCACCCTCATACCCCTCTTGATTCTCCTCCTCTGCCCCACTTTTTTGAGCTCCCTCGCAACCACCACTTTCTAATATGTGTAGTATTTCCTTGTTTATTATGCATACTTGTTTTGTTTATATTATATGTATTGCATAAACTCCATGCTAGCAAAATGATTTCTGTTAAGTTTACTGATGTATCCTAAGTTCCTGGTGCCTAGTGGGTGCTCCATCAAAGTTGACCCAGTTTCTACCAGTGACAACTCCATTCTCTTTAGTCTACTAATTGGACACCCTGGCAGTGATTTCTGTTCTTTCCAGTCATTCATCCATTATATCAAACCTATCAGCAAGTACTCTTGACTTCTGTGAAAGTCTGTCTAGGCATTACGTTCTTCCCACAGAGCTCCACAGACAACACGGGAATAATTGCTCTCTGGTCATGGCAAGATATCCGCTCAGTTTAATTGGCTTTGCTCTAGCCCCATTCTTCAGCCCTTCCACCGCTAAGTCCATTTTCATATGACTGTTCAATAGCCTTGAGATACTGAGATACTCTTCAATTTGAGATACTTAGAAAACACAAGTTCTTTACCCCCTTACTAACCTGCCTTGGTTCCCGATGGAATCTGAGACATGAAATTCCAACGTTTCTGCAGGTGCACTCATAACCTGGCTCTCCCTGCACTCAAGTCTCATCCTCCTTTGCCCCCTGTCACGGTTAGTACAGGCTGCTCACAGCCACATCCTGGCTTCCCTTGGCCCTTCTCAAGCTGACCCATGGAACGATCCTGTGTTTCCAAAGTTCCACCTGTGCATCAAAGCCTAACTCAGTCTTCACCTTTCAATGAAGATTTCTCAACTCCTTTTGTCTATTTCTCTCTGTACCTACAGTTTAACAGTTAATTATTCTTTACTCTCTCTTTCTAAGTGCTTTGTCCCCTGTTAGATTAGCAGCTCTGCAAAGGTAGAACTTTATACTTCTGATTTTATACTTCTTTTATCCTCCTAGCTCTCCCCAGTGTAGTATGTAGCACAGAGTAGACACTCCATAGATCCTGTTGATTCCTTGATGGATGCTTATATTCTTCTCCTTCTTGTATATGTACTTTACCATGCTGGCTTTAGACAGCTGAGCATTTCAAATGATATATTTTGAATGATATCCTAAATTTATATATCTTTGGCAAGTAATAGCACTTTTGCAGCTATACTGATGAGCTATATATTAGGATAAATGTATATTTAAACTCCAGCCTTATCTAGTTTATAGCATGTTTACAGCATGTCTAAATGTAGGAACTCATACTCCTTTCACCAGGGATTAATTGGGTCTTGCTTTTTAAGGGTGTGTGTGTGTGTGTGTGTGTGTGTGTGTGTGTGTGTGTGTGTCTTTCCATACATCTAAAGTGAATTCTATCATTAAGAAGTCACAAAATATGTAGATATTAGTATAAGAAGCACTTAGGAAATAACTAGATAAAGAATATAATCATTAATCCAACTAACAATTAAATCTTTAATGGTATATGCAGGCTTTAGCATGAAAGCCTCTGTAGTAAGCAGCAATAAATTAAGTTTGCATAATATAAGCTTAAAAATGGCCCATTCTTTGATGTTTTTCAGCAACTCTGATTCTATTTTACAAAGCTTTGAAGCAAGATTATCACTCCTTTCACTGTCCATTGGTCAAGCTTTGAAGGTCTGCATTCTGCTATCTTGTCTTCTCTTGATTCATCTCGAAAGACCGTTTTGGTTCTTGGGAGGTCATCACAGACCCCTGCTGGCTGGTGTGTCTCTGCTACGGCACTAACCAGTGAGTGGCAAATCCTACCACTGTTCAGAGTAGGTGTCTCATTCACGGAACGTGTTCAGGGATCAAAGGCTGTGCCTCCTCCCACACTCCCCCAAGAGTAGAAGCCATTTCATGAGTAGATTTTAGGACCGGATTGGAATATTTACTATTTTGGACTCTTGTGTTTCTGTTCTTTAGTTTCTGGGACAAATGAAAGTGAACTTGATTATTCTGGGCGTTAAGCTCATCTTAAAGTCCTCTTTCTCTTTGCCCAGACTCTGCTCTCTGGTTCAGGGAGACCTCTTCCCTCTTCCCTGTAAGAACTGCCTTCTGAAAGTGTGGTTCCTAGATTAGAAGCACCTGCGAGCTTGTTCTCTACGCAGAATCTCAGGCCCCATCCCAGATCCCCTGAATCAGAATCTACATTTTTAACAAGATCTCTGGGTGACCTGATTTGTAAGCGCATTCAAGTTTAAGAAATCTTAGCCTAGAACTTTCTGGACTGCTTAGGCCACAGTAGTGCTGGCTGAGGAGGCTAGGAGACTAGGAGGCTGAGGAGACTGCACAGCCTCCGCAGCTCCCACTGTCCACCAGGTGACCTACCCAAATGTCCCCTCTCTTTCGAAGGCCCCTCCACCCCAGTACTTGAAAGCCTATTTTAGTCTGGGAAAGGTGAGTTAGTCACATGGTACAAGCGCACCTGTGCCCATAGAGGGCGCCCCTTCCCCCCCAGGCAATTAGTTGACACCATTAAGCCCTTCTGATGGAATCTGGGTTGTGAGAGGTGAGGCCTCTTGGATGGGCTGCAGGATAACGGCCCTTACCACTTGTGGTCATTAAAGTTCCCGCGGTGCTTTTTGTGAGAGAAGGGATTGTTAACCTCCATGTCCTGGCTGACTTCCAATCTGTGTAATTGCATGCAGTCTACCTAAGTCCGCTCTGTAGTTTCAATTAGGTAAAGTATTGTTCACTTCTTGTACTCAACTGCTGTGTTGTGTGGCTACAGACTGCTAATTAGCTGGTGTTTTTCAGGTGGCTGCGTTCGTGATGAACAAAATGTTTCTGTGGCCATCTCCTCCCTCCCCTGCTACCCCCACCTCCCAGGGTCTCCCGCACGACCGCATGACTGTTTTCTCGGATATTACCATTTCTTGGATACAAGTGCTTTGGGATCAGAAATTCTTAGAATGTGACAACAAACATTTCTTTCGTTTTCCTAGGTAGCCACTTGCTTCTAGGCCCACCTAGCCTATTACAGGGTGTTGGAGGGGAAACTTGCGCAGAGAATAGCAAGAATGTGATAAGGGGTGAAGCAAATAGGCCTTCCTCTGCCAAGATGAAGGATAAATTCCTGTCATTGCCAGGGAAGTATGAGTTACTTTAAGAGCTTGGCACTCTAGGAATTGGTTATTTTCAGTGTGCTATGAATGGAGAGTGAGGCCAGAGAGAACAGGGCATGCATTTTATTTCCCCCTTCTTGCTAGTTAGAAAAATAGAGTGGGACATGTAAACCACCCATAAAATGCCTCACTATCTCTGTGGGGGATCTCCAACCCTAAGCAGAAAATGTGGCCCTAGGAGAGGGTATGGAATTCCCTTCCGATGACTCAAAGGTCAGTACCAAGGAAGCACTTATGACCCCGGAATAGCAGTTGGAAGTGAAAAAGAAATGGAAAAAGATGGGCGAGCAGGGGGCCAAGAGGAAGACTTGTGTTCTCATTGAAGAAGAGTTGTGTTTTTAACAGTAGAATTTTTCTGGGATGCGAAATGATTGCTAAAAAAAAGTGTTCAAATGGGTAAAAAAAAAATCAGATTTTAGGTAAAATATCACTTTGCATATCTTTTCACTATGTGAGGAAATTTGTTCTGATGTCCAAGCACAGAGACACAAATTAATTAGATAAACATTCCTTTACAGCAGAGGTAATTTCTTCTTTCTTTTCATATCCCAAACACGATGGGAAATAAAGGAATTCATTAGTAAGTGAAATGAATGAATGAGTGAACAAACTGATGAAGGGAAAAATATTTATTAAGAGGTGTATGCTGACTGTCAGTTCATGGAGAGCAGAAAAAAAGTGTTATTAGTGTTGGAGTGCCAGCACCTGTGTCTTGCCTCCTCCTTGCTATGGCTCTGTCCCCAAGTGTTCTACTTGTCTCTTTGAAAGTGAGAAAGAGAAGAACAGAGGTTTCCTCAAACAGATGGATAGACTAACAGAATCTCTATAAAGACAGGATGGTTTGCCAATCTCGTGTGAAGAGGAGGGTCTGGAACCACAAAGTTGGGAGTGAGAGTGAGGTGAGGGAAGGGAACTTCGCAGGGGACAGGGAGGGAGGCCTCACAACCGAATAACGTTCCCAGCTCATAGGGGCTGATTGTCATCCAGGTAAAATTGTCTTCGCTCCCAGCTCCGTGTCTATCATGATAGTTACTGGGTATATAACTATCGTGGGTCCTGAATAAAGGGGAGATTGATGTAGGCAGCAATACTTGAGGGTGAAGAGACTTCTCAGAGTGAGGGGAATGGGAGGAAGAATTTAAGGATGATGATTATATAAGGCAGGAAAGGGGGCGGGGAGAAGGGAAAATGTAAGAGAAAATAGCCTGGTTAAAAAGAATGTGCATATGACACAGAAGAGAAGAAATTACTGGAAGTGAGACACAGTCATCTCTACACAAGGGGTGATATTTAGTATAAAGTTTCTAAGTTCTGCCTGTATTTTCAACTTCCTTTGTGCACATTAACAAATTCACCTGAGGAAAAATTACAGACCAAAAAATGTCACTGAGGCAGAGATAAAACAGACTTAAAAATTCTAATCTTAAATTTGAGCTCTACTGTCATACAGATGGTTTCAAAAGAGATTTTCCCAATGTTCTGATCCAAATAGCCCCTAAATTCATTTCCTTGCTCCCCAGACGCTCTCATTCCAGTTAAGCCCATCATTTCAGTTGGGTATCTCTTCAAAGACAAGTGTGTGTTGAGTCTGCCACTGGCCACAGACCAATTATTATTAATGGCTGAGATTTCCTCCTGTCCACTGCTAAGTCCCATCTTTTCTCAGCCCAGACAATACAGTCTTGAGATCAGAAATCCCATATATAATCTGCACTTTTTCTTGCATGCAGGGAAAAAAAAAAACCCAACAACATGGAAATGTGCAGCTACCCCGTGTTAACTATTCCTGGATGTCACCCTGCAGCTCTAATTTCTGCTTTCTCCTCTGCATTCTGGGTACTGCTGCTGGACTTGTCAGCACCTTGTCACGGCTTCCTCATGCGTGGGCTACCATCGGACTCTGTGTTCCTAACAATTATCCATAAAAAAAACCCCACAGAATCCTTCACAAGTAAAACAAAACAAATATATATGTATATATATATATATATATATAGGTAAAAAAAAATGTAACTACTTTAAAAAATTTAGTACCCTGAAGCAGGTGCTATTTGGAATGCTGCCATGTTGCCTCATGTTTTCCAGTCCTGCGATGCTCTTTTGTTCATGGTGTGACAAGGATGTGGGGAGCCAATATGATTTAACTAAATAATACACAAATGTCAAGAATACTTTCATGTCTTGTGTACAGACCAGAATAAATTACTCCAATGGAATGTTTCACTTTTCTTTTTTTCAGGGAACGACCCCACACTTTACAAGGAGCTATGCTGACAAGAAATGACTAAGAAATATTATTTAAAGTCACCTCTTTGAATGTAGTTCTAAATAGCTGAGAATTTCCCTCGGGTTCAAAAGACAGAGGCCTGCAAAGGAAGTTGATAGGCAGGCGGCAATGAGAAATGCATCTTGTCCTAGAGTTCATATGGGCAGTGGGGAGAAAAAAAATAGGTCCGCTAAGAAATGAAAATGAGGAAACTCGGTCTCAGAATTAAAGGTGAACTGAAAGGAATTGGCAGCTGTCTGGACATGCCAGCCAGAGAGGCCACGGTCTCTGATACACGTGACAGACCGAGAGACAACTGCAAAGCTCCCCAAACAACTCGCCGGTAGGGCTTGCCAGGAAGCCAGATGCTGCTTCTGGAAGAATATCTTCCGTGGTTGGGCATCTGGGTTCAGTGCTTTCCATTTAAAGAGGAGAAAGAAGGTGGTAAAAGGCAGAACCATCGTTGCCTTTTAAAAAAACGTGCTTTCTCTAAGGGTGCGTAGACACACACACACACACACACACACACAGCATTAATGAACGTGGATCTGGAACTTGTTTCTAAAAAGAACCCCAGAAATCAAAGTTTCCCTGATGCTTTTTGGGTGCAATGTGTTACAGGGAGACAGAGAGAGAGGGAGAGAGGGAAGGAGAGAGAGAGAACAGACAGGCAGAAAACCCCTTATATAAATATGTCAATTTACTAATTAGTTAGGTAATTTTATTTAAAGAGCTGGGATTATAGCTGGTGTTCAATTAAAAAAAGGGAATTCAAGGGATAGGCCTGTGCCTCTATCATAGTTGGCTGGTCTTTCTCGCTCTTTGTTTTACCATTCCTTCTTCCCTGGAAACACAATCGAGTATTGGTATTGGCAAGAAAGCAGAGTGTGGTCTAGTGGACTGGAAATCAGGTGACTTGAGGTCTGGTTGATTTTTTTTCCCCCTTCCACTTTGAAGTTTGCTGTGTTTCTGCTCCATTAAATGGGAGAATCAAATTTTTTTATATACTTAATAGCAGAGGGCAAACTTTTGTAATCAAGATCATTTTTGTTCGTTTGCTTCACCTAATGCTCAATAATTCCAGGTGGTAGGAAGTCAAGATTGGATCTGGAAGCAATGATGGTCAGGGTGGGTTCATAGGAGACAGGAGTGATAGAGATTCTTTAGTTTCATAGTGGGAGCCATGACAGAAGATGTGAAATGAAGTTTTTCTATTCCAAGATCTGTTACAAATCCCAGACAATTAAGAAATCAGAAGCACTGGCAACTCACCTTAGACTCCAGCGAATTTACCTCACAGGCTCCAACACTGGTGGACACTCACACGTTCCCTAACCAAGGCTCCCTCAGCAGGGGAAGCCTCTTTGACCACTCATTCATTATACTCAGGGTCTCTTAACATGCAATCTTAATATTAATATTGTTTCTCTTGCAATTACAGCTGCTTTTCTCTTCATCATGATGAAAAGATAAATATCAGGTGAGGAGAGAGAAACTTGAGAGGAACAGCTTACTAACCTATACTCTCCATATGGAATATTCCCTGGTTCTAGTCTGAACTATGTATCAAGGTACCAAGGTTCCAGCTGATCTTAACTGGAACCATTACTGGCTATCAGATTATTATCTTCTTATTCCATGAAGTCATGTTCAACAAAAATGACTGAGGATCTATAACGTTTGGGACACTGTACTAAGCTCTGGGGATATAGCAGGATTCAAAGTGACACAAATTCCTGCCCTCCTGGAACCTACGATCTAATGGCAGAGGGAACCTGTTCAGTTCTTTATAATTTCCATCTTTATCAGTATTTTTCAGGATGTCATTATGCTATAGAATAACATTTTTTTCCTGCTCGGTTATTATATTTATTCCTGTGATTTCTCAAGAAGCAAACAATGAAGGATTGAACAGTAGCTGGTCATTACCAGAAATTCTGCCTGATGTTCCGTTACCACGAGAATTTACTAGGCCCCCTGTAGTAATAATCTCAGCCAAAAACGCATGAGACCTCTGCTCTTGCCAAATTTTCTATCACCGTGTGTGCCATTCTCAGACTCTCACCCCAGCGTCTTCCTCTGACCACTCTTTCAATGTTAGACAAACCCCAGGAATCTGTCCTCAGCTCTCTTCTGGCTTCACACTGGCCCTTGGGGTTATTCATGACCTTACCCCATTCCACCTTTAAATTGATGACTCCCAAATTCATACGTAGATCCCAATCACCTTTCCTGCATTCCCAACAGATATTGCTTATCCTCAAATGGAATTCGCTAGTGAACTATCAAGAATCCCACATCACATCCCCAAACTTTCAACTTCTTTCATACCTCTAATTTTATGCTTTTCCTCTATGTGAGTTGAGGGTATCACCGCTCAGCTAGTCCATAACCTGGGACTCCTCCTTCTTCCTAACTTCTTGCATACCTTTGGTGAGCATGTCCTATTGAATCTACCTCCTCTGTGCCTCTTGCATCCATCCCACGTCCTCGTTCCTCCCATCACCTCCTTAAGTTTGGGATCTCTAGCTTGTACCCTCACGACTGGTTTTACTGTCACTAGTGTTGCCCTCCTACAGGCTATCCTTCAGCCTTCCAAAGACTGGGATCTTTATAAATAGAAATCCCATCATCTTATCTCCCTGCTTCTGACCCTTCCACGATTTACCTAATGTCTAAAGAATGAATTTCAAATTCCTCAACAAGGCCTGTGAAAGGTCTTTCACGAGTTAGCTCTAGCTCACTACGTTCTGGGCGTATGTTCTGCTACTTCTTTCATACTTGCTAATCCTTCAGTCACGCCAGAGGATTCGCTCTTTCTTCACCACACCATAGTTCTCCTCCACACGTCTTTGTACCTGGTCTCTGCTTGTGCTGTCTGCCAAAACAACATCTTTAAAGATAGCCTGTTCCGTCTCCTCTGGGAGGCCTTCTTTGGTTTCTCTAGGCGAAATCCCAGCTCCTGGTTGGGGCTCTCACGGCATCTTGCAACTTTGCACCGTATTTATTGCAATTGTTTACTAATTTATCTATACCAGGAGACCAGAGGAGAAGTGAGGGTAGGAGTCTTCCTTATGCCTCCAGCATCAAATTGAGGGGCCATCAGACTTTTTCTGTAAAGGGTCAGATAGCAAATATTTTTGGCTTTGTGCAACTTGTCACAACTATTTAACTCTTGCCATTGTAGCATGGAAACAGCCATGGGCAATACATAAACATATGGGTGTGTGTGTGTGTTTCAATAAAACTTTATTAACAAAACAGGCAGCAAGCTGTATGTAGCTCAAGGGCAGGCCATATTTGGCCAACCTATGATCTAGTCCAGTGCCTGGAATGTGGTGGGAACGTATTTAAGACTTCCTAAAGGAATAGACAGGATTTCACAGCTGACGAACATTTTCCTAAGTGTGAATTTATTTGACCTATTTCACACATGATCGAAAGGGAGGGTTTAAAGACATTAAAAGCTTTTCTTAATGTTGTAGTTTCTAAGGGCTGAGGTTGGGACTTGAGCCTATGTCTTCTGACTCCAGATCCCTGGTTCCTTCCATTAGGTAAAAGGCCACGTTTCATAGTGGAGAAGGATGGGACAACTTAAAAAATTTACCTCTTATGAGGGAAATACCCACATGGGGTGGACCACCACTAACCACAGAGAACCCAGTGACAAATGAGCAGTAGTCTTTTTAAGTTTTATTTTGTTTCCTGTTATTCAGTGGCTAATGTTACCATTCAAATGTTAAATTAAAAGATCTAAAGTAATAATTTCCCTGCTGTCTTAAAAACCTTATCTCCCAAAGCCTTCCTCCAAAACAAGGATCCACCACTGGAAGGATCATTGAACCTTAGTCCCCAGCTCACAAACCTTATAAATCCTGTGCCAAGATGTCTCCTAAGTAGATGACATTTTAATGATTACTACAGGGAGTTGGGAACTATTGCTTCATCCTCGCGATCAGAGTAATTAATTTTCTTAACTACCAGGCCAAATTCTGCCACAGGAGTCCAGTTGAGAAATTTCAGGCCCATAGGAAGTACATTAGCTCTTCAAAGTGATTAGGGTGCCATTTCAAATACACAAGCAAAGGAGCTATTAGGCTTCTGGCTTATTTCAAACAACTTGCAGCCCTTGTCCCTCAGGAAAAAAAAAAAAAAGGAAAAGAAAAAAAGAGAGAAAAAAGAAAATAACAATTTGTACAGGTTCCTCATTTTCCAGTAAAAATACCCATGGCCTGCAAGTCATTGGCTATCAGGTATTATGGTTGGGTGAGCGACCAAAGTGTACAGAAAAAGGGTGGAGTGCCAGAAGACAGCATAGAAAAACATAGCCTGCTCCAAAGCACACCAGAGCTGAGCACTCAGAGGCCTGATGGGAGGCAGAGAGCTTCACCAGCCATTGGTCTTGAAGACCAGAGAAAGGGGCAAGAGCTCATGGGCTATCAAGTTCATTCTTTGGCCATGTGTCATTCCCCGCGGCCCCTCATATCAGAAACGCTCACCATGCCATTTTATAGGCAGGGTGGATGAATTATTTCCTCACCATTGTTTCCTCATACAATTTCTAGGTCATCATCATTTGAGTTGCCTCTGACATGTTCTTGTAGAATATTTTAAACACCCATGAAGACCACAGAGAAGCTTTAAATATCAATTTACTCTCACAAAATAGCCATAGCTCAACAGTTTAGCCTTTCAACAAGGCATTCAACTGGCATGCTTCCATGAGATTTGTCTATTCAGCCATATCATTCCTTCACCTTGGAATTCTATGAACAGCTGGGCGATTTTCTCAGAGTCAATGCAACAGGGAAGATTTTTTAGCTGTCTTTTGAACGTATTTTACAAAGCGCAAGTCTCCTGTAAGAATATTTATTTGCATCTAAAGTCTGCAGCAAATATATTCTTCCAAAGCTATTTTTGAAAATCAGTGAACGACAATTAGTCATCTCTAACAGCCACCCATTTCTAAGACATTTTGACTGTCTCTGAACAATGTATACCCTACATGGGAATGGAATGTTCTTTCATGTCCTGCCCCACTCAAAAATGTGAGATTGTTTTGGCTTCCAAAACTCATGCCACAAAGTTAATCCGGCTAATGAGTTCAATTTAGCTTGGTGGGAATACTTTTTGTATTTATTTCTAAATTTGCTGCACATTTCATGTATGATTTTTATCCTGGAAATAAAAATGTGGGGAAAGACTGCAGCCATAGCTAGAACACCTTCCTCAGAGTAATAGCAATAGGAATGCCAGAACTTCAAAAGATCAGTGCTACATATCAGGTAGATAGGTAGTTGATAGGATTCTAAGAGTGTTTACACAGGCTGTTTGAGGCACAGGATAAGGCCCTACTGGCTTCAACGTGTCTCACTTACCAGGCTCCCACGAAGCCAGTGTGCTTGTGCTGTCTGGCAGGAAATTCTCACTGTGAGAATCTTTTTTTTTTTTTTTTTAAGATTTTATTTATTTGACAGAGAGAGACACAGCGAGAGAGGGAACACAAGCAGAGAGAGTGGGGGAGGGAGAAGCAGGCTTCCTGCCAAGCAGGGAGCCTGATGCGGGGCCCGATCCCAGGACCCTGGGATCATGACCAAGTCGAAGGCAGACCCTTAACCGACTGAGCCACCCAGGCGCCCTCACTGTGAGAATCTTATGCTAAGTAAGACTACAAGGCAAGAGGTCTGTCCTTAGGAAACGGCTCTAACAGGGGAGGCTCTGGACAAGAAGCAGAGAAGACCTGTGCCCTTTCTCCAGCCTCCTCACACTGGGCCTAAGACTTAAGGTAGAGTAGCTGATCTCAGCGAGCTACCACTTCGAAGGTAAAAATAGTCTGATCTGTGAACATGGGACAAGTTGCAAATCAGGCAGATGGAGAGTTAAGGACAGGGTAGAGTTGGTCTGGGCATTTCACAAGGGATTTGGCATGGTGTGGGATGTCATATGGTTGGTCAAACAGGTGAAATCAGCCTCCCTGGGACTAGGGGAAACTGGCCGAGTCAGGCCAGTGCAGGGACTCAGGTTTTGGAAAAAGATTCTGTGGTGAGATAAAAAATTTTCTGGAAGCCAGGAAATTTGGCAATGCAGCTTCTACAATTCTTCCTACATTTATTTTATTAAAAAATTGTCTTCTTTTTCTCTCCCTATAAAAATGATACATGCTGATGTATAATGTTTATCTAGAACATAATAAGTGATAGGTACTGTGTGAGCCTCTTTAAAAACACTATTCATTTACTCCTCACCAGAGAAATAGCTTCTATTATGATTTCCATTTTGCAGATGAGAAAATGAAAGCTTAGAGGTGATTTGTTCAAAGTTACACCTTCCATAAGTGGCAGAGCCAAGACTCACATTCAGGTCTGCCTAACTCCAAAGCCTGCTCTCTTTACCTGCTCTCTTAACTTCAAGATTGCCTTCTATACCATTATTAGGAGAGAAAAAGCAACACATGGGGGAAAAAACTCATAACTTAATGACTATAAGGAAGAAATATGAACATCTCAACAAAAAGTTTTAGTCTTTTCTAGATGCACAAATTTCCCACATACTTACAGTTATACTCTTTTTGAGTACATAAGATATTGTATCCCTGACTTTAACTTATCTCCAAATTAAGAAAAAAAACAATTATCTATGAACTACATTTCACTAAGCTGATATGATGTATCATGTTCTATATAACCTTCCCCTATCACTGGACACTTAGGTTGTTTCCAAGTTTTTACCAGTGCAAATACAACTGTATAAGTGATTTTGTCTGTGTAAACTGCCTCCCTCATTACTTAAGATGACATTACTTTTATTCTTGAGACATATTACATATATGGCTTTCCCATCATGCTGGCTGGTACATCCTACCTGGCAGCATATAAAGGGCTTGATTCAATATACATCTGACAAAATGGGATTCATCCTATTTAATTAGTTTTCATTAACCTCATCTTCCTCTTCCTCTATATTTGCAAAATAGAGAAAAAGGGTGTACCCTTCTACACAGTATCTCCTTTTGCTTTATTATTATTATTATTATTATTGTTGTTGTTGTTGTTGTCAGAGGGACTATTTTCACAATCACCTAGCACTGAAACCTGAGACTTAACTCCATGGCTGATGGGATATGGGGATAAAGAAATGAGAGAAATAAAAATTGTGTGGAATTTTCCTCTGAAAATTCTCAAGATTTAGGCCATGTCTTTCCACTTGATGTTCAACAATCTAATCCAACCACAACTCCCATGTGGCCTCCTGGGTTCTTTTCCCCTTCTGTCTTGTTCACACTACACTCTGTTGTTGGACTACTTTCATAAACACTGGGCACATCATACAAGTGTCCCATAAATAAAGTTTCAGTGGTTCTTTATTGCGTATGTAACTTCTTTGCCTGGCTTTTAATCTACAATACGGCCCATCAGCAACTAAACCTTATCTTTCTAGGTCCTCCTTCCTCATTAACTTCATCTTCACTTTGCCTCCCTGCCTTTCCAAAGAAGCAGGAAGATGCACTTGACACATATTTTATAGAGCTAGAACTTGCCATTTATGTGATGATTCAGAAGGTACTACAGGACCTTACAGTACTTATCACTGTAATGTCAATTTGTGAAAGTGGCTATTAATAAAGGTTTCTGGTTGATGGCATTTTGAGATGATAGCTTATTCTGAATTTCTGGTCTCATCTTAGCACAGCAGAAGCATAGAACTTGACCTTGAGTTTGATCAAGAATGAGGACGCTGGACTCTGAGACTATTCAGCTGGTTCAGCCATTGTGTAATCTTATGCTTAATGTAATCACAACCCTTTAAAACTTCTGGCTTTTGCAGACAGGACTGGCATCCACCCGGTAGTCCAATTGTACTGTATTAAGCTTTCTCAGTTGGTAGTTGGTAGAAAGCTCTGCTTTCAAGGGAACGTTTAATTCAGTGCAGCGCAAAAAAATGGAGTTCTCTTCTGTCGGCTACAGAGTACATAGGTCAAGTGGAATTTTTGGCACTTCATTACATTCCCTGACCCTCACTAAACAAACTTCAAAATATATATATTTGCAACAACTTGAAATAAACACTACACACAAGTGTTGATGGTAGATTTTCTGAAGAACTACCAAATGCATCAGGACTAAGGAAAACATTCTAATGATTCTTTCAAACATGAATATTTTTAAATTCCTATTAAACAATCTTCTTCTTATTTAGTCTTCTCAGGCTTTCATGACATGCCACGATTGGCTGTTTATTAAAAACTTAGCAAAAAAATGATTAACAAGATATAATCATGTGCACACACTTATGCATAATTAAACCCAGTTTATAAATCAGTGCAGGGCGGAATATGGTCACACCAGTCAAGAAAGGTTGGTGACTAGTAAATAACACTTTTCTCTCCATTTATAATGAAAAATCTTATAATGTGAATGCTGTGAAGGTGATATAATAATGGGATGGTGTGGCATAAAGGTGGAAGATTCTCACCCTTCCAAGGTTTTTAAGTGGATGGATTTTCATCTGTGTGTTTTATTTTTTTCCAAGGAGGATTTAGCTGACTCTAAGTTTCTTCATTTCATAGCTGTTCGTTCAGTTGGGGGAAAAAAAGGAATAATTGAGACCGAGTAATGGATATTTCTCAAGATCTCTAAGACTAGGTATTGCATAGCATTAAAGAGTATACTTTTCCATTTGTTTTATGACTTTGTCCAGTTAAAGTTACTGGCATAAGCACTCCAGTATTTACTTGTAACTTGAAACCCCTTTCATGATATGTCTGGATCCTAAGGGAAAAGAATTTACATTTGAGGAATGCTTACCTTGTGCCAGGCATTTTATATGCATTATCTCATTTAATTCTCATGACCACAAGGTATGGTTGATATTATTTAATCCAATTTTATGTTTTTGAGATCATAAGAAGAGTAAAGTATAGAATAAGGATTTGACTCTAGAGCTCTCTATTTCCTTAAAGGCCAACCAAGATCCTTTCACTAAGCCACACTGGGTTTCCCCTTATAGCCAGTATGTGGAGGTGATAAGAAGGGATATTCTAGCAATAAAGGATGGTCTGAACTTTGGCACAGGTTCTCCTCTTGGGTAAAATAAGAAAGAAACTAATATGATGGATTAGATTAAAGCATGTTCCCTAATGCAGTGACTGATTAAGCCAATTATGGACTACCCATATTATGGAAGACTTTGTCATTATTAGTGAGAATCACATAAGTCTGTCTTAATGAAATGGAAGACTGTCCATGAGCTGCAAAATACTGCAGAACAATGTGTTCAGTATGATAAACTTTAACATAATAACAGTCATATACACATATGTTTATATGTGTATACACATATACACAAAAATGTTTGTTACTTCTGTTCAGAAGGCTAAGAGTAATCAGTAGGCAAATTTCACTTTTTAATCTACATGCACCATTGATGCTTAAATTTTTTGTGTGTGCAATTACATGTATTAAATTCACAGTGAAAAATCATGTAATGGATTAGTTCAATAATCTATAGGAATGACTCAACCCAAGGAATGGGTGATTAAGGAGATTCAATCTCACAAAAGCAAAACTGTCCAATCTATGTGACACTCTATCAGGATTCAACATTATTATAGGTATATGGTGAAAGCTAAAACCTCATCACTTGTATTGCACTCTGACTTATCTGAAGAAGGCGTTAACAGAGAGCAAATGAGTAACAGTCATTCCAAACCTAACACATCCAAAATGGAACTTTCCAGTCTGCTCTTCCTATTCAACCCATCTGTGTCGTACTACCATTTTTTCACTTGCCTAAGCCCAAACCCTAAGGGGCAGACTTGATTTCTCCTTTCCTTTTCCAACTGCATTTTGACCAGCAGCAGATCCAACCTGACCCATCACCAATTTATCTCTTTAAGGACTCCACATAAGCTATCATTACCTCTCATCTGGACCACTATGGTTTCCACCTTACAGGTAGGTCTCCCTGCTTCTATTTTGCAATCCATTCTTCACATGGCAGCCAGAGTGATCTTCTATACTCCTTCAATTTAGCACTCTTTATGGTTTGAATTATACTTAGAATACAATCCTAAGCTCTAGGTGAGGCCCACAAGAACCTGTGTGATCTGACAGCAGTCAGCCTAACGGCTATGACCTTAACTCCAAACCCCACCACCCCTAGTTCGTTAAGTTTAGCCATCCTGGCCTGCTTTCTGTTTTTCAAATACATCAAGTTTTGTGGACCTCTGGGCCTTTACACTTGTTTTTTTCTGCCTTCATTCTCTTCTCAGCTTTTTACATGGATAGCACCTTATCAATCTGAATCAACGTTTTACAAACGAGCAAAGTGAATTTCAGACAGTGTAAGTAACTTATTTGTGGTCCTAGCACTTTGTACATGATGAAGCTATGTTTTGCACTCACATCTGAATTATTTCATGTTCCTCCCTTATACTAGATAATGAAATAAAGGTGGTCTATCCTAGGGCTCTGGGTAAGGTTATGACAATGAATCAGCAAATACCTACTTGTTGAAAAGACCAGAAAAAATAACTTATTTTAGAAGTTCTTTTTGTAGGCTCTCCTTCCTACCTCTAGTATGTTCTCCAGCTTCTGTAGGAACACTTAGACTGGCTAAGGGGAAAATTTGAGATAGATGCATTTGGAAAATCTTGTCTTAGAGATTTGAAATTAAATACTTGCTTATGTAAGAAATGAGAATATGATGACACAACGAGAAACCCTTACAACTTACTTAGTTAGATGTCCAAACAGGATTTTCATGGTGTCACGATTTGGTGGAGGGAGTTTTTGTACAAGAGACTTTATAGTTTCAATTCTTGTGTTGTAGTCTTGCTTTTCTGGAAAAAAAAAAGTTAGAAAAGAAGGAGATTTCATAATTGCATGAGGGAATATTCTTAGGAGAATTTTGGACAAAGACTTAGTAACTTAAAGTCCTAATCAGCAGCCAAAGAGAATAAGTATATTCAACATCATTACCATGAAGTTTCTTTATTTGGACTCTGATGTGAATTATAGTAATATGAAACCTGCAACAGTGTGGCTTTGACATCATCTTGTTAAGATCAGGTACTGAATCAGTTTTATAAATGCTTTACTCTTTTATAAGATGTGGTAAGGTTCAAAATGACTTTCCAAAGATGTCCATACCCTAATCTCTGAAACCTGTGAATAGGGACTTTGCTGATGTGATTCAATTAGGAAGTCTGAGATGGGGTGATTATTCTGGATTATCTGAGTGGGGCCAGTATAATCACAAAGGTGGTTAAGAGAAAAGCAGGAGTATCAGAGTCAGAGAGAAAAGATGACTGTGGCAATGGAAACAGGAGGATAAATGGCTATGTGATGAAGGGCCATGGGTTAAGAAGTGAAGACAGCTTCTAATAACTGGAAGAGGCAAGGAAAGAGAGACCCCAGAAGGAGCACAGGGCTACCAACACCTCAGTTTCTGCCAGTGAAGATGATTTCAGACTTCTGACCTCCAGGAATGTAAGATAAAATATTCATGTTGTCTGAAGCCACTGAGTTTGTGATAATTTGTTTTAGTAGCAAAAGCAACGGACAGATGAAGACACACAGTGTGATTCAATGACCAATATTCTATTGTTCACTTGATTTTGTGGAAGGGGAAATAATCTTTTTTATTACTTCATGCTATCTTTTCTCCCTAACACATTTTGTTTTTGCTATAAAATAAAAAAAGTGCAAAAAGTAAAAATTGGAAGAGTAATACCTAGTCATACACATTAAAAAAAAATAAGTTGTTTAAAACTACATACCACATAGATTGCTTTCCCTCATTTCGTTTCTTTTTTCCTTTATGGGCATGGATGGCATAATAAGAATTGATCTACTTAGCACCTAGAGAATTCTTCTCACCATAATTTTAACCAGGACTTAGAACTGTAATTATTTATTGAACTTAAACACTTTATACACATTGACTTAGGTACCTTTCCTTTCTATATTCTATCTCTGACCTCTAGCACAGAGCTCGTGGTGATCTTTAAGAGGTCACTGTTGGAAAAGACAATGTATGCGGGTAATATGTAAGGTACACACCCACCCAATATTCACTCTCTTCTTCCTTAGCAAGACAATACATTGTTGAGGGGATGGCAATGTACTTGGCTAAAAGAGGTCATTTCCCAGCCTCCCTGGTGGGCGGAGCGACCATGTGACCACGTCTGGCCAATGAGCCTTTGGTCAAAGTGATAGATGGAACTTCTGGTGAGGCCATGTGCAGGGAGCTAATTTAGCTTTTTAGCCTTTTCACCTTTCTGTTCCCTAGAATGTAGATGGAATGGTGTGCCATCCATCTGGATGTGGAGTGAACACACAGCTGAAAAGAGCTTCTCTGAATCTGTGGGGCAGTCTGACCAGTCCTGTGCTCTCTGTCTCTGAGTTTCTTTGCCATAAGAAAATCAGCCAGAGTGTACCGAAGCCTTTGAAGATGAGTCTCTGATACTAAAGCCTAATTCCTAATGCAATGTGCTCCCAAAAGCCCAATTCATTGTCACCTGTTATTAGGTATATAAACTTTACATAGTGGGGCAAGAAAAAGTTAGTTCAGAAACCGGCAGGTTTTAAATACACTGTTGCAAAAGAAACTTTTAACAAGGAATTATAGGAAAATATCCTGCAAAAGATGGTATTTGGCTAAGGAGTGGGGGGCAATCTTCCTAGTAGAACTCTGCCTTGGAAACTTTTCTTCTTCCTCCCTAAACCACAAAGGCCTATAAATAATGCCTCCCACAGTTAGAGCTTTCAAAATTGTAGTTATTCTTAGAAGAGTTCCAACATAATATGGATTGGACAACTGTAAATGAAAGAGACAAAGGGGGTGGAGAAAGAGAGAGAGAGAAATTAAAAAAAAAAGAAAGAGAAAGAAAAAGGAAAGCCAGTTGCAATATCATAGCAAACAGCAGATAAAATCTTTCTGTCAAAAGGGAAGAAAGCCCCTTTATAGCTTAATGATGGTAAGACAATGTGATGCTTCATAGGACCAGTTGGATACTATGGGATATAACAAACTCAGAAAAGTAAGTAAAACAACTCAATAAAGATGAGAGTGAAATTGGTATAGGATGTCCAGTGCAAAGCTCTCAGGGATACTCGGATACTTTGTATCTAGTCATCTGAAGCTAATACAACACACCAATTATTACATATTAAGTATATAGGTATATAAACATATATATCTAATGCAAATCCATATACAAATACATATACGCACATTTATGTATTTACAAGGTGGATACATTCTGCCTAGTTTGGCCTGATGCTAGTGCTATAATTTACCTGAGGAGCTGGTAAACCCCTTGGTTCAAGCAATCAAGATGATGTTGGGAAAGGAGAGGAAACCTTTCTAATTTCACTGAAATCTCTCGCCATTGTAATGGTCAGATCAATGTCAGAGCTTCCAAAAAAGGGATCAGTTGACACGGAATTTCAGAGGTAGCAGCCATAAATTAAGTTTGAGAAATGGTAAGTGGAGAGTGGTCTAAATGACTACATCCAGCAAACCTCAGTTTTAGGGAACATATGACTCCGGCTTAAGAAACGTTAGAGGTTGCTTAACTGGAAATATTTGAATTCACAAGGTCACTTCCATGGTGCTTGAGCAGGAATTAAAACTTTAATAAGTTTGTTTAACCATTAGGTAAAAGAACTATGAACTTCCCTAGACAGAGTCCCTTTGCTCTCTTCCGTGTTGCATTGCACTTAGGACATTCTATTTATACAACATTCTGCATGGTATTTCTATGGCTTGAATGCCTGTCAAGTTCTCCCATTTAGCTGGGAGTTTTCCTATAAAGCTAGACAGCTTTTATCCTGTCATATAGCGGGTTAAGTGTATGAAGAAAGAATTAGCGAACAAATGAAAGACATGAACATGGATTGGAATACATAGACCTTGGTTTGAATTCTGTAACAGCTTTTTATTAGCTGTGTGGTCTTGGACAAGATTCTCATTTTCTTTGAATAATATCTCAAAGGCCAGTTTTATGGATTAAACAAGATAGTATGTAATGTACCTAGCACAATGACCAGTAAAAAGTAAGTACTCTATAAATATTCACCCCTCTCTCACCCTCACCTTTTTTGAGGCCCATGCTGGGTCTGGTTCACCTTTTATTTTCAGCAATGAGCATTCTGTCTGGTTGCAGTGACCCTTCCAAATGTCATTGCCAAAAGTGGAACTGAGCTGGTGCCCGTGGGTGACAATCCAATTGTTATGGTAGCCTGATATTTCACAATACACTAGATACTTTGTGATCACCAGAGACTGATGTTGTGATTGGTAAGCAGTTCAGTTACATTTAAGAATCCTTATAAAAGTATGTGGTGGTTCCCATATCTGCTTATAAGGAATATTCTACATGAAGGCTCTTTTATAAGAATATTTTTTCCTCTCTTTCTCTAGTTTCACACATACTTGAGAAATCGCACAGTTGAATAGTGGTACACACAAGTTTGTGGCTAAGTTATATTTCAGTACTAAAGGGGCAATTGAACAATGGTTCAGAGAAAGCTGAAAGATTATTAAGGAAGAGAAATTTACTTTCCTTACAACATAATCAGAAAAAAAAATCTTGTTCTGAATAATCTTGAAAAGGTTATAGGAGAGCAGTGGTTACCCTTTCAAATCAATACCATGCCCCTTCTTCCATAGCCTGTAAAATCAGGAAATAACACAAACACTTCTAAGTGGAGGAACATCTAAAAATACAATTGGATACATTAAAATTGAAATGACACCTTTTCAGATCTGGTTTATTGATGTGTCATATAAGGAATTGGAATCCGCATACATAATAAAGGACTAGTTAATGAGCTAAGATTCATATACTGCTTTACTAAAGATGTGTCAACTGTCTTCAATTGATTCAGTGAGCATCTGAAAGACAGCATTTTCTATTAATATTTCTCAGTCAGCATATGGTTTCTCATTATTGTGAAGTATTGAGAGTTTTGAGAAGACACTGAGATATCTCTGACTTTCTTACATTATGACCGAAGGGAGAGGGAGAACTTTTTCTACACGGAGAATTAGAGAATCTCTTGGGTAAATTGTGAGACTTACACAAAATCTTTCCAGTAATAAGAAACTCCACAATTCTTCTCCCTTTCTCTCACTTCTGCTCCTAACCTCATTCCCTTATGACCTATTTTTGTATTTACCCTATGCTTTTCAATACCTTTGTTTTAGTTCTCTACCCATATCCCAACCTCCTTACCAGTCTCTAAGCTGTGAACATAACTTCAGCTCTAACTGCATACAGAATCTTTCCATAGTGCTTCGTTTTTGCCACTATTGGGTGGCAAAGAACGTCTATGTAAAAATACATATAATGGACATGTATATTATTTAAATAGTAAATGATCATCCTAATGCCTATCTCACACCTACTTGGCCCCATATTCTCAAACTACACCAAACTCCGTGTAAATGAGCTTCTTCAAAAACAACTCCAGGCTACTTAGAGAAGCAACAGCTCTTATATGATGTGAAATAGCCTTTAATGTTATGATAAGGATATGGCTTTATAGTTTTGCCTTGATTCATGGTTTTGAGGACACATTTTTTAAAAATACAGTTTACAATAGTTACATTTACATTTGTCTGCATGAAATGTTGCTACTAAAACAAGGACATTTACAACCAAATGCCTTTTCTGCAAAGAGATAAGATAAAGTTATATAACGATGGAAAGAGTTCTGTGCAGTACAGTGCACTCTGGACCTGGTGACCCCCGGACACTTTTCTGGCTTTATCACCCATGCATTTATTATTCTTATTTATAGCCACATGTTAAGTCATATTCCAAAATTAATTCTTCTTTGTTATGTAGGTTCACCCAGAGGAAGAAAAGACCAAATTCTTGCAACAGCCAATATATTGGTAGTACTATTCATTCTATTTATCTGTAATTCTTAAAGGACAACTGTACCCCTTTGTTTTAAAAAGGTCAGCAATATCACAGCTGTTCTGCTTCTGAACGTTATTCTGGGATGTATAATGCATCCTGTATGAAAAAATGGTAGTCACTTATACTTTAGGGCCATATTTGGAAGAAAACAATTGAGTTTCTATTCGATTTATACTTTTTTGTATCATGACCATTTCAGAATTTAGGTAGAGACTGCCCTGGCTTATAGGAGGAATGAGTATCTTCAGATAACACCCTATTTGTTATTGTACCCTACAACTGAGTATGAGTCTTTGAGGATATGCCTTTAATTATAAAACTTGAGTTCGATGTTGAGGAATCATCCAAGTCATGACAATTACCTGATACATTTCTTTAAATAACTTACATTTACTTTAGGGAGAAACAACTGGGGGCAAATTCAGGATTCATAAATAAATGCAAATAGACATATACTTCAAACTCATGTTATAAAATAAGAGAAGTCATATATCATGAAGGAGTCTGAAAGAACTTGGTGAGAATTCTTATTCTGCTATATGATTTGGGCAACATATGATATGTTGCTTGAACTCTTGATGCTTCCCATGCCTTAAAAACCCCAAAAACTTATACCTCATAAGACTGTTTGTAGAATAAATGTTTCAGAGCACATCAATGCACAGATAGTGAGTGTTCATTAAATGCAAGTCCTCTTGCCATTAAAATTTTTCTTTTGAATCATCCTATCAACCCTGGCACATGATTACTCATAGTTCAAGGCTGTTTCCAAAATCCTATGAAGCCATAAATTTTAATCTTCAGTACCCTTTCCTATAAACAGGAACAGCCCACAATCTGTGATAGCTTTGTAAATACATAGAATACAGTCCATTATCAAAGAGTGTTTGATCATAATTCATAAGTAGGTATAGTGTCATAAATAGAAGGGTCCCTGTATCATAAACTGGGAATAACCATGGCCTTTAGGTTAATTGTGGTTGGCAATTCACAATTTTTCAAGATTCCACCCCACCCCATTCCTCATTCCCCTCTAAATCAGAAAAGCCTTATTTTATATTTAATTAAAAGAAAGGCATTATTCTCAATGCCTGCAGATTCCTGGTAAATTTGACTTTAGGTGTTGATAGTCTACGTCAGAACAGGTCAAAATGAGAACAGAGGTATGTAACTTGCAGGGCAGGAAAGATAGGGTAGGAACTGAATCTACTTGACTTAGGTAAGCCCTCTTTCTTTCTCTAGTGTGAATCCCCTGAAAATTAGAATGAATCACCTCACTGGCACCCTTGTATTCTCAGTTTCTCCTTCTAGGAGATGTTAATATTTTGTCTGATTTTTGAATAAAGAAGGCTTTTACGAAGAATTGTAAAGATGAAATAACTCTCCATAGCTAATAAATGTCAGTAATGAAAATACTATGGCCAACTGATTGCCGTAAGTCCATGGATTCCCTAGCCGGGGCAGAAATCTTCAGCATAATGGCTAGCGTCATTTCCGGAGGCCATTTCTGATCCTTGCACAAGAGGAGGCGGGCCATTCAGAGCATGCTGTTGGGAACAAGCCTAATCTTGTTAAGTGCAACCTCGATTTCTTTCCACCTCTACTCCTACTCTCTGGCAATGAACAATTAGAAAATTAAAGAAATTAATTATAAAATTAAAAGAATAAAACTCGTTCTTAAATAATTTTTTAGAGTTTTGAACACATACATGTATACATGGTTGAAGACAAAATATTACCTAAGAGCTATTTGCAACTTGTGGCAGATACAACGTTGATCCTTGTCTTCTGTCATTTGACAATCCAAGGGGGCAGATACAACACAAAATATGTCATTAGAGATATTTAAATTTAAGTCATATCATAATACAGGTATCAGTGAAGTTTATATGCTTCTTCCGACTGAAGGGATCCTCTAAGTTGATTGTTAAACTCAAAATGCTTCTGACGTGTTAGCTCATTAAACCAAAAAGATTCACAATAACTGAGAAATGTACTTAATACTAAATCAACAACTGTACAATTTTATTTAATCATTTTCTGAAGGCCTTAGAATTATTATTCTTAACTTCTTTATATATTCTTAACATTCCCCCAATACTTTCAGGAAAGTAATAAAATAAAAACCCCCTTTTCTTTTTCATGTGACTGTATCCATGTTAGTCTAGGGACTTCAAAGGCACTGACCTCCCATTGAGGGAGGAATATTTTGGGAAAAGTATTCAAGTTTTAATAGTAACTTTTTTTTAAGATTTTATTTATTTATTTGACAGAGAGAGAGACAGCGAGAGAGGGAACACAAGCAGGGGGAGTGGGAGAGGGAGAAGCAGGCTTCCTGCTGGGCAGACAGCCCGATGCAGTCCTCCCTCGATCCTAGGACCCTGGGATCATGACCTGAGCCCAAGGCAGACACTTAACGACTGAACCACCCAGGCGCCTTGAATAGTAACTTTTTAAAAAGGGCATGATTGCTTTGGTGCAGCCAGTTTTGGGATGAAGTATTTCCTAAAATTCACCAACCCAATAATGTCTCTTAAACCCCTCTTCCTCAATTTTAGCATTGCCCCTCTTTGTCTGAATTGAAGACTAAAGCAATGGCTGACACCCTAGTAGTAATCTTTACGGGAAAAGCATGATTGTATCGTCCTTCCTAGAATTTCTTGTTTCCAAAGTAATTTTGGAGGTGTCATGGTGGCCAAGTATATTTCTGTAACTTACAAAGGATACTAATTCATCCTCAGGTGTTAGTCTGTGCTGAGAAAATAAAGCTCACTAGTTTATTTCTTTGAAATCAGTTCTCCTGTGAGAATTTTCTTTAAACTATACTTATTCAAGCATATCTGCCTTTACAAGCTTTAAAAAAAAAAAAAACAGGAATTACCTTTTTGAGTCATTTGACATCTTCCTAATCATAAACCAGTAATCCTTTTCAAGTATTCAAGTAGCTATTTATATGAAGCATTATCTTTGTATATTTTCATGAGGGTAGAAATCCTACAAATACTTTTCTAGATTTGAAGTTTTTAATATGTGTCTACCTCCTTCCATTGGTAGATAAATTAAATTTATAGGGGATTTTAAAAATCTCACTTAAAAACAACTAGGATCTGTCACACAGTTAAGTAACATATGAACTAAGAAATACTTTCCCCTGTCTTTTAGGTTAAAAAATATATATATATATATTTAAAAGCATATCCATAACTATTCATTTTGAGCAGAAGACCTCTGAAGAGGAGATAGTGGTTAGTATGGTGAACTGTTTTTTCCAGCCAGTCCATTTGACATGACCACACAGTGACACTGAGAACAGGGGAGAGTTAATAGCACAAGCACGAAAATCCTTTAAGAAATGGGGAATAAAATAATTTTATGATTCAGCTTTTTTTTTTTTTTAATTGTGAGACTATTGTAGAAGAAGAAAACAGGCAACATATGGTAACTTTAGTCAGCATTTCTGAACTGGGAATGATAAACACCTCTGCTTGGCTCTGGCATTTATCAGGACTGAGATATTATTACCACATAGAGTCACAGCATGGTTACTGTTATCATCGGAAAAAAGAGCCAGCTAATCTTAATGGTTTGTAAAGCCGTTACCTGCACTGGTCTGACATTTATCATGATCATTTTACCACATGGGTCCTACATAGCAAAGGTCTTTTATCTGGAAGGGACATCACTATGAATTATTATTTGCAGCTAGGTAGAAAATTGTATGTTGTAGATACCTTTTCTCATTATAAATCACATAGTCACATTTCACCATTTCCCCCAGAAAGCTGCTGAGCCCAGGTTTTTTGCCACAGCTTGCTTTGCTCTCCATCTCTCTCTCTTTCTTTATAGTTTCTTGAAAATATTAGCCATTTTTTCATTAATATCCTTAATATAATTTTTGAAGAACTATATATATGGTAGGTGAACATATGGACATACTTTCATTATAGTTAGGAGACTCTGCTCCACATTCAGTAAAGGGACTACACAGTACTTTTAGAAATTGAAGTTGATAAAGTGTCTACTTTTGTTGTTGTTTTTGTTGTTTTAAATGCTTATTCTCTTTTCTGTCTTGGTGGCCAGATTTTGCTCTGTTCCTGACCTTGTCAATAGAATATTTACCGTAGATCTGACAAAATTTCTGGTGCTTGATTTGAAATACTCAAAACACTTATGCCATTTCTTGCTTGAAATCCTTAGCTTGGAAATGTGGTCTCATGGGGAGTAAAATATACTTTTATTTTGTTGGATGGTGAGTTTTTTCAGACTTTGTTTTAGTAAGTTACAATGGAGTAGAAGTTTCCTGCAACAAATTTGTGTAAAAAGGATCTTAGGTTCTATCCTTGTCTGTGTCTTAATGATGCACGTTAATATATTATACAGAAGAAATAAGGATATTAAAAGGTACAATGTTTTAGAACCATGGGACCAAGTCAGTAAAGTGAAATGCATTAATTTGACAATGGAAAATTACAACGAAAAGCCCAAGTTGTTTACCATGGGGAAGAAATGAGCAAATCCTCTCTTTTAAAAAGATTGAGACAACTAATCTTCTGAAAGAGATATTTATATATTTTCTTCTTTCTCAAGTGTTCCATTAGGAATAAACAAGCCAGAAATTCCGCACTTTTATAATGAAGAGGGAGAAGAATTCCTTGCCATTTTTGCATTTAGGAAGAAATGTGCAAGAAGAATGTGACAATTTAAGCAAATCAAGATTGTTTCAAATGGATCACAAACGGGACTTTGTGGGATATTTTATACCAGCATGTGAAGCAAACAGTAAATTTGAAAGGAGGATTTTCTCAATGGTCTAGTTCTGATGTGTTTTCCCATTTCTTTGTGTGTTTAAAAGAGGTTTGGATGTGGTGTTTTAATATTGCTTAGACTCTTTTGCAAATGAGTTCTGGAGAAATATTCGCACATGAAGGAAAGCCGATGTGTTGTAATGCTGACAGCAGCTGGGGGGGCATGAATGAAGAAACCAGATTCCCAAGGCTGGATTTAGCAAAAATAAACACCTATCATTCCATTAAAAAAAATTACCATTTTACATGTTTATGGGTATCAATAGCAGACCACTGTCCCTTTGATACAAACAATATTTTTTTCTTCTCGACTAACTCTGCTCCTGAAGGGATGGGATAAACACTTTAAGCTGATGTACAGGATTTTGCAGGGATGTACATTAGTTTGCCGCCCTGGTTACATTTGGTCACACATTAGTTTTTGTATTATTACACATTTCTCCCAAAGGAAACAGTTTCAGTTTCAGGGACCTGTGAGACATGCTTGCATAAATTTGGGTGCAGCTTGCGGGAGGGGGTGGTTGGAGAAGGTCATTCGTGAGATTAACCTGTACTTTTACTGCTCAAAATGAGTTGCACGCACTTTGGTTCAGTCATCTAAAATGTCATTGTAAAGGGGTGATCCAATATTCCAACACACCACCTTACCAATCAGATAAAGGGCTACACTGATTTCAAACAAACAAACAAACAACAAACCAGCTTTTTATTCTTCTATTTCAGAATGACTCTTTTGTTCTAGTTTAACATTTTCCTGTCATTATTGCCCCCAAAATACTGTAACCTGAGAGCGTTTACAATAATTAGCCAGGGGTTTTGCCGCTTGGATTTTTCTCCTTTTCCGGGGAACTGGGTGAATCGTTGAGTGCTAATGAAAGTCGGAGACTTCTAGCAGTGGTTCGAGCCAGGCACAGCGCGGGCAGACGCTTTAAGCTTCCCACTGTGCTGCAGAGCAAGCCTCCCCGCTGTTATGTTTACCATAGTTTTAATGTCTGTGAAAAAAAAATTCCTGATGCAACCGAACTATGTTATGCCCTCTTGTTTATCTAACCCCACTCCCCCACCCCGAATCTGGCAGATTCCTGTTGCCCCTGCCTATTACAGAAAGCTCCTTCTCAACTTTGTGTGGCCAACCTACCACTTCCGTTCTTGCCATGAGAGCCCAGCTGCTTTGCAGCCATGTCTGGAGGACCATACAGGGTCTATCTAGAAGATTCTGGAGGATTACACACACCTTACTCTACTTATGCCACCTGATAACAGACACTCCCCTTTCTGCTGCATTTGAATTTCATCAGAGGGGATGTTAAAGCACCAAATTCATCATTGGTTTTGACAAAACTAGCTTAAAAATGTAAACGTACTTGATGAAATGCACTGTGTCTTTAAAGAAATCTATTGAAAGACCTCAAACAATCACTGCAAACTAAATAATGTGCTCTAAGATGAAAACAACCAATATCTGATTTGACTTGATTTATTCTTTGTCCTTTTCTTAAAAATGGTTATCTCAAAGAAAATGACCATTCCATTATATTGTAAATTGATGAATTCACCAAGTGTGATGTACAGTGGAGTTTTTAATGAATATTCATACAACTCTTTCAACCCATTAACAGGACTTAAGACAATGAGGATGCAACTCATTCCCATTTAGATAGTAAAGGGAAAGTGGAATTAATAGCATAAACAGCACTCGGAAAGTTTAACTTTAATGTATCAAACTCCAGGTGCCAGAGTTTGAGGAAAATCACCAATAATAGCCATTTTTTACATATTTGATGGGACTGATTATGCAATGTGCAACTCTAAATGGCTTATAGCACATTGTAGCATGGTTCCATCCCATTGGCTACAGTAGGGTGCAGGCAGATGGATGACAGTGACAGGGAGAGAAGTGCTTTTGCTTAGCCGTGCGTTAAGATGCCATCCAGAAGCTCTGTGCACTGCAGACACTTCATTAGGATGCCAGGATAATGGTAAACTACCACTCAGAGTGACACCCCATTTCCTGCTTACTGAGCGCTCCAACCTCGGCAGATGTCAACAATCTCACAGTGCTACAGAGCAGACCTAACTTTCCAGCCACTTTGACTCCAATTTTTTCCTCCTAACAGTGCCATACATTATGTGCAATATGTAACGGCAAACACCTCACCAAAAACAAAATCTGCCCAGTTCGTTATGACTGGAGTGCTTAATTTTTCTTTTCTTTTAAAAGACGAGGTACAGTGAGTTGGGTAAGAGAATACGTCCACTCGCTAATCTAACCTCAAAGTTTCTTGCTATGATTTCCATTTGCTAATCAGTTCAAAGTGTTAATTGTGTGGTGAACTCTGATTAATACTAGTTAAACTCTGATCACAGGGGATACGACTGTTTCTTTTAATTAATGTCCATTCCAAAGGTAAGAGAATGTGGAATTCCTTTGTTAAAGATTTTAGACTCTGTTTTTGTGTGGTTCTTAGTTGTCTGCCAAGAAAAGGCTGACTTGAGCATCTGGATGATATTTCCTCTGCAAATGTATAACTGGAGGCCATTCGCACACTACCTTACCAGCGATTCAAGCCAATAGAAACTTCTTTTTTCTATGGTGTAAAGTCCAAAACTCTTTTTATAAAGAACCGAGGTGTAATTTAGATAATAGAAAAAAAAAATTCCCCAAATGGAAAAATAAGACTTTGAAATCTGTCATTATGATAAATGATTGATTTACATTTTGTGATTCTAAGCATCTTCTTAGAAGTTCAAAGGGCCTTGCAAATGGCAGGACTAAAAATAAATATCCTCCTCTCAGACCTGTTACCATTTCCAGGTAAAGACGCAAATGTAAAGACGAAGTTATAGGCAGAGGTCACACTCCAGGGGAGAATTTGAATGCAAACTTTCAATGTGATGTCCTCTAAAAAGAGGTGATGCAAATCTTGACTCTTGGTTTTTAAAGTGGGATCTGCTTGGCAACACCTAACCACCTCTTTTTTTTTTTTTTTATTAAAGACTTCATCCATTTATTTGACAGAGAGAGACACAGCGAGAGAGGGAACACAAGCAGGGGGAGTGGGAGAGGGAGAAGGAGGCTTCCCGTGGAGCAGGTAGTCCGATGCGGGGCTCGACCCCAGGACCCTGGGACCACGACCCAAGCTGAAGGCAGATGCCCAACGAATGAGCCACCCAGGCGCCCCACCTAACCACCTCTTGAAACCTGTCACTATGTTTGACTACAAAGAAAATAGACCAGAATTCTTGAAATAAACAGAAACTGACGATCGACATGGTGTCAAAGAATTAAGAATAATTTCCTTTGAGACAGATTAAATTTAATTGGAAAAAACCAGGGCTGGGACCACCCGTGCTATGGGGCTATTGAATCAGAGAGCTTGACTTTCTAGAAACAGATAGAAACATCCTTATCTTTCTTCAACTGTCCAATTTCAAAATCAGTTTCAAGGTCTACGTCAACCTAAAACACTAGGTAGCCCTCTTTCTTCTTCTTCTCTTTTTTGTAGACTCCATGCCCAGCGTGGAGCCCAATGCAGGGCTTGAACTCATTGACCCTGAGATCAAGACCTGAGCTGAGATCAGAGCCGGACACTCAACCAGCTGAGCCACCCAGGAGCCTCGCCCTGCCCCACTCCCCCAGCAGCACTCTCTTTTCTACAAAGCTAATGCTATTGAGTAGTGTGATTTTCCCTCTTTCCTTTCTCACCAGTCCTCTCCCCCTCTAACTATAGATTAGGACTTCTTTTTGCCCTGTAATAATTTGGAGATAGCAGTTTTCATAAGAGAACTGAGAGCTTGAGGGTGGAAGGCAGAAAGGATGCTCTGATAATGGCACACATCACAATAGAAACTGCCGTCCCAGATGTGAAATATAGGAGGGCTGGAGACTGGCAAAAAAAATCTGTTAGAAATCAATTCTTGGAATTCTAATGTTTTATTTCTGTATTTCATCTTTTAGAGTGTAGTGGGTTAAGGAATATGGTGGGGGAAAATTCAATATCAGGATGGTAGGGCCATAAGATACTAAATATGCTAGGTAAGATTTAATATAAGAGCTATGATTATCAGTCTTCTGAGTATAGCTCCAAGACAAGGATTTGACTCAAACTGAAGCAGAGGGTAAAAGGCAACATGCATAAGTGTTGGTTACATTTCCACCTTTTGAGATGAGTAAACACAACAAAGTATGCAACAATGCATGCATGACCTTTAAAAACACCCATTTCAGATAAGGGAACAATGTTCCGAAGTGCAGAACTTTCGCAATGTCGGTGAGACAAATAAGAAACCATTTAACATCTTCAGTAGAATTTGAAACATCAAGGATTCTAACGAAAAGAGGCAGCAAGCCATAAGGAGAGAATAGGGTAAGATGGAAAGATACTAGGATAAGATGATAAAAAGATAGTGAGGAAAGACAGTGAGAAAACTAAAAATGCAAAAGGATTTTTTTAAATTGCAGAAAAATTAGGTCAGTGATATAGATAACAAAATAGAGAAGCTTCCCCAGTATGTGGAAACATAAAAATGATAGGAAAAAAGAAATGTAGGAAGTCAGAGAATTGAGAGATTATCTATGATTTATAAGCATACTTGAGGGAGAAAGCAGAACATTTGAAAAATATACAATAATCAAGGACAAAATTTAAACAAAATTCTGTGAATAAAAAAACTACCTCTGTCTTTAAAATGATGGCCGGATTCTAAGAAAACATTACTGAGCATAGACACTATCTTGATGGATTTTGGCACAACTTTGAAGTGATAAAGATCAAGCACAATCCTACAAATATTCGAACAAAAAGAAGACAAAATAAGTAAACATCCAGGCTTTCCCAAGACTTATTTTCCTAAATTCTAAAGTAAAACAAAGCAGTATCTACTGTTTATAGGGGGAAAATTGTGGTCCCAAACTGTGTGCACACTCATATTATCTTTTGCATGCTAAAAAAACAGAAAGACATTCTCATCCATGCAGAGATTTATAATAGCACTGCTTTCTTGAAAAGTTTACTGGAAGGCTTATGTAAGCCTACGAGTGATGAATCAAAATTTGTAACTCAAAAATAGAGACATTATAAACAAAACTAAGTATCTATTTGGTTTGGACCCAAAACTCAGAAGGCACCATTTGGTGATTTCTCTTTGGCTTCTATTTCATTCTCAGACCAAGAGTGGTCCTCTCTTCGCAGTTCAGGTGAAAGCTCTGGGGACATACGATGACCATTTAAAATAGTGACTGATGCTATTCAGTTCTGGCATTTGCTAGCAAACACCATTATTGGAACATTGCACTGAAGAGTTACTAAACAAGACTTCTCTTCCTCTCTTAAAAATGAAAGCTTCAGAGAACAGCAGAATGTTTACTCCCATTGCTAAGATTCTTTGGTAAACATGCTTTGTATCTATAATAATTGTGTTGAAAAAACTGAGTCTGGGGACAGTTAAAGTGATAAAGACTGAAAAAAATCAGGCAATAATTGGAATTGTATATGAATTTTCCTATGTTACATATGTTTTAAGAATTAAGTACGCTAGGTAAAAAAAAATGCCAAGCAAACAGGTCCAAAGGAAATACCCCAAAATATGGTGATGAAATTTAGAGTGATTTTAATTGTCTTCTTTTTACTTTTCTGTTCAAGTTAGCCTCAATAAATATATATTATTGTTATAAGCTGTTAGACAATTTAAAATACATTTGTGCAATTGCTTAGATACTATATAATTATATATCTGTACTAAGCAGTTAATGAAAAAGACTAGTAGAAAACATACCAAAACACTAACTGTAAGTTCTCTTTGAATAACAGGAGTATGGATGATTTCCTTCCATTTTTAAAATGCGTTTTCCAAATTTTCTATAATGAATATATGTTATCTTGATAAAAATTCTCTGTGTTTGGTACAGATGATAACCTTTAGTTGTTCTATGGCATGGGAAAATATGCTATTTTCACAGATGAAACCATTTCTAGGAAAATAATGTACTAGACTTTCTTCTAGGTATTTCTGTTGCAGTTAATCTTTTTCTTTGTGAATATGCTCCAGAATCAAGAAAGCAAAGTCGGAATGTGACATTTCTTTCTCATGGCTGAAAATACTGGGTGTAGGGTGCTTGCAGGGAGAGGATGAAGATAGAAAGTACCACGGTTCACAGTACTCTGCGTTTGCAACCTGAAGAAAAATGGCTGATCCTGCAGGGCCTTGTATGTAAACATATTTTAGTTCCATATTCCAACTTCTGATTCTTCCTCAATCCGATCATTTCTTAGAGTATTATATTGCTTATTGGACTGAGCTTCTGAAGAGTGGAAAATAAAACCTATAAACATAGCGCTGGTTCAAGGATGAGATTTCCTGGTAATATTTCTAAGTGAAAAAATAAGCTGATATTCATCTTATGCTGAAGCACACATTTAATTCCCATACTCTACCCCTTTAAGTCACACAATTTCTCTTCTCTTTTGGAAATTGTATTCATTAAAGCTTTCTCTACTTGTAAAGTCAAAGAATGAGGTAGTATCCAGCTGATTTATACCCTTAAACTTTACTTTTGCCCCAATTTTTCTGTACATATCAGATTCCCAGTTAATATCTGTTGTTTGAATTATCCAGATAATTGACTCAGTTCTTTGGTTCACCTACGTCCATAGTGAGAAACTATACTTTCTAGTCAGCATCAGTAGTTAGGGCAGAATTCTTATAAGCAGAAACCCAAGGAACCAAAAGTTAACTATTCTGAATGTGGCAGTTGCTGGACAAAAATTAAATTTTTTGGTTAAAATTTTATTCAAAATTGGTGTTAGATTTGTAAGGGCCACCAATTTGGAACGGTAGGGAGCCAGTGCATCTATAATATTTAAGAGGGCCCCCTTATGGTTAATCTTAGAAATGTCTTCTGATTCCTTTCTGCCTTCCAGATGACTAGACATATTTACGCATGCGTAATAGGCCATGTGACTTAATGTGAATTTGGACGGCTGCAAAGTCAGCCCCCCTATTTGATTACTATCATTTCAAAGTAAAATATTTTCAAAAGCAATCATTTAGTTTTAAGGGATATAAAAGGCCATCTCCCACAAATAGCTAGAAGCGTAAGAATATGCCGAATGTTTTAAACAAAATTCGGCCAAAAAGTAAATTTCCACACGTTGCAGTGGGATTCCTTGAAGAGGTTGGAAGTGATTGCTACAGCCCAAGACTGGTGTTTTGCAAAGGCCATTCGGGTTCTTTCTAAACCCAATTTTTGGCTGAATTTTAAAAAAGAAAGTTATTTTCTCTTAAAATCAAGCAGTGGCCCTTTTCACTGGTAGACATATTCCCCGACTTTAGAAATAAAAAATAAAATAATAATAAAGGATGCAAATGATATTCTTTTCTAGCTAACGTAATTTTTTTTTTAAGTAAACATCAGCTCCTCAAGGGAGATTTCGATTTGAAGACTGTTTATTATATCATTTGAATAGGACTAGACCTGGCCTTTTGACTTTGAACCACTACCAAATTTCAGGCTGTGAGGAAATTGTTCTACATTTCCTGACAAATTGAGTTAAGCAGACATTAAGTGGGCTTTAAGAAAACAAATGGCCATCTTTATCACAGGTGGACACTGATGGCTTAATGGGGCCTGGGCTGATTGTATCACTTCTAATGGCTTGACGGGAAGCATTAGGGTTTTTGCATAAAGAACTGGCATTGCGAACCCTGCTAACACAGACCTGTCAAGCGCTCTGTATCCCTTTGTGCGCGGAAGCAGATGTTTGTATGTATACTATGAACTGGCATTAGAGCAAGCGACAGATGCCTGTATGAATGCCAGGTTTGTGAATTTTTACAGCAGGAGCATGTTCTGAGGAAGTGCAGCCCTGCCCTCTATCATAGGTAATTCCCAGTGGAACTTGCTAAATCCCAGCTATGTTTTCATTATTTGGCTTTCCTAGCAACTGGATGAATGTGTCTATCCTGAAAATGCAAGATGAGAGCCCTACCAAGTTCTTACAGATTTGCAAATAGCTTGTCTGTGTTTTGAACTTGGACTTTTCCAGGCAGCGCTTTGCACTGTAATCGCAACCAACTTACTCAAAGGAGCGGGTGGTATTCTAGCTCTCTAATTAAAACTTACTTCAGTGTTTATCTGTCAGTCCTCCCCCACGGTCTCCCTACATTCCCACCCCCACCCCCCAGGAAACATGAATTCCGTTTGTAGGTTTTTCTTCCCTGCAACATACAGAACTTACACTCTAGTTGTCTGTCAACAATAGAAACAGGTAGCTTGCAGTCCATTAAACAAACACAGTGCCCCCCTCACTTTTATTTGACATTTTATTTGGCTGTGACAAATGAGCAGCAGTTGGATTATAACATAATTTGTCTTGTCTTTATTACCAGCACAAAGGACACCATTCATTAATTATTCTGCCGTTGCAGCTTAACACTGACTGGAAAGGTCCCTCTTCGGACAGATGGCGGGGACGATGTTATTTATATCAATCAGCCAAAATCCTCAACAAGGATTACTGTTCCTGAGACTACAATGATTTATTTCTTTTTACCTCACCCTCCCTCAACCCCTTCTGCTTTCTGAGATTTCTCTATAAAAACGAAATTTGATGGGAATCTTAAAGCAAAGCCATATTTAACCTGTTAGCTTGCAAAACAACATGCATGCTACATCAGTTTAACTGCATGACATTAGCTGCATATTTTTTAAACTGCTCGGGATTTTTGATCTTCCATTCTAGAGCAAAAGATTAACCGAAGGTCTCAGGGTAGCAAGTTCAGCAGAAGTTTGCCTCTTCTGTGACATTGTATTGCTGTGGCCCATGGGACACGCCTCCCACCCCCCAAGGATATCGTGCTGTCAAGTTTTTTTTTTTTGCCTCTGCTGAGATGAGATGATCCATCTTATTTCACAGTCCAGAACACTTTCTGCAAGATCAGCTAGATGTTTGGACAAAATAAAAATAACAACTGAAACCAAAAAAGCAGAAACGCCCTTACCTCCTGTCTAAACTGGAGTTAAGTTAAAAGAGTGAAGATCTGTGATTTCTCCTGGATCTGCATCTCTATGCAGAACCATGAGGTGGTTATTGGGGTGGCAGTGGTGGGTGTTTTACCTTGCTTGTTTTGTGTTGTTAACAATTCTGTCCAATACATGCTGATCGAGCATAATAAAAGACTAGACTGAACCCAGATGTGACATTCTTCTACACATTTTTCCATAGTGCTTCTGAGATGCGGCCATTTCTCCAATTAAAATCTTTAGGAGAAGAAGATGTGCAAAAAATTACTGATTATCGGGGCTAAGGCACTGAAAGTTTTTTTTTTAAGTTTTCTGTTTGAATATAATAAAGAAAATAATGCAGAAAGTTTTTTGTCTTCAGAAATTATTGGTATAACCTTGCTATCCTGATTAGTTTGCAAATATTAAAAGTCCCATCAAGACAAATATCAGCAACATGCAAATACCCTTGCAGGTTGTGATTAAGATTTTAAATGTATCCTTTTGCTTTTAGTTAATGAAAAACAAAGTCTTGGAGGATCTAAGTTGTAATTTATTAAACATGAAAGGCTCCTTGATGAAATATAGAAATGAGATATATTTTGCATTTCAAAGATTTAAGCTGACAACTTACTTGCATGCAAATAAGAGCAAGATTTGTAAAAATATTTGAAAAGAAATTATTCCTGAATGTACTTATTACAATAATGTGGCATGTAGATAAGAGAAACACACAGCATTAAAAGACATTCATTTCTCCAAAGTCTTAAAATTAGCTTCTTTCTGCCATTGTGTATTAATGTTCTTCTTCAGGAATGCAGCATATTAAAGCACTGAACAGAATTAGTAATAAATTTGTTAATTACAAATTTAAGCAACACAACTGTGTTGTTTTCCCAATATGTTTTTTTTCAAAAGCAGAATTGCTAATGCATTTTAATCATTTATGTATAAACATTTGAGGATAAAATATTCTGAAGTTTATCAATTTCAAGAGCTGTTTATTTGCTAGCAAAATAGGCCATGTTATACAACATATATCTTATCATTTTTGCTCATCAAATCCCCATTTGCTGAATGCAAATTTTCGTGGTCTAAGTGCTCTTGCACCTCAATTTAAATGAATAATAGGATAGACTCTATTAAAATCAGTTTAAGGTTGCCATGGGTGACATATCAGTAGGGTTAAAATGAGAAAAAAAGGTCACAGAATCAGTCCTTACAACCTGTTTTTTATCATAATGAAGCATATGTAAGACTCAACGAAGGCTTAAATAACAATATGTCACTTAGGCAATACTTTAGTTTGTGGGTCTTCTTAAAAAATCTTTTTTTAACCACAATGTATTCCAAACAAAATAAACGTGAAATTATAGTGCCATCAATAACTCCGAGAATGTATTCAGTTGCACTGAAAATTAGAGAGTAAGCTCTTATGCTATTACACAAGACTGACAGATTGTGGATTTGTAAAAATAACAGAGAGCTCCTCAAAAAAAGGAGGAGTAGGTACTTTTGCTGCAGTAAATCTCTTGCTACAAGGATCTGGCTAGGTGTTATAGTCAAATCAGCAAAGCATACAGAAACTACCCTGGAACATCTCATTTGAGAAAAAATTTGTGTCCTTTGCCAACCGGATTTAAAAGATGATTCATGTAGTTATTAGTAGGTATTTAAAACACCAACACCGGGCATGGCTGATATCCTGGAGCAAACCTTTGGGTCCTAGTTTTAGGCTCTTGAAAGCTGAACAAGCAAGACTTTGGGGTTACTGGAATATATATGTGATTGTGTATACATATATATATATATATATATATATATGAATCTTCAGGTTTTAAAAGTCAATCCTATTTATTAAAGTCACACTTTTAATGCTGATTTTATATTATTTATGATTCTCATTTGGATTTCACAGAATCACATTTTTGTTACAAGTGTTATATTTCCTATCTTTTTTTAACCTGCAATAGAAGAAAAAAAAATCTTCTTATTTGCTAAGGTTACAGTGTTAGTTTAATTTTCATAGAAGCGGTGGAATATTTTGAAGTGAGTAACATTTACCAAGTCATTAGTTTTATGCAAACTAGGAAGGAAGATGAAAGAAAAAAAATTATCAATTATTTATAGATTGTTAAAATGTATCTTAGTGCACTGCTACTGTATAGAAATGACAATTAGCCAAACTTACCTTCTTTAATTAATAATGCATACATTATGCTCTTTGGGCAACTAATCACCAGCTCTACAAATTTGTTTGACACTGTTGAAGATACCTATCACATGGGTTAAAAAAAGAACAGTGCTCTGCCAGTTGCAGCCAACTTTCAGCCTTCTAGCAATGCTTGAAATGCAGTAGCAGTTTCAGGGAGCAAAATGGTGGTCTTTCAGCTGCTTGATACTATGAATATGGCACTGAGCTGCAGAATGCTGCCTGCCATGCCTTTGCCACCAAAGAATGCACCTTTCATCTCAAATGGGTTACCTGGCGATGAAAACCCTCGATCCCTATCTCCTTTGTTAATGCCCATTCTCTTACAGTGAGAAATTATTACAGGTAAATTTGTTCTGTTGCCTTAAAGCTGCATTTATCATATTTTCCGAACAGAAATAGTAACATAGTTGGATAAAAGGAGGGAATCAGGGATGAATGGTCCCCATGCTTCCCACAGAAAATTCCAATCAAACCTGTGATTGCAGCATTTTGTTGCCATGACTCTCTCAAAATTTATATTTAATAACACATAAACATCTATCTGTAATATATTTAGACCAGAAGGAAAAGTAAAAAAAAAAATTTTTTTTTAATTGCCTGCCTCTGCATCTCCCCATACTTTAAGGATGGCAAACCCAGTCTCTTCATTTTACCCATGATTCTCAGGGCAATGGCAGCCACTGCTAAGGCTGCAAGTTTCACATAGGCTACTACATTGACACAAAGGCCTAGGCAATCTATTTCTCAGAGGTACAAAAGCATAGTATCATATCGAGCAGTACACTCAAGTGGTCAACAGCCTTCCTGACACTGGGACCAGGTAGACACTTGGCTGTCACCAATTTTGTCCCAGAGTCACACACACACCACATCGAGGCAGCAGCTTGTAGCATTTGGAAAGAGAAATAAGACTGGTGCGGCTCCCTCACATATGGTGTTTAACAGACTACACTTCCCAATTGCTCCTCCGAAAGGTGTGCATTTTCAAGGGATAATGCCAAGTGTTCTTTGTGCTATGGTGTCTTTGCATTGAAAGGTGATGTGTCTGACACATTTTGGCAGGCTACTGTGAAGAGCTTAAAAATTTTCCACTTTTACTAAGACTTAAGAGAATAAGATTGTAATAATCTGACTTTGGGGATGACAGGGTCACAGTTCTGTAGTGAACTGAGAACGTGGATTTTTATTGATGATATTTCTCACTCTCCTATAAAATTTGTTTTGTTGCTTTTTTTAAAATTTAAGTTCATACTGACTAGTAGATCTGCCACCTAAGCAGGTTTATCATTTTAAGTAGATTCTGAATTAGAGCTTTGAAATGTGGGTATAGCAGAACTAGAATGTGTCTTTCTTGTGAGATTCTCTCCTCTTTTTCAGCAGCTTGAAATGAAATGCAGAATAAGAGTCAGAATAAATGCAGGGGACTTCTCTCAGAAGCCTGAGAGAAGAACCAATTCTATATGTAAACTGAAGGAAATCTTCATTTCTCTCATGAACATTGGGTATTTCCCCACCCACCATTTAGAAGGATTTCTGTTAGTCTTTTATGAAAGATTGCTCTCATTTATTTAACTCATGCCACATGGCTTAGCTTTATAACCGGTATAGGATTTCTAGAGATTAAAAAAAATCCATTTTGTATCTATGGAAATACGAATCTGGAATTTAAGCCATAATTGCTGCAAGTTTTCCACATTATAGTATAAAATTGCTGGATTTATTAATGCTGGGCATACTTCAACCACTCCATGTTTTGCCCTGGTCAATGGTTACCTGTCAAAATGTGGAACAATTTTTGAAAAATATTCTGTGCCACAGAGAAAAATAATGTGTGGATTTTTCCTGTGTTTTTGTTTGTTATAAGCAAAGTATTTGCAATAATTTATGGAAAGTCTTGGAATTATAAATATTAAGGCACGGCCAAATGATTTAACTATCCCTCCATGGCAAATTGTCTTTAAACACTACAATTTTTTTCTTTTCTTTTTTTTTTTTTTATCATTTACTTGTGGACCAGCAACACTTGCAGGCTCTTGCCCCTGGCCTTCTGTGAGAATGTTAGTTAGCAATGCTCATAAAAACTCAATTCATCAATGTGAACATAATTTGCTATGAACAGAAAGCTCACAAAAGGGTGAATTTGTCAGATAGACAGGTGGCCTGAGATCTCTCCCTGATACTGAATGATATGAATAATAGATTCTGGTAAATGTATGCCAAGACTTGAGCTGTAAACACAGCTGCCTCCATTCCCTTCCAGAAAAACAGCTTCGAGGACTAAAGCACAGGAACCACGGTTCCACCTGAGGACCTAAGCTTGTACACACACACACACACACACAAACACACACACACAAGTGTGCGTGCACACCCACCCCCCCACACACACAAGTGTGTGTGCACACACACCCCCACACACACCCCTCGTTCAAGAAATAAACAACCTCCATAAAAGAGGACAGAGTTAGAGGAATCTTCACGTTTTTCCCTCTCTATGCGAAAGACATTTTACAGCTATCTTGGGTAGGGGAGACTAGATAGAGAAGAGAAAGAAGAGAAAGGAAATAGATTCTCCTAACGGTTCTGGTTCCATATTATTCAAATGTCTTATTTTATAAAATGCACAAATCAACAGAGCTAATAAACTTTGCAATACTATAACTCCTGTTTTATAATGAACAAAAATAAGAGAGCAGGTTGGCTCTATGCAAGAGCACTGTGCTTGAAATCATTCTAGTAATTCATGGCTATTTGTCTTATGGGCTATTAAGTATTTATTAAGGTTCAAATGTAATGTAGCCTTTTCTCCAATTTACTCTGAACTTTAAAAATCTATTTTACAAATTGTTTTCCAGGTAATGCACATACCCACTTAAGAGTTGAATCTCAGGATTTAGAAGATTCTGATTGAGTGTACCATATATACATATTTTTTTAGTCTTTATAGATACTGCTGCATTTAGGTTAACCTATTCTGATAACACTTAGGATTGACGGTCAACTGGCAAAGACATTGGATAAGTCTTTCTTAATATAGCAGTGTTTCTTAAAGTAGAATACAATATTACTGGTGGTCAAGAGACAAATTTAATGGTTATGTATTTTAATGAGTATTAGGAAAATCTAACACTTAAAATGTATGCTTTCATGGACATTATTACTTAGGATAAAGCTAAATATACTTAAGTATAAAAGTCATTTGATTTTCAGAAAAAAAATTTAACATTGATATTACTGAAAATATTATCAATAAAATTAGCATATAGATCAATGAAGTTTGGGAAACCTGACAACCTCATTCCAATCACCAAAATCACATAAAAGAGCTTATCAAATATAATTAGAATCATAAAGCCACAGAACATAGAACTGTGACATTTTTAGAGATGAGGTAGACCCTGGAAACCATTCTGTCCTAATCTCTAATTTTGTGAATGTAAAAGCTATGTGTTACAGAGAGCTTAAGTGAATGAACAAGCCATCTATCAAGTGAGGGACAAAAATACAATTAAAAACCAGGGCTCCTCACAGGCTAGTGGTCTCTGTTGTTAGGAAAAAAGGAACAAATTTTGGTGTCATTTCCATTCACTCACACTTGATTTCTAGAAGGAATGCTGAATGTCCTCCTCTATAAAAGGTTTTTTTTTTTTTTTTTCTTTATGGACAAGAGAATCCCTAGAACATCTTTCTAGTATTTACTTTGGCTTTCCCAGCATGCATACACTGAACATGAGTTAAATTTGGTGTAATAGATAGCAAAAGATCTCTAACAGGAGAATCACAATAGAGGCAACCATATTCTTCCCCTTTTGAATTTTTATAGGAGTTAATAACCCCCTCTCTTTTTTCACACCACTTTCCACTTTTTATTGTACATCAATTATACACATGGTCTTTTCTCTGACAGCATAGTAGAACTTTGCATGAGGAAGCTATACCTTCTTTATCTTTGATTTTTAAAAATTTCTCATCTCAGTTTCTTCACATGATGAGTCTTCAATAACTTTGTTATATGATAGCACAAATGAATTAAATTCTTCAGATCCCTATTAATATTACCTGACCTGTAACTCTATTATCTACAAAGGTTATTTCATCTAGTCCAATCAAATTCAATCCATTGAATACTTAAAACCTTTACCAAGCTCCTGATCTAAATTAAATAATGTTAGGTGCTATGAGTGACAGAGATAATAAACAGTTTTTAGCCTAAGGAGCACACCCACTAGGAGGGGTGATAGAGCACGGACGCAATTAAAATGCAAAGCACGGTAACGAAGTATAAATTTCTATTAGCATTTGAAGAAGAAGAACAGAGCTGAGAGAATCCAGAAAGTTGCATGAAAGTGGAGCTGAGGGTTCCAATAATCAAGGAGCTTTGCTTCATTCCCTAGTCCACTATCTAAAGATAAATAGAGCAATATACATTCTCTAGTTTACCCACTGATTTTGGTATCCAAACTTATGATTTAGTTACCAAGTACACCAACCACATGTTCTCAAATTTTATGTTCACAACACAGAAATCCCCAGGCAGGTTAAATTTCCTATTTCATTTCCTTGCTTTAAGAGTTTTGCCTAGTTAACGGGTAGATTGGGTCCCCACCCCTTTCAGAGGCTCTTGAGTTAACTTTAGAATCATTGGCATCATCAGGGTTAATGAAACAATGAAGGAGATAACTACTGGAAGCATGTAGAATCAAAATGGGGTAACAATAGTGAAACAAGCCATTAATGATCTTTCAATTACTTTCCTTTTTGTTTTTAGTTGAAGTACAGTTGAGGTAAAACCATAGTTAAATAGATAAATCTTAAGTGTACTATTTGATTAACTTTGACAAATGTATGCACTCAGCAACTCAGTTGAATTAGAACAAAGTATAGCACATTTTCTCACCCACCAAAACTTCCATCAGACATCTTTTCAGTCTTCAATCCTCTCATATGCAGCCATTATTCTCATTATAATAGATTCTGTCACAATAGATTAATTTTGCTTGTTCTTGAACTTTCATGTAAGTGGAATCATGTAGGTATATATTCTTTTGTCTGAATTCTTTTCCTCAGGAAAATGTTTAAGATTCATTTTATTGTTTGTATTCATAGTTCTTTTTTAATGCTAAATAGTATTCCATTATGTGATCTGTTGACAAATTCTCCTTTTGATGAACATATGAGTCATTTTGAAGTTTTGGCTATAATTAAAAAAGCTTGTAAATTCTTGTACAAGTTTTTTTGTTGTTGTTGCTGATTAATGTTTTTATTGCTGTTGGGTATATAAGTAGGAGTACAATTTTTGAGTTATAGACAGAAGTATGTTCAATTTTCAGAAGCTGCCTAACATTTTCTAAAATTATTGTGTCATTTTATACTCTCCTCAATAATGTACAAGAGTTCTAGTTATAATTTTAACCAATATTTGGGATTATTAGTCTTCTTAATTTTAGCCATTCTGATGAGTTAAAGTTGTATTCATCGTGGCTTTAATTTGCATTCCTCTGATGCCCTGAATATTAACGTCAATAAACTTTTCATGTTTACATAAGTTCATTGACTATTTGCATGTCTTCTTTTGTGAAGGTCTGTTTAAATCTTCTGTCCATTTTTATAAGTTATGTGTTGTCTTATTGATATGTAATATATTTTTATATCCTACATATATATATAAGGACTTTGTTAGATATATGTGTTATAAACATTTTTTTTCCAATTTGTGGCTTGCTTTCTGTTTTCTTAATGGTGACTTTTGTAAATTCCAATACAAATTTTTCTTTTAGGGTTATTGCTTTCTATGTCTTGTCTAAAAAATATTTGCCTAGGGGTGCATGGCTGGGTCAGTGGGTGGAGCATATGACTCTTGATTTTGGGGTTGTGGATTCAAGCTCCACATTGGGCATAGAGATTACTAAAAAAAAAAAAAAAAAAAAAAATCTTTTTCTACTTCCCAGGTCTTGAAGGTGTTCTATAATATGCAATATGTAGCTATGTAGACTTGCATGTTATCTTTAAGCCTATGGTCAATCTTAAATTAATTTTGTGCATATGAGGTAGGAATCAAAGGTTTTTGGTTTTTTTTTTTTAATCAACTACTCTAGTGCTATTTGTTGAAAAGTTGAAAAGACTTTTCTTTCCTTCTTTCCTATTGATTTTTTCTTCTTTTCAAGATTGTTTTGACTGTTCTATGCTGTTTTCATTTTCATATTAATTTTAGAATCAACATATCAATGTCTATAAAAATGTTTGTTTGAAATTTGATGTGTGGAATGTATTGATCAATTTAAGTAGAGTTGACTTCTTACCAATATTAAATCTTCTAATCCATGAACATGGTATATTCCACTATTTATTTAGGTCTTTCAAATTTTCTCTCAGCAATGTTTTGGAGTTTCTGATGTAATTTTTAATTTAAATTCTTAAAATTTCAATTTCTAATTGCTACTTGCTTGCATACAGATATACAATAGTTTTTCTTTACTGATCTTGATCCTATGACTTCTATAAATTTGCTTATTATTTCCAGTAATGTTTTTTATAGATTCCTTAGAATTTTCTATGCAAATAATAATGTGATCTGTGAGTTATTTTTCAAACTTTTTTTTTCTTATTGTACTGGCTAGAAAATTTTGTAGAATTTTGAATAGAAATAGCAAGACACTCAATTGATTTTTTTCAGCAGTTTAAGGATGCTTTGCCTTTGTTTTTAGTAAGAAGTCAGTCACAATTCATGTAGTTTCCATATATGCATAAATTATATTTTGATTTCTCTGTATACTTTAAAAATTTTTGTTTCCATCTTTGGCTTTAAGTTCAAATTTATTGTTTAGAGTTTTTGCTTTTCTTTCATATATTATCTACTTAAGATTTACTGAAATTTCTGGATTTATAAGTTGAAGTTTTTCATCAAATTTGGGATATTTAGGTCATTTTCCCCCAAATATATATGTAAAATAGATATCCATAATAGATAATATCTATTATATGTCTTCAAGTTCACTAATGCTTTATATTGTAAATATCTATTTATTGATAAGCCTATTCAGTAAATTTTACTCCAGAAATTGCACTTTTCAGTTCTTGAACTTCCATTAGGTTCTTTTCTTTCCTTTTCTCTCCTTCACTTTATTTTTCTTTTCTTTTCTACATTTCTATGCTGAGGTTTTCAATCTGTTTACTTAATAAGGCCATCTTTTCCCTAAGTCTTTGAAAGTATTTATAATAGCTGTTTTCAAATCATTATGTGCTGATTTTACTGTCATGGTCATCTTAAGTTTTGTTTCTGTTGTCTGATTCTTTCTTGATTGTGGGCTATATCTTTTGCTTCTTTACATCTCTAGCAATCTTCTTTGCATCATTGTGATGACGTGTTGTTCAAGCCTCTTATATTTTGTCAAATTGCATAGTCGTTTAGAGTGGGAGGGCAGGTTCATTAGCAGTTATTCCAATACAGAAAGAAGCAAACACTGTCTTCCTGATATATTTTTTTTTAATTTTCAGGAGTCAAGATTAGGAATGCAAAATAACTTCTTGATATGCTTGTATTCAAATTAGAGCTTAAACCAACTCTAAATTATGTGTTTTACCATTGCCCTTGGATATTTATACTGTAGGCAAAGCAAATGAATATAAATATTGATTTAACTTATTCTCAGACTGGACCCTTAAAGGGTACCATGGTAAGTGGAAGAACACCCAATCTCATAGGAAAACTATTCCGCCTTACTGGCTCAGCATTTCCTTTATTTCCTGAATCGATGAGGCTAAGTTGAGATTCTGTATCCTTTTTATTAAACTGAACCAGTTCATAAAAATAAATAAATAAATAAATAAATAAATAAATAAATAAATAAATTGAACCAGTTTAACACAAGTGCAATTTTTGGCTAAATTTTAAAATCAACTAATACTGAACGTATTATGTATTTTCTGTAGTGAAGTCCATTAATTAACTTAAAAATTATTTGGGTCTTCTAACACATGTATGTAGGGGATTTGCCTCATATCTTGGCCCTTTATATCCATTCATTGTGGTAGTTCTTCTGAAATGAAAATCTTATCTGTCTCAAATAATGCTTTTCAACTCCTTCTATTTAGGCAAAATATTATTTTTATTAGAGCAGGCATGGCATGACCTAGCTTATAATTACTGCTATATTAATAAAAATTGTTAATGGGTTTTTCATATCATGGAGTACACACTATTTGTCTGTGGTATATATAAAACCTTTTATAAAGTTTATATCATGGAGACCTGAGTAAGTCAATAATGATGATTCTCATATCTTTAGCTGCTGGTGTAAAAGGAGAACGTCATTGGCCTGAAATCACACTCAACAACTGGTATGAATTTACCTATATAAATATTCTATATTGTATTTAAGCAAATACATAAAGAAAATCAAAACATTCCAAATAAACTATTGGAAGGCAGTTGAATATACTGCACTCTTTAAAGATTACATAGACAACCTGATTTTATAGAACTACCCACAGCCAAACACACTGAAGGCATAGCTATATAATAATAATAATGGCTGACTATCGATCATTACTGAAGCAAACTATTTGCCTTTTTTTTTTGCCATCATTGTTTTAATGGGACACCTATACATTTGTCATTTCTTTAAGTATCCCCAAATTTTGCTAGGACCCCCTCTAGCATAATCTTATTTAAGATGTCCGTAAGTATGAAGTTCCTTAATCAAATCAATAATCCTTTACTTTTGTAATTAAAGGCAAAATTATCTCCTAAATCAGGAATGATGCATTGTATCCAACTGCTCTGATGTGTCACAAGAGCCATTACTGATGACACATTCCAAGGAGCTACTCCTTTCAGTAACCACTCAAGTAGAAATACTCAGAGAACCACACATGTGTACCTAGAAGCCAAACTCCCATTGATATAAAGAAACTAGTTAATAAAGCCTAACTTTTGAGCTACTGAACCAAAATAATAGTTTCACAAAAGGACCCTTCAAAGCAAAACCTAAAGCTGCTTCTTCATTGCATTATAATGTATGAACATTGTTCATAGTAATGTTCAGTTATTGTTCAACCAATAACATAGACTATTTTATTTAGCTTTCTCACACATCATTTTCTCAGTAGGCATGCCATTAACACATTGTTCTCAAAGAAAATATAGTTGTAGAAAGGAGGTAGTGTAGTTAAATCCAGAAGAACTAATGAGTATTCCTGAGAATTATTTTCCAGTAATTTCTGCCAATGGCTTTCTTTGGCCTGGACCTGATGTTTTACCCCAGTTAACCCATTCTGTTTCGTGGGTCAGGTCAATTTACCTGCTGATTAAATAGAGATAATATGTTCATCTTTAGAAATCTGCAATATGCAAAACAATTATTTTTTTTAAATATATAAATAGTTTAAAGGTCCTTTAGATTTCATTGATAGGACAGGACCAGTCCTACTGCCTAAAGGGGATGTGTTATTGTAATAAAAGACATTGATGAGTTTGGTAGATGTAACTGTGGTACAGAAAGAAATATGATTATAAGGTGAACTTGAAAGATGATGTGATCACCACCAGCAGCCAAATGGTGTAAATACTAGGAAGCCCACAAAGGGTACTGGTCTCCAGTGACCTGTTGGATCCCTGACTATTTGCAAGCTGTTGAAACTATGAACTCTGTGGTATGCTACTGTATAGAATAGGCAGGGGCAGGCAGAAACACCCTCAGGTATATCCTTGATTTTGTGTGTCTTTTGCACTGCCTTTCTGCTGGTCTGGTGGCAGTATGACAAAGAGAGAGCAAACTCAAACTGATGTGAGTCATCAGTCTTACTAATCTTCAAACCCAGATTTTGTCATCTGTACTGGTTCAACTTCCAATAGAAGGTATGATAGGTATCACACAGAATAGAAGAAATGCAACAGCACTAGAAATATAGAGAAAGAGGTGAGGTCTTTGCACTATGAGAGAGAAAAAAAGTAGGTGATATAAACAAAAGGAGCTGAAATGAAGTGGGGGGCAGAGGCAGCATTTGCTCTAAGAAGCTTAAGCAGCAACAAAGACCTTTTTAGGGGGAGCCTAATTCCTAGAGTTTTTAAGTCTCTTCTATCCATCATGGAACACTTAACTGCCACCAGTGGGCTCAGTTCCTCCCTGGTGTACAAGATCTGCCCTGACCTTAAGCAGTAGTGGGCATTGAAGACACTCTAGACTGCATGCCCTGCATATGCTACCTAAATGGCATGTCACCTTTGCTTCTTGTCTTAGCCAAAATTTAATTTCAGTGTGATACATTGGACTTCCACTTGGTCCTTTTTTTTTTTTTGAAGGTTTTATTTATCTATTTTACACACATAGAACCCTGGGATCATGACCTGAGCCGAAGGCCTATGCTTAACCAACTGAGCCACCCAAGCACCCCAACTTGGTCCTTTTTTTTGCCTGAATCTATGTGTTGGTGATGAGATCAGACATACCCTAGATCCCTCTAGTCCCTAGAGCCCTGAGGTCCTCTTCCTGTCAGTTGTTTGTGTGAATTATAAAATATAACCTAATCTTAGATTTACCCTTCTGGCTTCATGTGATATATGTCTCTTGATGGAGACTTGAAGTCCTACTGTTAGGGCCCACAAGAGGTTAAGTCTTTGGATCATGGAACCAGAGAGACCTGGATTTAAATCTTGGGTCTGTAAATTACTAGTGGTCTGACCTTGGACAAGACCTTAGACAAATTACATAAATTTTCTAAGTCTTAGTTTCCTTGTTTTTAAAAGGGGGAGAGCGATAGGTGCCTCATCACACTATTTAAGTTGTACTGACTTTATAGAAAACCTTTAACACAGTTGTGATATATAGCTAGTGTTCAACAAATCACAGTTGTTGCTCTCACTGACTTTCTGGATTTCTAAATGGTACCTACACTGTGTCTGTCTTCAAAAGTTTGACCCATGACATGGTAAGTTTAGTTTGTTCATTCATTTATTCATTTGACCTACTGGGTTTCAGACACTGTTCTAGGCATTAGTTCTAAGTCTGGTTTCTCTCACTGGGCTCCATCCCGATATAGGTAACATATTGATGTCCAACTATGCTCTAACATAAGGGACATGGGAGAGGCAGTGTAGTTTAGTGGCTAAATAAGCTGGCTTGGGCACCATACTGCCTAGGTTTGAATGCCAGTCCTTCTACTGAGGAAATAAGAATAACTTTTCTATACTTCAATTTTTTTTATTCTGTAAAATAGAGATAACAATAACACCTACCTGTTAAGATTGTTATAAAGCTTAAATTGACACTTAATGTGCTTAGATCAGTACTCGGCACATAATAAATGCTCAGTAAATGTTAGTTATAATTAAAATTTTAAAGTCTAAACTCAGGGATCTGAAGCATGATAGAAATGTAAATTTTCAACTTAACTACTGATTCCAGTATCCAAAAACAATTAAAATTTTGATGTTTCATAGAGAAGAGAAGACTATATTGGAAATTATATTTTATTCCCATATGAATTTAATGATTCTCTCGTCCCTCCTCTTTAGGAAGTGCTATGGGGAACCAAGTTTTGTGTTATGAACTTGAATGATTCCATGGCCCTCTGTGGCCTGTATCCTTGACTTTAAGGAATTGTCTATGTATTCAGCTTCAAATAGAAAGTTGGAATTGTTCGTCAAAGAATTGGAAAAAGGGTAACTTGAACCACAAGTACATCAGAACTCTGGGCTGACAAAAATAACTGACAGATCAACAGTAGAAAAAGGAACAGGGTGACTTATTCAGAGCTAGATGGCCATGTAGGCTGCACAAAAAGGAAGAGTCAGAATACAGACTTGTCAAACAGCAGATTGCGCCTGCAAACAGAGGACAGAGTTTAAGGGCATGGGGTTTTAGAAAGGAATGCTGGTCTCTCATTTGTCTTTTCAGCTGGATCTGCATACATGGGTAATATCACCACAATCAACGATGTCATCTTTAAATAGGGAGAAATAGAGATTCACACAGAGTTTGCACCAGGGAGATCCTACACACAGATGAACAATTCATTAGTCATTCAGAACGCAAAGCTGTCGCCAAACTTTGCTATGCTAAACACAATACAATGATTGAAAATAAAAAGAAAACAGAATCAAGGCAGTGAGGAAACCTTTTAGGAGGCGATGGGAATGTCACACCAACATATTGTCAAGATTCAGATGAATATCTCCACAGTATTTTCTATCCTATGAGATTTGAAAGTTAGGCTGCATATAGGTTTAATGACAGAGTTAACTACTCTCCATTCCAATATTACTCAATCTATAAAGCACACCCCAAGCCCTTTTTGCTTCTCTTTAATGCTTTATTCTTACCTGAACTTTTATCATGATTTATTCCAAATTATGATAAATTGCATTTTCTTGAAGATTAAATCAACACACCTCTGTTGTGCATGTATTTTCAAAGTAGTTATTATCAATAATCATCTTTCCATAATAAAGTAGGTAGTCCTTAAGTGGGGAGTCTCTTTTTTTTTGCACCTTTGTACCCCTCCTCATCTCCTCCTCCTTCTTTATTCATAGTTGACACGGACTACACATTTGTTGTTTCATTAATTTGGGCAAGAATAATGCAGCATTTCAAGTACCTTCACTTAAGCAATGTGATATCCTATTTAACATGTGTGGTAGGCAGAATAATGGACCCCCAAAATACTTATGTTCTAATCCCAGGAACCTATTCGGATGCTATCTTCATAGCAAAAAATACTTTGCAGATGTGATGAGATTAAGGATTTTGAGATGAGGAGATTAGCCGGGATTATCTGGGCGGGGCCTATCTAATCACAAGGTTCTTTAAAAGCAGAGATTTCCTGGTGGTGGTCAGAGGGAGATGGTAAGTATGGAGGAATATTCTGAGAGATACGGACACCACTGTGTTTTGCTCGTTCTGAAGATGGAAGAAGGGACGCATGAGCTGGGGAACGTAAAAGGCTTTTAGAAGCTGGAAAAGGTCCGAAAATCAATTCTTCCCTAGAGTCTTTAGAAAGGAACACAGACCTTCTAAAACCTTGATTTTAACCCACTGAGACCCTTGTCAGACTTCTAAGCAAGCTACAGACCTGTAAGATAACAAGTGATTAATTTTGTGGTAATTTTTTGTAGCAGCAATGGGAAGTGAATGCCATGTAGGATGAGATAAAATTAAGACACATCCCTATGTTATTTACAGGTCATCAGAAACTCTCCTTTTTGCTACTATTTCTAGATAATAGGTCAGGGATTAGGTTTCTCTCAAGGAAACATATATGGTAGGGTTCTATCATGCTCTGTGACAATTTAGTGCTTTCTTTTGTAGTTTAGCATTCTTGTACTAAAATAAATAACTCCAGTGGAGACATATCACCTGTACAATTCACTGGAATTCATGCAGATCTATCTCTAAATGAGTGATTTCCTGATATCTTCCCCTAATAATTCATAAGCTATGCATTTTAGGATTGATTCTTGTTCTCATAATTTTTTGTAAAGTCCTTCCTTTTCTCACCTGGCTGTGTTAAACCACTAATCATGCTTTAACTTCTCAGGGTAAAGAGCTCTTTTTTTGGTTCCCCACATGCTGCCCAGAAACATGGAACTTTGGAATCTGATTGAAAGTAATATCAGCAAAATCATCTTTTTCATAAATGCAACTGATAGCTCCATTGGCTCTCCTAGAATTCCTGAAGAATGAATGACCAGCTGGAAAGGCATACAAGAATTGAAGAATTATACTGAATGTAGAAGAAGGAGGGAGAAAGTACTAGGTATAATTTTTAAAAACAGAATCAAGGACATGTTGAGTAACACGTTTTGCACAGAAGAAAGTTTGAATGTAGTAGTTAGCGAGGAGGCATTAAAGACCCCATCATTTCAGGCTGTGAAGTTTGTAATTATTCTTGGCACACAGCAGCAAAAAATTTGGTTTGACTCAGATCTGTGGTATTTTGGAACCATAGACACAGCCCATGTTGGTCTCTGCTGGCTATTTCTAATGCCCTTCCATAAGAAGAATACCCAGTTATTCTTTCAATTTCTCTTGACAGCTGTTCTAAGATGAAGATAGCATCAGTTAAACAGAGCACCAGAGAAATGGGCAGAAGCTTGTTGCTAAGAGAATGAAATTTCCAGAATATGACCACAAAAGATCTCTAGAATTATTGAAAGCTAATATAAATGACAAGAAACAAATAAACTGGAAGTGGTCTCAACTTTCAAAAGGGATTTATTGCCAAATAAATCTGACTAGGACAGACAACTACTTCAGATCTCCCAGGGTCCCTGGGATGAAGATGCTTCTGAAGGATAACCTTCACCATAACTTTCTCGGTTGTGAACCATGGAAGACAATGGGTAAGTGAGATTTTCCCAGAAAGTAGAATCAAGAGCTGTCGGACTGGTTGGCTCAGAAAGTCACTCCACAGCTAGGGCATGGAACTCACACTCTTCTTCCTCAGGAGAATATCATGTATTCTATGGAGCAAGAACTACCATTTGTTTCCCATTGTTCACGTTTACAAATAGAAAAGTTAGTTGTAGTTAACCCTTCTTTCCCTACTCTTGAATAGTTGAGTGCTTTGGTGGCAGATAGCTGTCTGTTAGAGAAGTGACATTACACCTGAAAAAGAAAATTGAGCACAAAGCTCAGATTCCTGGAACCAGCTATTGTTGCTTGCTATATGAAGCTCTGGAGAGGAGTGAGTGGTTTCGAACAGGTATAAAAACTTCAAAGGTAATAGAAGAGGCTTGTGAGGGTTGAGTTAATGAGTTGGACTGGAGATACCCGTTGACCTGCCTATTTTGAGCTGATGCTCCTCTCCTTCTTCTAAATAGAATAGTATTGTACAGGGATCTGTTATATGTCTCACCATTAACAGATCCCAGTCTTTGATCTGGGATTCAACCTGGCTTAATCCAATGCCATGTACTTTTCCTGGCTATATTAAGAAATACATGTGTGATATAATTCAAATAAATTAGGTGAAAGGAAACTGTTGCTCAGATTTCTGGCAAACATGCTCCTCTACTTCTCACCAGAGATAACAGAGGAAGGACGCGGTTTGTGTTGCGACTGAGGGTCATCCTGCACAATGAGGGCGATTAGCATTAGGCTAAAGCCAGCCTTGTGCATGGCAGCGCAGCTTTTGAATGGGCCTGGGTCTGTGATTCCATCTTTGAATCCTTGTATCAACAAATCCTTTAATTCGGCCTATCTCAAGTAACCCTTTCTAGTGACATGAGCCAGTAGATTTCCTTATTGCTTTGAGCTGATTTTCCACCTATTGCAGCCAAATATAATTCAGCTGACATAGTATTTGATAGTAACATAAGGATATTTAAGTTACTCTAATTTATAGTAGAGAATAGAGAGTACAGGCCTCTGAGCCAAATATACCTGAAATTCCACCCTGCTTTGTCCATTATTCCAACCATTGTCTTCTCTGAACTCTGGTCTTTATATTGGTACTTATTAATCTACCTTATAAGATAGCTATAGAGAATAAATGAGATAACACACATAAAATTCCTGTCATGAAGTAGATGCTCAATAATTACATCCATTGTTTTAGTGGCCAGAGAGGGAATATCCCTTGGTGAAAATTTCTATATAGGAAGATGGCTCGAGAGGGCAAGGATACTCTAAAATAGGGGATTCTGAGAAGACAATTGCAAATGATTCTGATGAGAAAGGAAAGGAACAGTTAGCTAAAGGAATTGATGTGACTGTCCAGGGCTATGTTCCACAAACTCAGATACTTCCCCCCAAAAATGTATATTGAAAAAGAGAAGAAAAGTCTTACAACTAAGAATGGATATGTAAAAGAGAAGCGCCCAACTAACAGAACGGGCTCAGAAGAGTGGAGGCATTGAAAGAAAATCAACTTAAAAAAAGACTCATAATTATGTCCAGTGCCACAATAAGAAGAAATCAATGAGACACATGTAGAAAGTTGATGATGTTGGAGATGATAAAGAGGAAATAAGATTGCTAAAAAGCTGAACTGAGCAGCAAGAAATATAATATGCACAATATAGATGGGATGACCAAAGAGCAAAATAATAGTCTACCCATTTTTAAGGTAAATGTTAGTTCTAGGAAACTTTAAATTATACTTTGAAACATTGCAGGCCATGTTGACTTGATTGCTACCTCGTTATGAAAAATATAATAAAAGAAAATATCAGATAAATTAGATTTCCATCAACCTGAATTAGTGATAAATTTCAGAGAGAAGTCTTAGCAGTACTGAAGGATAACTGTTCTTTATCCTGAGGTATGTATTAGCAACACACTATTTTTCTATATAAGCATGGTGTTCACAGTTTATTTCAGGGCACAGAAACTGCTTTTAACAAACTTTGATCAACTTTAAATTCTAAAAATATTTATTAGTGATTATGTTCATGGCTAATACTCACTCCTGACACACACACACACACACACACACACACACACACACACACTAGAAAATATGTCCTAAGTTCTCTTGTCTGTGAGAAATAAAAATTGAGGGGCAGCTTTGGTTATCAAGGTTAAACTCAGGTCTGACCCAGTTAAATCTCCTAGAGAGGAGAAGTACTCTGACTTCATAGGCCAGGGGAGAACACTGCTTTTCCACCAAGGAGGTCTTCGGAAATAATTCACCTTCAGGTGAACTGCTTTTAGAAAGTACTTTTCAGTTACCTGCCCCCAGAGTGAAGTTCAAAAGAAAAGGGAGTAGAATGTTCTCAATCAAGATCTCTGGGCTGTGGTGTTTTCTACCACTAGAGAGTAGCTTGATTCCAAACATTATCACCTTCAGGAATAGGAAACAGTCATTTCTTTACCCAGACAGGCTTTTAATCTTGGAACAAGAGGCCTAGAAAGCTATTCTCACAGAAGGCTTTTCTTGCTTTTAAAAACACAAACAAACTGGTTCCAGTGGAGTGGAATATAAGGAAGTGCACCTTTTCTACTTCTACACAAGTAATTGGACTAGCCTAATTAGATTGCCCAAGTGTTTAGATACCACGGTGATGGACCCTTTATAAATACTGTATATAGCTAAACTGGGAGTATCCCTTGTGACAATAATAGCCATACAGTTAGCTCTGATAGGTTAGCAAGATAAAAGCCAAATGCTTTTGCTATATTCCATAATATTTATTGATAGTTATTTATGTTGACACTCTCAGCCATTTGTGGTGGCTTTTTACCCTAGACCTGTGGGTATTGTGGTCAAAGATGATTTCTGCAGACAAAGACATCATCTTGTATGCGAGGTAAGCATCATTGTGGATTCCAACACAATAACTAAGAAAACTATTATAACTTATAAACAACTGCCATCCAGAAATCAAGCTGCACTTAATCAGTTCAGAATTAGAACATGCTTAAACCAGACCTGCAGAGTGAAAAATCACATATTGCATAGAAGTTAATGGTCTTTGGTCCAAGAAGAAAACCAAATGATATTCTCCAGTTGTTAAAATAAATACAGAAAATAGCCATACTGAATGCTGACTTGCTTTGCTTTTCTTCTCAAATTTTTTCCTGCTTTACCTCAATGAGAATGACTACAGGGGAAGACAATGAAACTGCCGATTTTATATAAGCAGGAAGAAATGGATTCATATTTTCAGTCTATGTACTTACTGCTTCCAAGCGGGATGGTAAGTTATGATTTTTTTTTAAAGGTTTGGAAAGTGTTTCTTACGACTAGGCAGTGACATAGTATGGCTGGGCAATGATATATGAAAGCTAAAACCTTTGCTCTTAAAATCAACTCTTTACTAAGTGTAAGAAAGGGAAATTAACACTTTACAATGCCAGGCTTTATGACAGAAAGTACACAGCTGATGTTATCAATGCTTACAATAACATTTACAATAACTCTATCATCTGGGTGACATGCCCATTTTAAAGATGAGAACATGGACACGCTGAGCATTAGTTGCTTGCCACACAGTGTTTCATAGTATGTGGTTAAGGCCCACATTTGAACCCAAGTTGGCCTGATTACAAGGCCCATGCTCCTCCCGTAACCTCGTATTTTATCTTTTTCCTTAAAATGCTGCCTTAGGGAAACATGTTATTACCTTAACCATGAGTTTTTCAGAATTCTTATTCTAAATTTTGATTGTGCTTTTGGCCTTACAGTCAATTAATGAATTAATGAGAGCATCACTGGATAATATCAAAATATAGATGGAGATAACACAGTAAGGTGGGAAGAAACCAGATTTAGAATAAAAACACCTGAGTTCAAATCTTGAGGTTGACAAATTTAACTTGTGACACTTGTAATGTCATTTAACCTCTCCGAGTCTTAATTTATTTATCAAAATAACAAGTGTTCCTATAATAGTCATTCCCAGAGTGGGAAGCAAAAAGAGAGAAAGTGAGAGAGGGAAATTTTAAAATGCTTCTGGGAAGTAGGTGATATATTTTAGAATATTTTCATTGATGTAACATCAAAATATTTTATACTTAACAGATGTTTCACTTGTTGGGAAATTGTTATATGAATCTATAACAATCTAAATTGTTATATTGAACCTACTTAGGTTGAATCAGTGCTATATAGATCATGAAATCTGTATGTATATTATGCTTTTCTCACCTCTTTTTAAAGTAAACTATGGCAACCTCATTGAGAATGATTTCAAGAAAAAAGAATCAAAGTGCTGTTTCATATAGGTAACAACTGGGTACCTGTCTTTTTGAAATGTGTGAAGTTTTTTTCTTATTCTATTATTTTTAAATTTCCTTAATGGCACATATCTAACAAATTATCCAAATTACTGAGACTCTGTTCTGCTTCTTTTTTTCTCTCATTCTCTACATCGAATTTCCCCCTCATTCTCTCCGGTAAGTATTCAAATGAATTTTATAAGTTCTATACCCCAGATAGTCCTTAAATAAACAAGGGCTCCTTAACTCTCTAGCCCGAGTCTTCCTTAGTCTACTACCTTCCATATATATGGAAGCCCTAAATATAATGTCACACTGCAAATCTCAATATGTCATGCACTTGTATAAAATCTTCCTTGAATTTGGAGTTCCCTAAGGATAAAACCAGATTCCATAGTAAATCATAGAAAAACTTTCTAAACATGGTAAGTAACTATGTTGATTCATTCATAACATGTTCAGAAAGTAACTTTTGAGCACCTACTATGTGCCAGGTACTATGCTGTGTTCTAGTGCTATGGAAGTAAATAAAACAGTTGTTAAATAACTATTTTCCCCAAACTATATACAAAAAAGTAATATAAGTATTATAAATGAGGGAAAGGATTAGGGTTAGAAGATGCTAACCCAGTCTGGGGGAACATTTATTACTACCTGGGGATGTCTTATTTCTTATCTCTTTTATTTCACATTTCTCAAAGTCTAATCAGTTTCCTAAATATTTGTATTCTCTTTGAGGCATCCTTCCTTTGTCCCTTAGAATTATCTTGAAAAAATCATGGAAGATACTAATTACTAAAATCAGGAGTGAGAGAGGTGACATCACTATAGATTCTACAGACACTAAAAGAACAATAAGAAAACATTATGGAAAAATTTATTCCAATATACTTAACAAATTAGAGGAAATAGAGAAATTCCTTAAAAGTCAAAATCTACTAACACTCACTGAAGAAAAAGTGGATAACCTGAATAGTTCTGTATCTAGCAAAGAAGTTGAATTTTTAGTCAAAACTTTCTCACAAAATTGAAGATAAAGAACATGTCTCAATCATTCTATTAGGGCCAGCATTATCCTGATAGTGAACAACAAAACCATACAAATGTATTACGAGGGGAAAAAACTTAAGGAATGATATCCTTCATGAACATAGATGCAAAAATTTAAACATAAGTTTTGGAAATGAAAGACAATAATATATAAAAAGATAATAGATCATCAACAAGTGAAATTTGGTCCAGGAATGCATATTTGGTTTAGTTTTTGAAAAATCGATCAATGTAATTAATTGTATTAACAAACTGAAAAAGAAAAACTATATGATCATCTCAATAGGTTCAGAAAAACTTCTGGCAAAATTCACCATCTACTCTAACAAAAACTCTCAGGAATCGTGGATAGAAGAGAAGGAAAAATCTATAGCTGGCATCACACTTAATGGTGAAAGAGTAAGTGATTTTTATCTAAAGAAAGCAAAGAGAAAAAGATGTCCACACTCATTATTTCTATTTAACATTGTACTGGAGGTTTTAGTCAGTGCAATGAAGCAAGAAAAAGAAATAAAATGCATCCAGTAAGAAAGAAAAAACTAATACTGTTTTAGTTCAAAGATGACATAATCATGTATGTAGAAAATTCGATGATGTGCCAAAAAACCATCAGAACCAATAATTTGGTATTACAATGTTCCAGAATATACAAACAAAACACAATATCAATTGTATTTCTATACAGAAGCAATGAACAATCAGAAATTGAAATAAGAAATACTATTTATAATAGCAATGAAATATTAAATACTAGGATAAATCTGGCAAAAATGTATAAAATATGTGTAATGAAAATTGTAAAACATTGCTGAGAGAAATTAAAGAAGACTTAAATAAATGATGAAATATAATTTGTTCATTGGTTAGAAGACCCCATATTGTTAAAATGTCACTTCTTCCCAAATTGATCCATAGGTTCAATTCAAAGTCAATCAAAATCTCAGCAGGTCTTTTTTTTTTTTTTTGGAGGGGGTTTTAAATTGACAAGATGATTCTAAAAATCATGTGGAAATGCAAAAGGACCTATAACAGGGGTCAGTAAACTATGACCTGCAGTACACTTCCAGCCTGTTGCCTGTTTTTGTAAATAAAGTTTTATTGAAACATAGCCACGTCCATTTGTTTAAATATTGCCTGTGACTAATTTTTCATTGCAATGGCAAAGTTGAACACTTACAAAAGAGACTCTATGGCCAGCAAACCTTAAACTGTTATTCTCTGTCCCTTTGGAGAAAAAAAAAAATGTGTGCTGTCCCCTAAATTAGAACAGTGAAAACAAGTTTGAAAAGAACGAAGTTGGAAGAGTAACATTACCTGATCTTAAGATTCATTATAATACGCAAACAATGAATCATGGAACACTACATCAAAAACTAATGATGTACTATATGGTGACTAACATAACATAATTAAAAAAAGACTTATTATAAATTTACAGTAATAAAGAAAGTGTGGTCCTGGCATTGAATTAGATAAATAGATCAATGAATCAAAGTGAATAGTCCCAAAATAAATCTACTGTTACATGAACAACAGAATATTGATGAAGGTGAAAAGGCAACTGAGTGGAAAAGGGTAGTCTTAAACAAAGATTGCTGGAAAAATTGGATATCTGCATGTAAAAAGGAGTGGACTTAGATTCCTGTCTCTCACCTTTACACAAAAATGAATTCAAAATGGATCATTGATCTAATGCAAAATCTAAAACCATAACACTTCTGAAAGGTAACATAGGAGAAAATCTTTGTGACATGAGGTGAGGCAAAGATTTCTTAGATATGATGCCAAAAACATCCATAAATGAAAAAAAATTGTAGATTGAATTTCATCAAAATTAAGAGCTTTTTTTTTGATATTCACTTTAGAAGAATGAACCAAGAAGACACAAACTAGGAGAAAATATTTCCAAAGCATATCTGAGAGAAGGCTCATATCCAGAATATATAAATAAGCCTCGAAACTCTTATCATAAAACAAACAATCCAATAAAAAAAAGAAAAAAATTGAACATACACTTCACCAAAGAAGACATAATGATGTCCAATAAGCACATAAAAAGATGCCCAACATTACTGGCATGCAATAAAGGGAAATGAAAATAAAAACCACAAGGAGATACTTCTACAAACCTATTAGGATGGCCAAAATTAAAAAGACTGACCTCCTCAAATGTTGATAAGGATGTGAGAAAATTGCAACTCTCATATACTGCTGGTGAGAATGAAAAACAAAAAATAGCTACTCTGAAATACAGTTTGGCAGTTAATTATAAAGTTAGAAAGATATACATTGAGGGGTGCCTGGTTGCCTCAGTCAGTGGAGCATGCAACTCTTGATCTGAGGGTTGTGGGTTTGAGCCCCATGTTGGGTGTAGAGATTACTTAAAAACAAAACCTTAAAAAACAAAAAGATATACATCCACCATCTGAACTAGTCATTCCAGTCCGAGATATTTACACAAGAGAAACTGGACAATCCAAATGTATATGAACAGTAAATTGATAAGTGAATTGTGATATAGCCATACAGTAGAATACTACCCAGCAATAAGAAGGGATAAACCTTCAATATACACAACTTTGATAAATTGCCAAGTAATTGTTTGCATGAAATGAACCAGACAAAAAAAAAAAGAATAACTACTATATAATTCTACTTATACAGTGCTCCAGAAAATGCAAATTAATCTATAATGATGGAAAGCAAATCATTTGTTATGGGGGAGGGGTACCATGGGTGGAGGGATGGAATTCTAAAGGGGCATGGAAAAACTTTTTGGGGTGAAAGATAAGCTCATGATTTTGATGATGATGATTTCACACTGTATACATAGGTCAAATTTTGTCAAACTTATCAAATTGTATACTAAATTCGTACACCAAATTATACTTTAGTACAGCTGGAAAAAATCCATAAGAATTGTTCTAATACTGAGCACTATTACTTTTAGTTACATAGCTTTAATCAAAAACATACAACAACAGCACCAAACTTAAATGTTCCCTGGTCTTCCTCTGGGTAAAACCAGGAAACATATATTGCAGTGAATCCATTGCATTTGACTTTTTCTCTTGGTGACAAGACATAAGTAATTGATGGTTTTGTGTATTAAAAATCTACTTAGAGCATTGAGACATGGAGTTTTCCTCCAAGAGTCCTCTAGGCCACCATGGAAAAGTATCTCTAGTCTAGCAAAATGGACAACATATGGGAATGTGCTGATTTGGGGGAAAATGAGCCATGAGATGAGTGCCATGTAAACATACTCTGGAGTTAATTTTGAAGATAATATTTTAAGGGTTTTGGTAATAAAATATAACTAATTAGAATTAAAAACTTACATTATAGAGAGGTACACTAACTGCTAGCATATAGGTAAGGCAAGAATTTAATTTTGTCGCCAGTACCACAGAAATCCTCATCAACACCAAATGAGTTGTATCGGCAATCAGGATTTGCTACATAAAAAAGACTGTTAAGTTTACCTTCCTTGAAACAAGGCAAGTGTGCTTTCCTGTTTCCTTCATTTGACTATGCTCTTGAGCTAGGCAATGCTTATTAAGTAGAGTACATAAGACTATGGGAAAGTCAGGCAAAAACCTTGACTTAATTCACCAGGGAACTCCAAACATCTGAGGAAGGCACTGTAAGGAATAACACCACAAAACTGTAGAACTTTAGAGCAGGAAGAGATGGTTAGAGATTACTTTGTTCAATAACCTCAAATATGAAATCTGAGAGGACAGAGGACTTGTTTGATGTGCTGAAGCTAAATTGAGCCTAAACAAGGAGAACTTAAATCACTTATGAGCCTGCTCTGTTCTTGGTAAACCATACTTGCCCTCTGTTATCCATAGTACCATCCAATGTAGGTGACAAAAAGGACCCGCTGAAATTTTATCATATTATTTTGGGAAAAAAAAAAAAAGTCTGTGCAGAAACATCCTTGATTCCCCAGCCCATCAGGACCTATGGTTAGGGAACATTTTCAGAATTGCTCCAGATATAAATTAGTTTCTGATCTTTTTTTTCCCCCTTCAAGGTACTAATTGAATATTTAGATTACTGAATGAATTTAAAAGAAGAGGGAAAGAGCCCAAATGATGTGAAACTGGGACTTAAGCAATAATTTACAATCTTGGAAAATATTTATTATTCTTAGTAAAAAAAATTGTTTTGACCAAAGTGCTTATTCTTGATTTATTCTGGCAGTCCCCAAAGTATGATGTACTTTATAGGAGAGGGCATTTCACCGCTACAATTCATGGTACTTTTTCAGTTCCTTCCTATCTGTAAAATGGGCATAACCTTGAGTCCTAGTGTCCCAAAGTGACCAATTCTTAGACTGCCCAATTTGGTATTTCAACAGTATTGGTATGCATGCAGGATATTGTCATTTTCATTTCCTTGTATTAAAGGGCACATGTTTATTCGATACCTTCCTTATTCAATGACTGTGGAAAACAGACTACATCTGCCGGAGAGCAAACATTGTTTCTTCTCTCCAGATGTCTGCTTTTTCTCCCAGAAGTTGGAGAGCATTGGACAAGCAATAACAGATGATGAACACATGCATAACTACAAATGGGCAAGCTGATTGTTTTCAAAATTGGTATAAACATTTGCTCTTGGGTTGAGATTTAGCCCATAGCAAATCTTTACATTTGCGTTATAAACTCCCAACTAAAAAAAAAATGTTTATAATGGAAGTGCTGACAATGTGAAAATTCAGTCATGGTCAGGAAAGCAGTTTTGTTTAAAAATGCCATTTTGCACTTCCGTATTTACTTCCTAACCAGTGACTGAGATGTCAATTTCTTCAAAGTTTTCCTTTCCAGTCCAAAGGAGAATTTGACAACTGTTTTGAAACGAACAAGATATCTGAATTTTAGCTGCTTGCTTCTTCAACAAATACCAGTTAGAGTACAGAATCAAGTTGCTGGTTACTTAACTGGTTACACTGATGATGATGATGTTAATGATGATGAAGAATGAATGAATGAATGAATGAAACAGAAGAGAATTAAGCTTGTTGCTCAAGAACGGGTTTGTTTTTATACAATATTTGAAAAAGAAATGACAGTATTTATTAGGAAACACTTTGCACTTTCTTACCTTGACTGAACCAAAATACAGTGAGTATGCTGACTAGAGGTTATAAAGTAAGGTCAGAGAAATCTCTTGACTTGCTTGTAAGTCACTTGGTGTGGGACTAAATGTGCGGTTTTCACTGTGGGGTTGGTGTAGAAGTGGCCCAGCGAGCTGGGTCAGTGTCCCTCCTGTGTCTCCTTATGTTCGTACAGACATGGCCGTATCTTACATAACTGAATTGCAAAGACTGCCCTACTATTCACTCCCATAATGACAAAAAGGAATAAAAATAAAAATCAGAAATCTAAAGATTAAAACAGGTGCTAACAACACATCTTTACAAGCAAGGGTTTTTCTTTGGACAACCATGATTGGGTGGAAATCCCAGTAATGTTATATTTGCTTACAGCCCATGGTGGGAACGTCTGCTATAACTTTGGATACAAGGCAGTTATTTTCACTTGAAAATTTAAAGCTATTATTTTTGATGATCTGGATTCTTACCTAGATTCTCACGTACTTGAAGGGTATTTGAAGTATTTTTATAGTAAATGGGGGGAAAGGAAAAAAGATACCCCAAAGACTTGGTGGATGTGAATAAGCAAAGAATCCTCTTGCCCACATCACCAGGTGGATCCAAACAAATCCAGTCCTACTCTCTTAGGTTCAGACATGAGAAGAACAAATGCTTCTTGTCCCTGACAAAAACACCCAGCAAATTTCTCTTTAAAGTGTTAGTCCTTTGCAAGCAGATAAAAATATGTTAAAGTCTGAGTTCCCCTCAGCGGGCTACTAATACTTAGAACTTGCCCAATACTGTACTCGAACAATTAGGGCAATAATGTAGAATTTTGACGTTTGTATTTTCCTGTATTCAAGCATACTCTAGGATACTCTGCTCACAAATAACTCAAATTAATGCATGAAAGGGGGCTGCAGCTCAGACAAAGAAACTGAGTAATAAGAAGTTATCCAAACATTAGGGCAGAACGTGGATTTTGCCTTTGTATTTTGTTTGTAAGCCTCAAATCATGTAAGTGTTCAACCTTGCCCAAGGTTAAGAAGACTCCCACTGAGCTTATTAGTATATGTGGGGAACGATCTGGGTGGTGGAGTATCAATCCTCCGAGTGGATTGATATTCTGAGGATTAATACTCAGCTCTCTGGGGCTGCTAGATTTCTGGAATTATTTTGAAAAGAGTGTATACACCATCAGAATATAATGAAAAGGGCATGTGTGTGAAAATATGGAATCCATTCTCATTTTCCATATTAATGAGAAAAGTTAATTTACTTGGGACACTGAGACACTCAAGTGAAAGGCATACCTTGAATAAAATGGCACAATATAAATCTGAGATGGCTAGTTAGTATTGCTAGTTATTTTGAATTTTTACTGTAATTAAACATTACATAAAATGCTGTATATTTTAAAATTGAGTTAAAAGAACTGTGATGGATAGAATAAGAATGGAATTAAAGATATTTTTTTTCCCAAATGAGATCTTTTTGGTTCGTCCTCTTACAATTATTACTTGGAGTACTGGAATGTATTCTTTGTTTATAACTCAATGATTCCCATAAAGGTAGCACTGTAACACCACAAAAAATAACTATAATAATTTGTTGTAATTGAAGAAAAATGTGCTTGTGCAGAAATCACCTAACAACCACAGTTTTGGTGAATTCTTTCCATAATCGCTCGATCAGCACTGTAATGTGAGCAGATTCAAAATATACTTTCTAATAAGTGCTTGGCTTTTTTTTTTTTTCCTTAACTACTTGGTGATATCCTAATTAACCATGCTCAATTGATTGCTTTCAAAATAAGAACTAAGAACTAAGAGCTCTCATCTAGTCAAGTGGAAGCCAATTCAACTCTTTTACACTACGGCAATGATACATCTCACACACACTCATACCCACACCCACACACCCACCACATGTAACATGTTAGTAATATCATATTCAGAGACTTCTGGTGTGAGTCGGTGTAGCTTGGATTTTTGTGGGTCATTTTTCTTTTAATACTTACAAGAGTAAGTATGAATGTTCCCTTTTCATCGGCAGATTGAAATTGTTTTTGGAATTTTTTTGTGTGATCATTTGACAAACTCTCACATCCAGCGAATGTGCTGTTTCACTTGGAAAAGAGCAAGAGTAAATGGGAGAAAACAAACTCAAATTGGGCAGAAGGAAACTGACCATTTCGCCTCTTATCCCAATTGCCTCTCTCTTGTTTCTTTTCAAGTCAAAATTAAATACATCAAATGTGGGTTGACAAAACACTGAATCATTTGATTATGAGAATGTAGTAAGTAGCCAGAGAATCTTTGTGCACGGAGTTATTCTGCAGTAGAATGTAGGATTTTCAGATCCTCGTTACTGGGCTTCATGTGAACGCCGCTTCTCCGGCCGTGTGGGTAAGTGACGGTAGACAATATGATACATAACTTAATGCTCTACAGAGACCTGAAAAACTCTTTTCAGCGCATATAAATCTTTGCCCGGGCATTACACAATGGGAGTTTAAAATGTTACATGTAAATCATCCAGACTTAAGCTTCCGAGGAAACACAAACCATTCTCTAAAGACATAGGAGACCAGAACTTCAGAAGATGCTGTCTCACTGTGGGATGGCAGACAAGAGCGGCGCATGGACCACCCTGGTGAGCAGTAATCAACAATGCAGTGGCCCACTTTATAAAGGCGTCAGACAGTCTGTGAGCAAAAAGGCAGGGCCTCCAACTGAGACGGGGCCTGCTAATAAGTGGCTTCTAGTAAAAAGGAAAAAAGAAAAAAGCCAGCTTTAACATAGGCAACAGGTCTTAGATCACAAAGTATTTATTTCTTTAGCGTTCTATCTCCTTTTATATGGAGCACCTCTGTCAAGAGTATCCTCTTGACACCCCATGAGCAGGGGAAGAGAATACCTTCACACTTTCTTGGCCTTTCGCATCTTTGTCTTGGTGCTGCACTTGCAAATGTCTCACCCCATGTCTGTTTCACCTGTGGATAGTGACTTCCACAGCGGTGCACCATGTCATGTTCATCCAACTGTCTCTAACTTTCAACAGAGTGCCTGCTCAAGAAGTCGTTCCATATATATTTGGTGAGAAAGTCATTCAATTCCAGTTCTTTTCTTAGCAATCTGGACAAACCCCTTCGAATGTGTTTTAGCTTGTGTCCTGAGGTAACAAATGGGAATAGTACGGCTTTAAACATTTCACAAGACATTAGCAAAAGAGATAATATATTTGAAAATATGTCTAAAATATTTAAAAAAAACATGTTTGCAAGGTGGGGGTTTGGGTATTTCTTGCAATATAAACTGAATTGTCTAAATAATATAATTATTATATGATATACAATAGTGTGGTTGGATTTGACTTATTTCAACAGACAAAAGTCCTTTGGTCTTATGTTAAAAATCATTAGAAATAATCTTATTAATTTGTATAATATATAAAACATTTGATGATAAAAATAACAAAGCAATTACTTGAGGGAGTAATGAAAATATTTCAATTTCCCTATAATTCTGACTTTATATCATCAAAAGTACCTCAGTGAGTGCCCGTACCTGCTGTGATAAGTAGAGAGACTAAACCATATTTTGTCAATAGGAGCAACGTGCACAAACCGGGGTACACAAATAGAAAATAATAATGTTGAAGAAAGTGTAATTAATTAATTCAAGCTTCAAGATAAGATCACTGGATCCTGCTGACCCTACACGTTAATCAGTTGATTGATTAATTGCTACAATCATAATAATTATATGGTACAAATCTAAGTACACTTAATGATAGTGTAGACTCAGAGTTACAAGTTCTTTTCAATCTGCATATCTTTTCTCTTTCTTGAATCAAGAGTTGGTTTCATTTACTTTAAAGACACCTTTTGGCTTGTAGAACTAAAAGCTTATGTCAAATTTAGCCAAGGTTCAATTTTGCTGGCCTAAATAACCATTTTTTTTGGTCATTTCTCAATGCTCTGTTGAAAATTTAAAACAATCTCATCTGTGAATAAGAATTTTGTATTATACATATTCATCAAAACTTACGAATCTTCTTACATGCAGGAATCCTAATTTTAGGTTTTTCTTTTTTTTTCCTATACACACACAATCAATATATCTCATGGTATCTTCAATTTTGCCAAAATTTTCATTCTGATATTTCTCAGCTTCTATTTAGTGTTTCAGTAGCCAAATTCAACTGAGTGATTCTGGAAGAATTTTTCTAAGCACAAATGTACATTGAACTATCTTGATCCTATGTCTTCCAGAATAATATCAGGAAGAAAAACCAGTTCATTGTTAAATTGTGTTTGGTCCAGACTTCTACTGTGTACAAAACAACCCATCATCATAGCGTCTCTGTTTCTGTCAGTTGTCTAGGTTTAAAACCTGACTATGTGTATATCCAAATTTTCATCAAATCTTTGCAACTTTTATTTATTTCTGGTAATCTTTCTTATATATGCCTTCTTTTCCTTTTTTTTTTTTTTTACAAAATAGTCAGATTTTTCAGCTGGCGAGCAGCATCCAGCTACCAGATGCTTCTTAAACTTTTGCATGCATACAAATAAACTGGAAGGCTTATGAAAACAGATTCCTGGGCTCCTCCCTAGAGACTGTTTTTCAGAAAGTCTGGAATGGGACCTCAGAATTTTTATGTTTAGTAAGATCCCAAGTGAGTGTGATGCTGCTGGTCTGCAGACCATACTTTGAGTAGTACTTATTCTATAACTTTTTAGGGTTTTTTTTCTGAAAAATCTTCTGAGACTCTTGCTCCAGAAAACACACAGGCAAAAATACACACAAATTTGGCCAATCCTTTGGGCAGTGGATCGTAAGTCTCTTGCCTATCCCTAGATCCTCAATTTCAGAATTTTGACATAGTATCATTTAATCATTTTACAGAGAGAAGAATCTGGGACAGGATAGGACAGTTGCCCCAGGTCACACTTGATTGGTAGCTGAGTGTAATACCAGGACAACACTATAGGGTTTTCTGCCTCCAATCTCTTCTCTTCAACACATCTTGCCAATTATCAATCAAAAAAAATTTCCCTAAAACATCATTTTCTGTTTTTCACTGCTTTCCTCAAAACTATTTAAAGGGGTTTTCATTGCTGTAGATTAAATTTTAAATCCTTCTGTAGTATTGAATTCTCTGCAATTAGTTAATTTATTGGCTAAATATGTACTGAGTAGTGTTTCTGAGGAAGGTACCATGTTAGGCAGGAGGATGCAGGATGGAATACGACAGTTGCCGGCCACAGCCTTCATGGGATTTGCAATGCTGGCTTACCGTATGTCCTCCCCTTACCTTCTGCTGTGACCTCCAAAGTCTTTACTGTATTCTACTCAGATTCTTCACTCACCCCCAAACAGTACCCTCATATAAGGGCTAGTGCCATTGCTAATGTTCTTCCCCTGGCTGGCCCTTCAAACTCCACATACACTGAATGAATCTTTAATGAAACCATTCCGACCATTGCACTTTTATCTCTCCCTTCTGTAGGGCACTGGTTGTCTTCATCGCTTACTGTGCCCCCAGCTCACATGTGGTTGCATCATCCTCTCCAGTTCAGGGAATTTACCTCTTCAGTGTCCCCCTCAAGGACCGTACATCTTGGCTTGGGGTAAGATGCTGTGATGTCAGCATACTACGAGAAGGAAATGCTGGCTCTCTTATTTGGCTTTCTGGAGGAGAAAGGACTGGAATCGCTGGTTCTCAAGTCTGACCACACATCAGAATCACCCGAGGATTGTGTTTCTGTAAAAATTTCTGAAATCCATCCCGGGCACAGTGAATCAAAATCTGTGAGTTGGTCTAGAAATGTGTTTCCATGAAGGTGATTTAGGTAGAAACCACATTTAGGATCTGCTAGAGTAACTGATTCTGAGATGTCTTACAACAATGTCAGCTCACTCTCTTCTTACACTTCTATTTCATTCTGTTTTCTTTTTTTTCTTTTTTACCATTACAAAGGTACTTATCCATAGTCCAGAAACTTGAAGAGTAAAGCAAAAGAGGACAAAATCCAATGGCTGTATAAGCATTCAAGGATAATGTCTGTTAATATTTAGAAAGACTTTTAGTCTTTTGTCTACTTACAAATATTTACACACACATTTAAAGATAGGTCCATACTGTACACTCTTATGTTCTATTTTAATACTTACTGGCATTTTACTTGCAGAAGTAATGTTTCCTACAACACAATTTAACAAATGTATATAGTATTTCATTATATGAATATGCTAAAATTTAACCTTCCCTAGGTTTGGACATACGTTAGATTTATATTTTTCACCATTATAAATAAGATTTTGGAAAGCAAGTTTGTACACAGCCTTGTACATACCTGTGAACATTCCCTAAGGTAAATTTCTAGATGTGTGGTAGCTAATACAAAGGTGTACTCATTTTCAAGCCTTTTGATACATACAGCTAAAATGTCCTCCAAGAATGTTGTGGGAGTTCCAATTCTAAGTAGCCAACAATTCTTGCCTCATCATGACCTTGAGCAGGCATTTCCTCTATAGCCAGGTGTTTTTCTATCATCAGTTCTCTAGAGGTATCATCAGCTTACACCCATACAGCATACTTCACTGCGTGGACATTGCAGCTCTTGTTAAGGTCATTAAATTTTTGTCCATCTTTCTTGTAGGTTGTCACCAAAGTTAGAGAAAAGAGAAGTAAACTTTGATGAGATGTAACACAAAAGCTAAAAACCTGAGGCAGGAGAATGCTATTTTCTGTTGCAATACCCTATCCTGGCCATCTGTTTAACAAATACCTGGCTCCAAAGAGTGCCAATTAAAACTGATGGCAAATCTTAATAACTTCTACTTGTGAATATCAGCAAGACCAATATTGTGCTACGTGTGTAGTTATCCGATGGCAGTTGAGGTACCTCCAGATGTTCCGTGGATACACAGAGTGTCCCTCTCTCTCTCTCTCTCTCTCTCTCTCTCTCTCTCTCTCTCTAATACCTCAGCACTAGTGATCCAGAACACCCACTGCTAAGCAAGTATGCAAAATGGAGTGCTGCTCAGCATCGGGAAATCCCAGATCTGGGGCCAAAAGGTTTATAAATATAGTAATGAACCCTCTTGTGTCAAAAGCGAGCACTGTTTAACAGAGCAAGTAAGAACGGCCTACAGGATGCTTTGCAGCTGGGGTTATTCCACCGCGAGAGAACAGAAATTTCATGATGGTAGTTGTAATACCAGATCCTGGAAAGGCAATCTCTTTCAGTCTGCAAAGTAAACTAAAGGGAATGGCTGCTCACACATGGTCCCGATGCCACCGACATAAGAAACACAGCAACAGGAGCAGAGAATTAGGAATTTGGTGGCAGATGGAAAGGTCTGCGGGAAGTGTCCACCCAGCTTTGTTTGGCCCATATTCTAAAACAACTAGAATAAACACTTAGTGTCATAATTTATACGCGTATCAGTACCAATAAATCAGAATCATGCAAACAGTCATGTTTATTATATTCTTGTTGCTTAATATTCATGACAGTAATTTATTTTTATAGTACAGTTTCACTGTTCTCTCCACCATTGCTCTGCATTTAAGTCTGGCAAGTTGTCTGAGCAGGAGTTCAGGTAACCCTTTGAAGACTGCAAAAGTTCACTACCCCGATCAAGATACTTTATTGCTCATTCAATTTTCCCCTTCTTGTCTCATAAACTTTTTAACCACCAAGATGAATTCTCTGTAAATTACATAGCAATGGTACTTTGACATAGAGAAAATATGAAGACTAGAGTCGGCATATTCTTCTGAAGGGAGCTGTACAACAGAGCTTAAAAGACATGTAAGAATATTTGAAGAACTCTAAGCAGTTAATCCTTACTTTTACTACGAGCAAAATGGGTTAAATTAAGCAGTTTCCACCTGTCTTATTCACCTACTCGCCAATGACCCTTCCCAACCCCTATGTCAACAGTCCACTGCTGCTCATTACCATAGGTTGTTAGAGGTGGAATTATATGAGACAACTGCCATAAAGCACCTTATGTTTTTATATTAGCCTGGAGTTGGCACTACAGAGATGAGTAAGAAGTGGCTCTTACCCCAGAGATGCTTAGTTCAGACCAAGGGAAGGAAAACAATATTGTATTCTTCTGTACCTAGACCCGAGACAGCATTTCTCAGTTTCATACTTAAAAATTCAACAGAGATAATTTACAATTAATCATCAGAGAAAAGACTGACAAACATATAAGCTTGGAAAATCACTTCTATAAAAAAAATTTCCCAATGAATGATACTCCCATGATCTGTATATCTTTCTGTATGTTTTCTCTGTTACAAAAAAGAGGTTAAACATTTTTTAACAAGAGGAATATCATCGAGTGTGAGTAGACACAGTATCAACTTTTAGCTATAGTTGGGCTTTTTCTGTTATGAATATGATGGATTGAAATAATGAATTTAGTTTAGGGACTCAAAAATGAAAATACATTTCTAACACATGACATGGGAGGCAAGGCAAAGCTTTGCAGTAGTCCTGCCTTTCAATTAAATAACACCTATGATGAAAGTCATAAAAAAATCTTATGACGTTATTTCTTAATTCTCTTGCTAGAAAAGATAGTGAAGACATAGTGCCTTGTTTCTGTGCACGCTTTAAGCATTTCCTTCTCCATCTGTTAGGTGTGTTTGAATGGCACTTGTGTGTAGTTTCATATTTAAAAGTTTTTCCACTGACCCAGGCACAAGAAATGAGTACCTGAAATGTTGCTGTGGATACAGAAAGCAATTCAAAATTTTGTCACTTTCTAAATTGTATGGTCGGGACAGAATCTTTTTACGAATAAAGTGATGAGCGGTTTATCTATGTATTAACATGACTCTATTAGTTTACCACATTTGTGATTCAGATTAATTCTAAAATTGTCCAAAAATCTAAAGAATTCCTCTTAGTAAATTTGGAATGCCCCTCTCTACAATTCTTCCTCCTGGCACGGTATTTGAAGTTTTTCCCCAAATGTTGTAAATTATCTCTAAATTCTCCATTGTCCCGAAGGCCTTCCAGACTGTGCTACATGGTCTTGAAAAGTATTCGAGAGCCTGGATGTGCATAGATAGTTCAGATCTGTGAATGTCAGAATGCTGAGAGGAAGGTTGAATGCTAAGACTGAAGCTTTTGTAATTAAACACTTGGGTTTTGGTCCCAGTTGCAGTTGTTATGTGACTCAGGTGAGCTAAGCTCTGTGCACATGCAGAAGGTAAAATGTAAAACAATACTCCCCTGTGCTGGAATCATGAGGAGACAAGCACGTGGTCCAGGGTCGCATGCACAGTTCTGCATGGAAGTTTAAAAATGCACAAACTTCAGATGAGAGGGAAATGGGTAAAAATGACACCTGGGACTTGAAATTTAATTTCAGATTCCAATAATATAATTATATAACATTAATAAAGAGCTAATTAAATTTTGTGTTGCAGTAATAGAAAGCTATTGCCAGAATAAGGGAGGGAAGTTTATCCTGCACTGATAAAGTTATACATTTAAAACACTCCCCTGAAGTCTGATTTATGTAATGGACTGAATGTTTTTGTCCGCCCCCCCCGGCCCCCCCCCCCCCCCGGCTCCCACCCTTGAAATGATTATACTGAGGCCCTAACTCCCAATGTGATGGTATTTGGAGACTGGGCCTTTGGGAGACAATTAGGTTGAGATGAGGTCATGAGGGTGGGACCCCATGATGGAATTAGTGTCTTTATAAGAAGTGGAAGAGCCCAGAGCTTGCTCTCTCTCCACCATGTGAGCACACAGTGGGAAGGCAGCTCTCTGCAAGCCACAAAGAAGGCTTCCACCAGAACCCAGTGGTGGTTCTCTCATCTCAGACTTCCAGCCTCCAGAACTGTGAGAAAAAAATTTCTGTTGTTTAAGGTGCTCAGTAACTATGGTATTTTGTTAGGGCAGACTAAGCTCACCAAGAAGATTTCTAAACTACAGAGGACCACGCTTAGACAAGGGTGATCTGACTGATGAAGGGTCTGGAAACATTAATTCGTGAAAATTATTGAAAGAACAGAGAAAGGAAGGTGAACACTGAACAGGGCTTGCAGTTTAGGTTTTAGGTCTTCTCAAATATTAAGGGACTATTAGAGAAAGAGCCTGTTTGGATTCTGACATTGACCAATGTAAGTTTGATAGTTATGCTCTACTCTAGCTGCTCTGTCTTTCCCCTTTGGGGAGGGCTTTGGGTCTTCTGCTCAGCTAACACTGCTCCATATTCATTCAGGGATCCAGCTCTCAGAAGCACTAAGCATTACAAATTCAAACATAGCAGACAGGGACTTCTGAGGTCTTTCTGTGTCTAGTATATTTGCTCAAGATCTTTCCATTTTTTTTTCCTAAAACATTTTTATAAAGAGCACAAAGAAATAAAAATTTCCAAAAAAATTCTAAATGAGGTAATATTTCCTTCTTAGGTGCCAATTAGATATTCAAAGAATAATACACAAAAGTGTCAAAGAACAGTCTTACCATTGTGCTTAGGTAGGGACTTGGGGAAGAGCTCCAAGGATCATTGATTTCATCTGTTGGTAAGACAGTATCCACTCTCCACCAGCAGGACAGATGGCCATAATTAGGTCTGTCCATCCCTTACTTGGCAGAAGAATGGACTTGAGATCTCAGAGTCAACTTTTCACCGGCTGGACACTCAAAGTGAGAAGAAGAGGGAAAGGGGCCAAGAGCTGACTGGTTAAACAATAATCAGGGCTGCAGGGCCTCAGGCATTTGACCTTTTGGAATTTCCAATTTTATGCAATAATAAAGATGTTGCATGAAATAAAATGGCGACAGCAACTGCACATTTAAATGGAAGACTACAAGTCAACAAAAGGAGGAAACTCTCATAATTATCCAATATAATTTTTTATGGTTCATGGATTTTTAAAAATCTACTTTTGCCTTCATCTTCCAAGCATATTACCTATACTTTTAAAACCAGCACAGCAGATGCCTGGGTGGCTCAGTTGGTTAAGCATCTGCTTTCGGCTCAGATCACGATCCCAGCATCCTGGGATTGAGCCCCTCGTAGGGCTCTCTCCTCAGCAGGGAGTCTGCTTCTCCCTCTCCCTCTGCCTACCGCTTCCCTTTTGTGCTCTCTCTCTATCAAAAAAATAAATAAATAAAATCTTAAAAAAAAATTAAAATCAGCACAGCCGCTTGTTTTCCATCAAAGTGTACCCACTTTCCATGTGTCTGTTTCCCAAAGTGTAGGGAGAAAATACATAAGTCAGTTGTTAGGGGAAAATTCCCCTTCTCCAAATGACACTGCAGTTCTCAGCGAGGTGATTCTGGATTCTGCAGTTCCAACATGAGCAGAACTCCCCAGGCAGCTAGAGTACTCCAGGAGCCATCATGTCTATAGTTCAACTCTCCACAACAAGGCGGGGTGAGCCAAGTGAAAAAATGCCACATCTCAAGGAGCCCACCATAGTCCTAGAAGTTATTTGAAAACAATTATTTTATGGACAGAGAGGTGGAGAACTAAAGGACAGGGGCTTGAGCAAGTCAGGGCATGTGACTGTGTGTGAACCAGTTAAGAGAAAAGAGGGTAGGCATCAGGTCGTGTTCCACAGCAGGTTTTGAAAATAGCTCACAGGAGGTTAATATGAAAGTTCTCTTAAGGGCGCCTGGGTGGCTCAGTTGGTTAGGCGACTGCCTTCGGCTCAGGTCATGATCCCGGAGTTCCGGGATCGAGTCCCACATCGGGCTCCCTGCTCAGCGGGGAGTCTGCTTCTCCCTCTGACCCTCTTCCCTCTCGTGCTCTCTATCATTCTCTCTCTCTCAAATAAATAAATAAAATCTTTAAAAAAAAAAAAAAAAGAAAGTTCTCTTAAGAGAATTTTAATAATAATAATAGTAATAATAGTAATAATAATAATTCTACCTTTTTAAAGCTAGAATATCATAAAATATGAGAACTGAAAAATAAAAATGAAGTATTTCAGGTTTGTACAGTGAGTATGTGTGTGCGCATGCATATGGGGGGATGACTTCTTGTTTAATATGGTTTAGTTGATAACTTTTTAAATGTTTCTCATTGTGAGAAAGATGCACAATGCTACAAATATTTGCACAGGCTGGTGTATAGATTCCCCTGCCATACCCTAAACTCCTCACCTACCAATGAGTTTATAATTTTCACAGGCTGAAACACAGGGTACACTACCAGGCAGCTCATCTCCCAACTGGGAGAAAGCTTTACTTTGTAGTTGTCTCTTCTGGTACCACTGTGAATGTCACAGATTTACTAATACTTAATAGAAGCAAGGCAGTGTCAGGTTGGAGAAGAAGGTTGGCCTCTGGGTTATGATTAGGATGTACATCCTATAGCAAAGTGACAGACTTCGGATGAATCACACGGGATTGGGCCTGGGAATGGTTGGCAGAACAAATTACAAATGTCATGAGATACAGAAAGTGGAAGTCCCTGGATTGTGAAGCAAGACAATATCTTGTAATATTATCTTAAACATGTTTGGTAGTCTTTGGAATTCTGGAAACAAACATTAAAGCAGAATCAAGATGGTCATACGCCTCACGTAAGACAGCTGTCCCGGAGGCATGGAAAGACGTGGGAATGGACAGAAAGGTCGTTTGAGAGTGTGGTCTTAAGAATAGTCTGATTGTACTCTAATTTAACAAGACAAGTTAACATTCACTGAATACCACATGTCAGGAAAACTGTAATAAGTGCTTTGCCACGGTTAGCATTCCATTAAATTCTTTCAGTCCCCACAAGGGAGATATTTTTTTATATCCATTTTATAGATGTGGAAATTGAGGTGTGGAGGTTAAGAACTTGCTCAAGGTCTTACAGGTAGTAAATAGTGGGGTCAGCTTTTGAATAGCGTGGTGGTATGTTGTGGTATGTCGTGCAGGTAAAAACTTTAGCTTAGTTAATGAGGTAGACCTCACTGAGAAGTAAACACATGGGTGAAAATCTGGGGGCGTGCCACTGGTAGAGTAATTGGGTGAAGACCCTCAGTGCACTGGGGGTGTTCAAAGAAGAGCCAGGACACCAATGGGCTTGACTGAGATGGGTAAGGCAAGAACAGTAAATAATGAAGTCTAAGAACTTGTGAGCCACCAGAGCATGTAGGAATTTGAAGATCTTGCAAAGAACATGGCTCTTCTTCGAAATGGAATGGTCAGCCAGTTGTATTATTTAGCCTCTTTGACCAGAATGATACCGTATTGGGTGAGAGAGAGAGAGAGAGAGAGAGAGAAACAACTTAGAGGCAGCCGTTCTCCTTCTGGAGCTGTGGCCAGGGTCAGACTGGGTGGTGGTTGGGCAGGCAGTTTTTTGGAAGACCTCTCAGTGGTGATCACAATGTGGTGGCAACCCAAGAGTGTGAAATGAGGCAAGAGCCTCAGTGTAGAATAAAAGGCCACAAACTCTCAATTTCATTAACATCTACTGATGCAGTGAACCTGATAACAGGCAATGAAAACCAGTCACTTAAATCTACCATTAGAGGAATGGCTTAAGGTAACTGTTTTCCACTAAGATATTGAGGAGAAATTCTGCATTTTGTTATATATTTTTTAAAAGCATGTCTATTCGGTTGGAGCAGGGATGCTTAGGAAGCTGACTCATGAAGGCTGACTGGCTGCTTGCTCAGTTTGCAAAGTTTAGTGCTTTGAAAGTGACCTCTTAAGGATATGGAAGAAGGAGTGCGAGTAAAAGGAGAGTTTTAAGGAAAAGCAAAAAGGCAAGCACCACATTTTCTAATGGAGCTGATATCTTACCACTCAATTAATTTCAGAGTCAAAGCCCAATTTGAATCCTGAATCACCTTCTAGTTTTACTTATAAAGGACTTTTCATTAAGCCAAATTAAGTAAATGGAGGTCCAGTTGTTTATTATCTAGCACTAAACCATTCCTACAAAAAGACACCTGTGCAAGCCATTTGGCTCTAGTCAACTATTTTTTTTACAATTTAATTATGAATATAATTAGAATGAGTTAAGAGACAAGCTAGGCATCAGCCATAAAACTTCTAGTTTGCTAGAACACACACACACACACACTGATTAAAAAGCAACCACAACAAAAACCCCCGCCAAGTCTGTGAGAATGTTAGCTTGCAGTGGAAATGTTAGTGGAAGGGGAGTACTTGTGAAATCTACCTTTATTTTAATTTCAAATTTCCTTGAAATGGTACTGTAGAGGATATTTTTATACTCCATTAGTTGTACATCTCTGGTTTCTTTGGGGTGACCCTTTAAACCCTGGTTTTTACTTTCTACAGTTTTAAGGCAATTTGTCACTATTATGGGTTCAATGTTTAGCATCTGTTTGTAGTCAAGTGCCTTGCAAGTTCTGTATCTTTTCTCCCAAAGAGTGTCATCATGGAGTTGATGATGCATCAGAAATAGTTTGACCAAAGGGCAAGATAAAGTCAAGAGTAAAGAAAATATTTGCAAATATACTTGACTGGCTTTCCCCCCCAATTACTTATTGAAGGCATACTTTAAAGGTAAAAATGGCATGATGACCATAGGGGGGAAGAAAAAAAAAAACATTAGAACAAGCAATAGATACTTTCTGCCATAGGGCAATCAATGCCTTTAATTTAAATCATTTTTATATGAGGCTAATGTGACTGATAGAAACACAGGACTAGGAATTGTATTTAAGGACTCGCGTGGGGTATGCTCTACCTTTGGTGACTAACAGCCTGCATTTTAATGGTGTTCAGACAGTCTTATGGACACATTTTCTCACAATTTGTTTTACTGCTTAATTAATCAGTGTTTACAAACACTGGGCATTAAAAAAATATATTGTCTTTAAATGCATGTGTGACTACAGCTTTTAAATTGAAGAACTGTATGGAACATCATCATTGTTTCATTGTATCATTGGCTTGCCTAATCTCTAAGTGTTATATACATATGTATCTATATATGTCTATGCATATACATAAAATAAGCATGATATATAAAATAACCATTAGAAATAATAACATATAAATATAAATACTATATATTAAAAATAAGTAATACACAATATTTACGTATATACAAAATATTTACTTCAGAAGACTGGAAAAGATGACAAAGGAATTGATATTGGAACCAGAAGGTCATTTTCATCGAGTAACTAGCATTGGTTGCCATCCCATGATGGTAAATATACAGAGCATTGCTCAGGGGGGGAAGGAAATGTCATTATTTTTGCATATAGAGGCAACTTTGGAAACTCAGAACACGATAAACCAACAAATGCAAACTCACATGTTCTAGTGAGAGCACCAAAGAGCTGAGGTGAAGGTGCCTAAAATGAAATTACCGGACAGTCCTTGAATAAATGAGCTTTGATCCGGGCTTGAGTCAAATCTCTAAGCTTACCCATCACAAATGAAAAATAACACATCTTGTAAGTAAATACACGAGGTAATTTGTCTTTAGCCCCTTCTCATCTACTAATCAAGCTACAGTGTCACTGTCATCTCGACTCTTGTGGTCATTTGGATTTGAAAGAAGGCAGATGGAAACTACCAGCCTAAGAGCTTCTGAGGCATGAAAGTGGAGCTGGTGCTATACCTGCGTATGCTAGGAGAGGGAGAAGGGTGTTGTAGGCAGAAAAATGGCTCCACAAAGATGTCCACACCTTAATTCCCAGACCCTGTGCCTATTTTACCTTACAGAGCAAAAGAGATCTTCCAGATGTGATGAAGATAAGGACCTTGAGATGGGAGAATGTTACTGGATTATTCAGTTAGGCCCAATGTAATCACAAGGGTCCTCAACAGTGGAGGAAGTTGGCAGAAGAGAGTCAGAAGGGGATTGCTGCCTGTGTCAGTGGAGCCAGGGACTGGAGCTAAGGCATGCAGGCAGCCTCTAGATGTTGGAAGAGGTGAGGAAATGGATTCTCCCCTAGAGCCTCCAGAAAGGAATGCAGACCTGCAGACACTTTGCTTTTAGCCCAGTGAGACCAGTGTCAGACTTCTGTCCTACAGAACTATCAGAGAAGAAATTACTGTTATTTGTAGGCCACCGAGTTTGAGATAATGTGTTATGGTAGCAATAGGAAACTCATACACATGTCCTCTGGAAAACAGTAGTGCTGACTCAGAAAGCAGAAAGAAACCCCTGGCTGAGCACCCTGAAGCAGTCTTGGCTTGTTGCATGTTGTAATTCGATACAAGTGAAAAACTGCAAAAGAGAATACTAAGAAATCGTAAGCTTGAAATAGTTACTCATATGAAAGAGTAAAATGACATAGTGTATAGCTAAATATGTATCAAAAGAGGATGGGTGAGCAATTGGTTATAAAAAATAATAGAGTAAAAGATTAAAAATATATTCAGAGAGTATAATGTTAAAGTACAGATGCTTTTAATGTTGAGTATTAAATATTGCCAACACTGCCCATCCTTGGAGAATTCTACTTTATTTCTAACTTAAAACTCCATTATCAAAACTTCTGATCATTGAATTTAATCCTAATCTTGGTTAAAAACAAAAAAGAAAGAAGAAATTGGTTGTGGACTTATATAAGACATACAGGTCTTACACAGGAAGACATAACAGACAGGTATTTGTCAACAGCTAGTTAGTTATCCTTTGAGCAAGATTTCTTCTAAATAGTCCCCCAAAGGCAATGTATGATGATGGAAAGTATTTATGTTTTAGAGTCTGGAACTGAATGCTAAATCTAATCTTTTGAGCCATGTGAACTTGGGAAATGTTTTATGACTCGCTTTAACTCCTCTGAAGAATTTATCTCTGTCAAGTTATTGATTGAGTACCTAATATAGAGTAAGGAAAATGCTATCCTAGTTAATTCTCGCAGTAACATTATGAACTAGAAATTCTTTTCCACAGGATCTTTCTACTTCTCTAGTATCTCATGCTTTGTTATTTTGAGGGTTAAGTGAGATAATTGTGAAAAATGACAACAAGTTTTTCTCCTCTCTTTCCCTATCCCAGGGACTTGGGGAAAATGCAGACGTTAAATCAGAAAAGACAATACTTGTCTCCATTCTTTGGATATGTACAGCTACCAGAATGAATAAAATAGGAAAAGAGGTAAGCTTAGTACATTTCCTAGGATTTAGATATACTGGAGATGTCCAGACCCCCTGCAGGACTTTAGCCCCAAGATTGCATCACAGATCATAAAACTCTAGAGCCGTGTTTTTGTCCTGAGTTCACATTTAGAGTACTAATACTGCTTTCAGCAAAAGTCATTTCCAGGGAATTAAGTCCTTGCAGTCAGTGGGTTAAATCCCCAAGAAATAACCTGCAGTGACCCAGTTGCACTGACCTCAAATATAGAATTTCAGATCAATAGCTGCACTACTTGGATTCTGAAATATAAAACAATCTCTTGTGTTTTTGTTACCCCAATGAGTGTTATCAGACAGGGGATCGCTATGGCAATTACAGGTTTTTCTCATATTAATATTTGTGTTTGGTCCAAAAAGAAACTATTTAAAAAAGTAAATGCCTTCTGTTCTTTTTTCTCGGAATATGTAATGATGACTTTCAAACATATAATGAGAATTAACAGTAATTCCAATGGCACAAGTGGTCATTAATTGCTTGTACATGAAATAACATTTCCTCCTCAGAGGGCAAAGCATTCCAGTTGGAAGTAAAATTCCTTTTGGTCTATTCACTTTTAAACTCTGTCATGAAAGGATAACAGATCTCTCAATCTCTCCTAAATAAAAATGTTAAGCCTAGGATTGAGGGTAATGAAAGAGAAAAGGGAAATAATGTTATAGCGACATGAACCGTAACACTGACTGACATGGTGGTGTGCTAGTGTTTGACCAAAGAGCAGAAACCACTTCAAGTATTTACACAAACAGTGGGAATTAATTTGATGCAGGGAACTGGTTACCCATGTGATGAAGAAGCTGAGAGCCCAGTAAGGAAGAGTGAAGTAACAAAGAAAACAGCCCCTGCAGGAAGCTACTACCAGGCTGGACCGGCAAAGAGAGGAGATTCTGCATCACTAGATGGCAGCTGGAACCAGAGCGGGCCTCTCCAGTCAAAGCTGAAACCACGGACAAGATGGACCCTCGGGTAGAGAAACTACCTGAGGCAGGTGGGTGGGCAAGGGAGAGGGGGTGGAGGATCAACCAGCAAACCAGCTGGTCTTTTCCCTCCCTCTCCCTCTGCTCTGTACTTCCAGGGCCTCCACTGGCTGTGGCAGCAGGAAGCCAGCCCTCAAGAGCACCTGTGAAATGTAGCTCGCTGGGGTCAACCCTCCTAGGTTACAGAGCACAGAGTGAGGGGCAGAGATCGGATGGCCGAGAGGCCCAGAGCCAGCATGGACGTACATCTTCGCCATGAATTTCCTTTACCTGGTTGTTTCCTTTTCAAAAGAAGGCCAAGAACTCACGGGCAGGTCTATTGAAAATTGGTTTTACTCCTGATTAGATCATTTTCTCCCTACCCACTACCATACTTCTCATAATGGACCTGTGCGCTCTACAGCTGGTGTTCTTCCCATGGTACCAATTCTTACTTTATCTTTTAAGACTGTGTAGATTTTATAGGAAGCAGTGAGAGGTACAATAAAACCCATCGCCCCTTTGGGGCTGGATATAAATGTCTTTATAGTTTTGAAAGATTTTTTACTCGATTGGTACACAGTGGAGTAAAAATACCTACTCTGGTGTAGTTTTACCATTGCCAAAGGGGGAGTGGCCATTCTCTCATTGCTTAAGGATATTTAAATATGAACTACAACCTAGAGCTGAGTTTAGTTGAGTTTATAACACCAGAACTGACTTCAAGATTCTGCTAAAACACATGGGTTAGTAAACTTATGTCTCTGTCCAACATCTTGACATAGTTCTCCACCATACAACCCTGTTGGTTAGTCCTTCCATTTTACATAGTAAGAAATAATAGGTACTGTTTTGAGTTAGGTGAAGCAAGGCAGTTCGGTGGATTCTCCTTGCCTTAAACAATGAAGGAAAAACTACCTCCTTGTTTCTATATTACATTCTCAGACAAAGCTCAACTGAAGAAACACTGTTAGCATCTGTACGGTATCCTACAGTTTTAAAGGACTTTTCTTAAGCACTATCTCTTTCGTTTTCGCCATAACCCACTTTATACATGTTGCCGAAAACTCTTTCAATAGCCATCTGTCACGATAGCATGCTGCCACTTCAACTCTGCCTTGTTCCATTCTGACTATGCCAGTGTTTCTGAAGTTCTGTTAAGTGAGGGTTGAGTCTACAATAGTGCAGGGATGGTCCTACTCTTTGGAGAAATTCAAAGGACATGCCCTCACATGCCCTCTGAGGGCCCTCTGCTTCCCCTATCTCTCAAGCTAAGGGAATGACTTGCTTTGTATCTTTAGAATCAGGTGAACTAAAGGAAGCTTAAACAATGGGTTTCTATATCACAGCCCTCAAATCAGCACATGTACAGGTATGTTTACAAATAACATAATCCTCACCTAAAAGTCTGGAGGCCGTGATGTGAAATTTGTATGACTTCTTTAAAGATACATAATCGAAATAGGTACTGAAATGCAAGTTTCCTGACTTCTTACCAGAACACTGTGCTAACACTGCCAGTAATCTTTCATGCTCGCCAGCCATGTTCCAAGACAGAATGTCAGAATAAGTTGTTATGGAAATGCATGCTTATTTATTATTTTCTTTATTCCTCCTTTTAAAAAGTTGAGCCTGGGAACCATAAAATACTGTTCTCCTTGAGAAGCAGAAAGCTCATGAAATAAAAAGACAGGGGTTAAGAGGCCCAGCCTCACCTCAAAACCTATCGTTAGAGAACCTGCTGCTATATTCAACAAGAGCAACAATGACAACAACAAAATCCAACGTTGTGAGCACACAAGAGAAAGACCTTGGGGAAATAACTTTGCTATATTCCTCTTGATATCATTTGGTGACCAGAACTTTAAACAAGTATGAAGACTTGTGAAATGGGCCACAGAATAAAGGGCATATTGAGGGGCTGTTCTCCAACATGGGCCCCCCAAACCCCTACGCCCACTAATGGGAACACTGCACACACAGCCATCCTCTATCAGACTTCCTAAACAGAGCAGTTTTTTTTTTTTTTCTTGGAGATTTTTCTCGTTTGGACTTTAATTAAGCTCCTGCAAGGCTTGCAAACTTTTTAATTTTACCTTTCTTTCTTCTTTCTTTTTCCTCCTCAAATCAGCTTTCTTGCCAGGAAACATTTTTTAAGCTGCCACAATTATAGTAAGTGTACCCTAAGATACTAAATTTAGATGTACTAGTAGTTGCTTCTCGAGGCATCAATAGCAAAAGTTTCCTTGCATTTGGAAAGATTTTTATTCATTCACTCATTGATTTACTCATTTTGACTTAAGTGTGTGTGTTCTGAATGCAAAAACAATAGAAAAAGAAGCTTCCTGGAGTGAGTGTACAATGACTACTGGTTAGTATGTGATATAATTCAACCTCCTACAAAGTCACCAGCTTAACCAAAGAAACCTGCCAGTAGTTAATTTAATATCACACTGTTCATAAGCAAATTGTAGCTATTTACTAGTACTGGTGGGTGGAGGGTGACGGAGCCTCGAGAAGGCGATGCCTGAGTTGATGATTTAACACCTCTTTAATGAACCAAAATGAAAGTCACTTAAGTTCTTTTTCAAGACCCTTTTTTACCCCAACTCCTTGCCAATCCCCAAACTCTGAAAGGTAGGTGCTGAGAATGCCAAAGGTGATCCCTTCGAAACTGATTCCGTGAGAAGTTATTTTCATTTGAGGAGGTTTTAGTTGAAAAGCAACCACTCTAAATAGGTTACCCTATTTTTTTTTTTTAAACCAAAAACCAAAATCCAAAACAAAACTCAGATAATATTGCAGGGCCAGAAATAAAAATAAGCCATCAAAAACACAACACAGCAAATGAAACATGTGGAGCGTTGGGGGTCTTATCATCTCCACGATCACTATTCTTGTCCTTGTTGTTTACTTAATAACTCCACGCCACCAGGTTTCTCCACCAAGCGCTCCAGTCTGTGAGGTTACTTACTGATCGCCTCCACAAACCGCTCAAAGAAGCTGTAAGGGAAGAGCGGCTCAGGCAGCTCCCGGAAAAACATCTTCAGTGCTCCGGTGACAACGTGGATGTCCTCCCACTGGCTGTCGTCCAAATTCAGCTTCTCTTCTGGGAAAACACGAGGAGAAATGGAACAACTGGTTTTAATGAAACAATTACAAGACACTAATTATTATGTTAATGTTTGCCTACTATCATCAGCAACCGTTAACAGCCTTCTGCACCTAGAGGTTTGGTGCTGTGCATGTTTTTTTTTTTTTTTTTCCCCTTTTTCCGTAGGAAGGGAACATTTTCAATGGAATACCATCTGTAGGAATGCAGCTAACAAAAAAACAAGAGACACAAAGAGACAGTGCCATTGACACAGTATGTCAGATACATTTATTCCCATAATGCATCAGTATGAAAATTAGCATCACAGCTCAACATGATTCAAAGCTATTTGGTTTTGAGGCCGAGGGGCTAAGAGTTGCCAATGATGGCCGGCTCAAGGGACCGGCCTAAAGGCCTTGCTGAGCCAACAGGAGACATATGCTAAACATGGCAATAGAAAATGAGTTATTGCTTTACATGTGTTAGCCTTGCTATGTACAAGGGAATAATGGGTAACACTTTTTTGCTTTTTTTTTTGCTGAATATAAAGTCAGCAAGGAATAGAATACTGAGTGAGAAAGGATATTAATTCCTTCTTACTGCTTCAAAAATACCTTTTTTTTTTTTTTTTTTTTTTTTAGTTTTCATCTCAGCGAGGAAAATGTGCCCAGCAACAATATTAGACAGACCCCTGTTGGCCTACAGAGGCTATGCAAAACTGTCAAAAATGATAACACACTAAAGACAAACCACAAGTGCTTACCAACTCCGTCTAGAAACAACAGACATGTTTGCTTGGGAAGCTTGAGTGAGTTGAAACATTTAAATACTAAAGAACATAAATGCCAAAATGAAGTTTTTAGAAGAAATAAGCAGACGCTGGACAATTATTTTCTTCTTGTTCGCCCTCAAGAGGAAAGTCTGGAATCATTCTTCCCCAAGAAGTGGATGTGGCAGGGTCTGAAAGGGACATCTTTACACACCACTAAAAGGAAGCAAGGCAGAAAAGCATTGCTGTTGTATTTGTCTTTGTAAGCATGCAACGTGAAAAAGATTTTGAATTCTGGGCTGAATAGAAACTAAAGTTAATCGTTTTAAACAACCTGGGAGGGGGAGGTTAACTGAAAAGCCTGGTACCCTGGCCAGAACTTCACAGGTATCTAGTCCACCGGAATGTTGTTTCTTTCCCGATGTCTTGGGTTCGCATTCACATGCCCCCTTGGTGTCAGTTTTATGAGGCAGAGGAGAAGCTGCACCAAAAATGTGAGAAAAGCTGAGAATTGTCACTGTGGGGAATCTCTGCACGGGCTCCTTTGTTAATAGTGTTCATGTCCTTTTAAAATCTTAGCCAAAATCTTTATCAGATCTCTTTTTCTAAATGGACTACTATCTCCAGGGCTGGCAAGTGACGTTCCTGTTCAATAGGACATTTGCAAAGAGAAGGAGAGAAGGTGCATCTGTTTATTGCAGATGGGCTATTTTCTTCTTCCCTTTCAGTCTTCATTCTTACCTCAGTCATAACACAATAATATGATCCACAACAAAATCAGCGGAGGAGACCTTCTTTCTGCCCTGTAATCATTTTTGATTGATTGTATTTCAACAATTAGTCTTTTATTTGGCTACATACTATTGAAATAGGCCGACAGCATCTTAGCAGGCCAGCTTTAAACAGTCAACTGTTAACAATAGCATCAAAAAGGGAGACCTGATGGGGTTTACTGTCACTTTAAAGAACGGGGTTTTCACATTGTTGAAATCTGTCAGATATTTTGAAATGTCCCTCTCACTATGGTGCCACACCCCCTGCGTGCCCTTATAATAAAATTGGTTTTACTCCTGATTAAATCATTTTCTCCCTACCCACTACCATACTTCTCATAATGGACCTGTGCGCTCTACAGCTGGTGTTCTTCCCATGGTACCAATTCTTACTTTATCTTTTAAGCACTTTGCTGCTAAGATCTCATGCAGAGTGCTTATGTTTTGTTAAGAGCTTCATTCTTAGAGAAATAGCTTAACACATGTTCTAAAAATGTTGTACAACTTATTGCTTAAAACACATTTAGAAAATGTATAAGTACTGTAGCTTTGGCACTGAACTTTAAGTGGAAACCTAAACACACACACACACACACACACACACACGTGTGTTCTCACACACACAACTATCTTTACCAAATATTTATCAGAAAAGTCCAAGACAAAATGCCATTCTGATGCACAGGTTCAAGATTGCCAAAAGGAAGTGTTCAGTAGGTCAAAAAAGAGAGTGGTTTTATCTGGAGCAAGAAAACAACAAGAACAAACAATGGCTTGACCACTGATATTTGGACCCTCCAGATAAACATCAGTTAATTCAAGTGATTGTGAAAATGGGATATTTCAATATACATAAAAAAGAAAATATCAATAAATACCATTTGATGATATGCACTTGAAATGACATATTGATATTATTGACTTGTGTTACTTAAACCAGCATTCCTATTATGTAGTCTTCACTTAAAAAAAGAAAGCAAAACAACGTGTAGCTCTCTACAAGTAGCTTAAATAAATAGTATGGCAAGCAGTTGGAAAGAATCTTTTGAAATATAAAATCTAACTTTTATATTAAATTTTTTCATAACCAACCAAGTTTAAGATTACTTGTAAACCAGAGGGCTTTAAGGAATATTTTCCAGGGCCATTGCGATTTATTGAAACATGCAGTTATGTCCATATACAAAATGAACTGACCATAATTGTAACTTGGTTGTAACACATATCATTATCATATGTGCTGCCGAAGCGAGCACAACAGGTATCGTTATAAACACATTTGTATTATTTGATAGACACTTTATAAATAAACCGTTAGCGGTGGTGACGTCCTATGCTTCTCCCTTTTTTCAACAGAGCAAGGTTTCTCAACAGTAAAGCACTATTAACACTTGGCACTAGATAATTCTTTGTTGTGGGGTTTGTGCTGGGCATACTAGGATGTGTGAGAGCATCAGTAGAAACTTGACATGCTGGAGTCCAGTACTGGGAAGAAGACTGGCTGAATCATGACATCTCGCAATCCTTACTCTGATAATCGTGCTGATTTCTCCTGGCCTTCTAATTAGGTTTTCTTAAATTCATTTTGGTCATGGCTTTTGGCTTAAAGCATGGAAACAGAATTGAAGATGGGTCAAGCTCTAGAATCCAAACACTGTGTGACTTTTATGAGATCACCAAGACATTTATCTACATGTTGGAATAAGGCCATCTTGAAATGCCCTTTCTTGCGGGGTCTTTTGTGTATTTTATTTATTTTGAGTAAGAACATCTATATCAAGCTGATTATATTTGAAAGAAAAAAAATTAGATAATTACTATTAGGAACAGTCTTTCTTAAAATGGAGAATTAAAAGATGCACCTTTGATAGTGACAGCAGATCCTGGTAATTTCCTCGGGAAAAAGGCACGTTTATTAGTTCAATGGCCACTTTCCTCAAATATTGCCCTACAGATTGGTATAAACAGAAGTTGCAATATCTGCTCTGATTTTAACTAAACTCACTGTGCTGATTGAAATGTGACTGCAGATAACTTGAACTATCCAGAAGCGAGTAGTGACATAAGAGTAGAGAGGTACTTCTTTGTGTATTGAAGAGCAAGTGCGTGTTTACCTTGTAGTTTTTTCTAGGCACTTTTAAAGCTTCTTTCCAACTTTCTTTAACTGTTGTAATAAAAAAGAGGAAAAGACACCCCAACTTTCCCCAGGATGTGGGGAGAAGAGCTCTGATTTTATTAATATAGTGAAAAGAATCTATTACATTGTAAAACTCTCATAAAGGATGTGGTATCTGCTTCCAGGGCAGATGACCATTCGGGAACCTTATTTGAAAGGCCCAAATGAAAGAGATGCCAGAGGGACTACCGATCTGAAAAATAATAATATGTTTGGCCATCAAATCAAACTGGAAGATTAGTTATTAAAGTGGATAAGACACACTGTTTATCTATAAGGACAAAAGATGATCGTCAGTTTAGCACTTAAGGGAGTGGATCAAAAGGAAGTTGGTTGAATCATTTGACTAGCTCAACCTTTCCTGTTGTGTTGGCCCCTTAAAGTGACAGTTCAGTGTGATTTCCAGCAGATTAGACAGCTTCCAAATTCTCAAACCCCCCAGTGATGTAAACCCTGTGTCAAAAGTAGCATCCTTCTGCTGCACTCACTCCAGCCCCTTCCTACAGCATCTTGGGACTAACATGAGACTTCAGTGAGGATGTTATTTTAGAGAACTTGACCAAATGGACAGTTAATTTGTTAGTTCAGTTGATTCGTATTGAATAAACATAGATGGAATAGAGACTACATACCGGGGCTGTATTGTGTGCTTTTCAAAGCCACAACTGTTGAAGCTGTTTTATATTCCTCAGAGGAGAGGGTTTCACCAGGTGCTCAGAAATACTATTCAAGTGAATATAGACTAAGTTCTAGACATTTTACATCTTATGTCTGTTCCCTAGAATAAGACCCTATTGATCCTTGCAGACAAGCAAGAACAAACTCCGAGAATAAACATATCACCCCCAAAAATGTGCAGTGTGTCTGTTATGGGCTGACTTGTGTCACCCTCAATTCATACATTGAAGTCCTAACCCCCAATACCTTGGCATGTGACTGTATTTGAAGATGGGACCTTTAAAGAGGTAATTAAGGTAAAATGAGGTCATACTGGGTGCACCTTAATGCAGTATGACTGACGTCCTTGGTCCAAAGAGAAGATTAGGACGCAGACACGTACCGAGGGAAGACCATGTGAAGAAACAGGAGGAAGATGCCGTCCACAAGCCGAGGAGAGAGGCCTCAGAGTAAAGCAACCCCGCCAATACCTTGATCCTGGACTTCTTGCCTTCCTAAATATGAACAAATAAATTTCTGTTGTTTGATCCCACCCAACTCTCAGTCTGTGGTACTTTGTTATGGCAGCCCTAAAAAATGAATATAATGGCCAAAAGTTTGCATAAAGAAAGATGTCATGTTCCTGGATCGTATCTAAATATTTTCTTAACACACGGGCTATGCCCCACTTATGAAATATAATAGACAGCAGAAAGCTGTTTAGGTTATTCCAGATGAATAAAATAATTATCTAGATTCAGAGAACGGGTTTGAAGCTAGAATTAGTTGGATAATAGCTTGCCTATTTAGACGCAACCCAACTATTTCAAATGATTTGCTCTCTAAACATGCAGGATGCTCTCTATCTTGGCCTCTAGACAAAGAATAAAAATTATGATTGCCATTTTCTTACTCATTCTTTTTTCCAGCTACTACTTCTAAAGTGCAAATATTTCATTGCTGTTATAACCTCAGACACAAAATACTGGGGAACATTTAAAATGTTCTCAGGAAACACTCAATGCAAGCTAAATCAACTTTCTACAGCCATGGTATCTATCAAATAAGGTGGAAAGTGGTTTTAAATATGAAGCTTTATATTCCAAAATCAAAGAGATATGGTCCTTACAATTTATCATAATAACTTCCAGGAAGCTATGAACAGGCCTACATTTAAAAATGGTTACTTTACTGTAAGAGAACATGGTTGGATCTGGGCAGTTTTGCCACCTGGCCTACAAAATATAGTTTTGTGTGGCCAACTTAGTAAGAAAGAAGGAGGAACCAAGGAAATAACCAGAAACTCTTTAAGATACTAAAACTAAAAACAAAACAAGACAAAAAAACAAGTTTTTATTTCTTAATGGGATGTTTTGGCATGCCATGTTGGCTTGCTTTCTATGTATTTCATGTTGTGTATATTCCTTTGCAAATCACTTAGGAAGCCCAAGGCATGCAAATAATGTCACAGGCTAATATAAAATACCTTTAGTTACTCTCTTTGAAGGAAGTGAAACAGACTTCTACTATATCCAGCACAGGAACTGGGTCAGGAATGAGAATGTCTTATTTTTATTTTTTCTCAGATTTCATTTGAATGTAAATAATAACATAATAAATAGGTACAACTGAAACTTGTGAAGCAAGCACCACAGATGGAAAGTATAACAAACGTGTCATTGCTTCGTGCATTTTTAATTTATAATGGCATACCATAAAACATCTCCCCATCATCACAACTCCATGTATAATGCCACCTTATAAAATGATGTTATTGACATTATGCTTCTCTCCAGGCTTTTAGACAATTTTTGTCTGGGCATCTGAGGAGAGGTAGCCCTGTTCAGAGTCTAACAACAACACCACCACCCAAAAAAATGAACTGACTTTATTTGTGAGGATCATACATTTAAAAAAATGATATATTTCATGGTCCCAATATATATTTCTTTAATTCCTTTCATACTCAGAGCTTCCAACACTGCTCTTATTTCCATTCTGTCAAAGGCTTTTTGTGCTCTGCAGACACCATACACAATGGTTCATTTTATTTGACCGTCTTCTCCAAACAGAATCTGAATTTGTTTGAATTCCATGGATGATTTCATACATTACATACTCCAAAGGGTAGAGAATCCGTAGGATTACATTTCAACAAAGTCATTTTTGAGTTTCCTTCGTTATTGGCTCTAAATTTCAACACCATTGCTATTTGTTCCCTCAAAGTTATATTACATTTGCAAATATCAAGCAGAAGATCAGGTCAAAACATATTTCATAATGATATCTGGGAAATAAATACAACTAAATCCTATAAATGCCCATCTACAGATAACATTTTTATTGTAGGTATACGCACATGTGAGTGTCTAATGAGACTGTCACATCGCCCTCCTAATTTTGTGTGAGAATTAAGTGAAGTAATGTATGTAAAAGATTTAGTACAGACTTGTTATAACGTTATTAGAAAATTTATCTGGACATTATCTTCTTGGTCGGCTGGACTTTGGCAAATGTTTCCAGAATCTAATATAATTTCTAGCTTTTATGATTCCCTTTACTACGTGGTTGATGTTTGTGGGGTTAGAAATGGTATCATTTAGCAGGAAGGACTGGGGTCTTTGCTAGTTTAGAAGTCTCCCATCTGGAAATATTTCGTCAGGAAAATAGAAATAAAAGGTAAACAAAATTGTTAGATTAAGACAGAGCTACTCTCACTTGTTGAAACCATTTTATTCCTAGATAAGATATCAATTAAAGATAACAAAAATGAAGAGAGTGTTTTGGCAATCATTGAAGAACATTTTCCTCCTAAATTATCTTGATTAATTGATTCACGGGCGTAGTTAAATAAATTTTCTATTTCATATCTCAAGAGCTGCCAGAGTTCTTCAAATAAATAAATAAAAATTAAAAAACAAACAAACAAACACAAAGGCACAAGAAATCGGAGTTGGCAGATCTGTAAGTTTTACAACCGTGTGCATAAGGTTAGGCAGAATAGCGAGATCTCCATGCATCAGTTTCTTTGTGAAACCACTGAATAACACAATCTTCTTAATTCTGTATCTGTGCAATGTTTTCAGTCCAGAATAATGATATAGATTTTTTCATGAACCTATTATCAATAACTGGTTATTTTGTTTTTCTGAATGAAAAGTTTTAGAGATTTTTTTTTTTCCACCTCAAAAGAGAGTCTGCCTGTCTGACTCCAGGGGCCTCCAGCTTTCAAAGATATGGAGCATAAAATCACCCTTGTGTCACTTTCTTCCATAACGTTGGAGAATCGTAATTCATACAAATAATTCACAATGTGGGCTGTTTTCATTACAAAGGAGCTATAAAAAGTAGTTGATAAAAATTGTCAAAACACTTGATAACATACTTGAAAAGCTACATTGTTTAATATGAAGAGTCGTGGTGCTTATTGCTATTTAGAAAATTTTATTTATTTTATTTTGAAATGGAAAATGTATTCACACAATTTAAAGTTTAAAATGCATACTGCAAAAGTCTCTTTCTAGTCTATCCCTAGCTAGCTAGTTCACCCATAGAAAATCCATGTTATCAATTTCCTATGTATCCTTTTAAAGCCATTTTCTATACTCAAGCTATATTACCCTCCACCATCACTTAAAACATAAACAGCAATATAATCTATGTACTGTTCTGCAACTTGATTCTTTTCCCTTGATAATATATCATAGAGATTATTCAAAATCAGGACATAAAGAGCTTCCTTGTTCTTTTTTTAAAGTTGCATAATTAATTTTATGGATGCACAGTAATTTACTTAATCAGTTTTCAATTGTCGAATATTTTGCAAGTACTAGTGTAAGTTATCTTGTTCTTAGATCATTTACATCTAAGTATAAGTGTGTACTATGTGCACAGAACAAATTCTTAGACCTAGAGTTTCTAGATCAAAGATTGTGTGTATATCTAAAATATTGATAGACCTTGCCACATTGCCCTCATAGCTAGTGCACCAATTTATGTTACCATCACAATATTTGAAGACTATGATTCATTGGGAACATATACTCAGTACTGCCTGTCACTCTTCTCAGATGTTCGTAAATTGTGCTTTTACTTGTATAGTTGAAAAAATACTAAATAAAGAATAAAATAAGGAGAGATATACAGACTTAGACTAAAAATACACATAAAAATCTTGGTGAATGAAGTGAAAAATTTTGAATATTTAAATGACGATAATGGGTAAACAATTGATGTTTAACAAACATATACAAACAATAATAACTACAAATAAGAAAGTAAGCCCCAATAACAATAACTCTTTTCTGCAAGATGAAATCAGACAGGGAGAACAAGCCATAAGAGACTCTTAATCATAGGAAAAAACTGAGGGTTGCTGGAGGGGAGGAGTGTGGGGGGATGGGGTAACTGGGTGATGGACATTAAGGAGGGTACGTGATGTTAATGAGCACTGGGTATTATATAAGACTGATGAATCACTGAACTCTACCTCCTCTGAATCTAATAATACACTATATGTTAATTAACTGAATTTTTTTTTCAATCTTTTCTTCCTTCATTTTATTTTATTATTATTATTTTTAATTTTTTTATTGTTATGTTAATCACCATATATTACATCTAATTAATTGAATTTAAATTGAAAAAATAGTAAAAAAATAAAACACCAAAAATAGTAACTGTTTTCTGATAAAATAAGATACTAAATAGAAGTAAAATCAAATTAAAAAGAAAGAATGGGTATGCCAAAAATAAACAAAGGATTGGAATTCCACCATGTATGTCAATTTCAGCAATTAGTAGTACAGAGTCAAATGAATTAAGTATTGATTAAATTAATTAACATATTCATTCATTAAAACAATTTGAGACAACTACTAGATGTCAATGCTGTGTTAAGTGCAAGAAGTATGAGAAGAAAGGTAATTCGAAGGACAGAATGAGGATTGCAAGATGTTTCAGAAATGATATAAAAATTTCTTAAAGTCCTGACAATTCTCAAGTTCTCTTTAACATCATAGCTAGGATTGTGCTATCTTTAGGGAAGAAGCTACCCCTTTTAATTTTCTATTTGTTTCATCAATACAAAGAAATGCTCAATTAGTTGCTTAATAAGTACCTCTTTAGTAAAGATCATGATGAGGATGATGATGATAGCTATGTAACCCTCCCAAGTCTGAGGGTTTTCTACAGTTCCTCTTGTAGAAAGATAGGAAGACATCAAGTGCTATGGTCTCAGGTGACCTGTTAGTACTGAGACATATTTCCAAGTAGCCCAGGAGGTTCTGGCCCATAGGAACTTCTCTTTTAGCAAAGAGAACAGAGGTGTACTTGGGTTAACCTCCCCATACACATTCTCTCGTTAGACTGCCCACAAAAAGTCAGTAGAGGAAGCTGGAGTGATGGATATGGGAAGACTGAGGCTTCTGCAATGCGGTACTCTGCTCCTTGCTTCTTTTCCAGTCTAACACTAAACAAATCCGTGGCACTAACTCTCAGGTCTCTGCCTGTGTTTCCTGATGTTACTCAGCTACCTATCCTGCTAATCTTGACTGTGGCTACATTCAGCTTCATTTCAGATCCAGCTGCCTATGTTTCTTTTTTTTTAAATTTTTATTGTTATGTTAATCACCACACATTACATCATTAGTTATTGATGTAGTGTTCCATGATTCACTGTTTGTGCATAACACCCAGTGCTCCATGTAGAATGTGCCCTCTTTAATACCCATCACCAGGCTAACGCATCCCCCTACCCTCCTCCCCTCTAGAACCCTCAGTTTGTTTTTCAGAGTCCATCATCTCTCATGGTTCAGTCTCCCCCTCCGACTTACTCCCCTTCATTCTTCCCCTCCTGCTATCTTCTTCTTTTTCTTTTTTCTTAACATATGTTGCATTATTTGTTTCAGAGGTACAGATCTGTGATTCAACAGTCTTGCACAATTCACAGCGCTCACCATAGCACATACCCTCCCCAATGACTATCACCCAGTCACCCCATCCCTCCCACCCCTCACCACTCCAGCAACACTCAGTTTGTTTCCTGAGATTAAGAATTCCTCATAGCAATGAGGTCATATGATACATGTCTTTCTCTGATTGACTTATTTCACTGAGCATAACACCCTCCAGTTCCATCCACGTCGTTGCAAATGGCAAGATCTCATTCCTTTTGATGGCTGCATAATATTCCATTGTGTATATATACCACCTCTTCTTTATCCATTCATCTGTCGATGGACATCTTGGCTCTTTCCACAGTTTGGCTATTGTGGACATTGCTCCTATAAACATTGGGGTGCACGTACCCCTTCGAATCCCTACATTTGTATCTTTGTGGTAAACACCCAGTAGTGCAATTGCTGGATCGTATGGTAGCTCTATTTTCAACTGTTTGAGGAACCCCCATACTGTTTTCCAGAGTGGTTGCACCAGCTTGCATTCCCACCAACAGTGTAGGAGGGCTCCCCTTTCTCTGCATCCCCGCCAACATCTGTTGTTTCCTGACTTGTTAATTCTAGCCATTCTGACTGGTGTGAGGTGGTATCTCGTTGAGGTTTTGATTTGGATTTCCCTGATGCCGAGCACTTTTTCATGTGTTTGTTGGCCATTGGATGTCTTCTTTGGAAAAATGTCTGTTCATGTCTTCTGCCCATTTCTTGATTGGATTATTTGTTCTTTGGGTGTTGTTTGATAAGTTCTTTATAGATTTTGGATACTAGCCCTTTATCTGATATGTCATTTGCAAATATTTTCTCCCATTCTGTCGGTTGTCTTTTGGTTTTGTGGACTGTTTCTTTTGCTGTGCAAAAGCTTTTTATCTTGATGAAATCCCAATAGTTCATTTTTGCCCTTGCTTCCCTTGCCTTTGGCGATGTTTCTAGGAAGAAGTTGCTGCGGCTGAGGTCAAAGAGGTTGCTGCCTGTGTTCTCCTTTAGGATTTTGATGGACTCCTGTCTCACGTTTAGGTGTTTCAACCATTTGGAGTCTATTTTTGTGTGTGGTGTAAGGAAATGGTCCAGTTTCATTCTTCTGCAGGTGGCTGTCCAATTTTCCCAACACCATTTGTTGAAGAGACTGTCTTTTTGCCATTGGACATTCTTTCCTGCTTTGACAAAGATTAGTTGACCATAGAGTTGAGGGTCCATTTCTGGGCTCTCGATTCTGTTCCATTGATCTATGTGTCTGTTTTTGTGCCAGTACCATACTGTCTTGATGATGACAGCTTTGTAATAGAGCTGGAAGTCTGGAATTGTGATGCCACCAGCTTTGCTTTTCTTTTTTAAGATTCCTCTGGCTATTCGGGGTCTCTTCTGGTTCCATACAAATTTTAGGATTATTTGTTCCATTTCTTTGAAAAAAGTGGATGGTATTTTGATGGGGACTGCATTGAATGTGTAGATTGCTCTAGGTAGCATTGACATCTTCACAATGTTGGTTCTCCCAATCCATGAGCATGGAACATTTTTCCATTTCTTTGTGTCTTCTTCAATTTCTTTCATGAGTATTTTATAGTTTTCTGAGTACAGATCCTTTGCCTCTTTGGTTAAATTTATTCCTAGGTATCTTATGGTTTTGGGTGCAATTGTAAATGGGATAGACTCCTTGATTTGTCTCTCTTCTGTCTGGTTGTTGGTGTATAGGAATGCCACTGATTTCTGTGCATTGATTTTATATCCTGCCACCTTACTGAATTCCTGTATGAGTTCTAGCAGTTTTGGGGTGGAGTCTTTTGGGTTTTCCACATACAGTATCATATCATCTGCAAAGAGTGAGAGTTTGACTTCGTCTTTGCCGATTTGGATGCCTTTGATTTCTTTTTGTTGTCTGATTGCTGTGGCTAGGACTTCTAATACTATGTTGAATAGCAGTGGTGATAGTGGACATCCCTGCCGCGTTCCTGACCTTAGGGGAATAGCTCTCAGCTTTTCCCCATTGAGGCTTCTTATGTTTCTAATCCTCCCTGATAATCCCATCACTCCAGGCACACCCTAAATATTTTAACTCTATTGACGTAACCAAAAAATTTCTTTGGTATCCCTCTTCTGAACAAGTTTGTTAATATTAATCTTTGTATCCCCAGTGCTTAGCCTAGTGCCTCATGCTGGTGTGCTCCCTTTTACTATTTATGGGTAAAATTGTCCAATTTTAACCTCCTTAGATAAGTAGAGGCTATTTCATGGTATAACAATAATGCTGATAACAGTAGGTCTATGTACATACACACATGTATACAGCACAATTTTTGTGTTCTCTTTGTTCATTTTTCTCTTTCAAAACCCTTAGTACTGAAGATATAAGTAGGTTGTTCATTCGTTTATCAAATATTCACTGAACCCCTATTTTGTGCTGGATATGTTGTAGCTGCTGGGATGAAACAATACATAATGAAGACCTGGTTTCTAAGTTTGAAGATCTTGCAGTATATAGGAAAAAAAATTACAATAGAACATGGAAAATGTTACTATATAATTTAGTGTGGATGGCTATGGGAACACAGAAGATGAGTATCCAGTGTCCTCTGGAAGGTGGTCAAGGGAGGCTTTCCAGATGAGGTGTCACATAACAATTATCTTAGTTTATGAGCAGCCGTGTGGACAATGGGATAGGGGATCGGGGAGAGGGTGGGAAGAGGTGTATAAAGGACATGAGAAGTAACAGTCATGCCACAGTCTGAGGAACACAATGCATTTGTGGGACTACAAGTTGCTGGAGAGCCCAGATGTATAAGTTCCGTGTCTCAGATTGCTGAGGGTGGAAAGGAAGACACAGGCCAGAGCATGAGGACCCTATCAGCTGGATGAAGCAGCAGTGACAGTGACATTCTAACAAGGTGCTCTGGCAGGAATGAGCAGGATGAATCATAGTGATTATATGGATGAGAGGTGGTGTGTCCAAGAGGCACCGTGAGCAAGGAGCTCAGTTGAGAAGCTCCGTTGTGTGAAAATACTGCATATTCATTGTGGAAAAAAATATTTAAAAGGAAGTCAGGAAATAAGAGACATTCAGGTGTATTGATGAAACTGTTACATGGCAGAGAAAGAAGTCTAGAAAACTGATGGTTAGGCATGTACAAAGATTAAAGTTCAGAGACCAATTATTGTGTATCACATTTATCATAGTTTCAGGGATGTCAAAATATTCTATTTTTCCTAAAGTTTAGAAAGACCTGCTGGTAGTCGGAAATGAGAATCCGTTTGGATTATCTGACCAGAGGTAAGACTTCAATGGTGTCAATATCATGCACTACTTTACTGACTCTACAAAAGGGAATTACAATTAATTGGATTATGCTGGTCTCCACTTGCTGATTGTAAGAAAAGAAAGTATAAAAGTGTAACTATTGCTAACAGGTCATATCTATCATCAACCATGGGATTTGCTTTTTTACTTACCAATAAGATTAATTTCTTCTTTACAATCTTTCAGTTTGAAGTCATTTTAATTATAGAGTTCAGAAAATTCAAAAGAAAAAGCACACCTACTTTCAATATATTATTAATAATTGACCTCATTTTTTTCATCTTTATGACGCAAGAAGAAGAAATGGATGGCTTGTTTATTGTTTAGAAGATTTTTACTTACTTAAGATCCCTTTGTAGACTTTTCTCAATTTTGATTTAATTGAAAATTATTTTATACTGCATATCTGTAAAGTGTTAAGCCCAAGGCTATGTTTCTGGGATTCCCAAAGATGTGGTCTCTATTTTCAGGGAACTTAATGTCTGAAAAAGGACTTAGGTCTGCAAACCCCAAACACTATTACATTGCTAAGTGGAGTGTTAGATTAAAGAGATAAACTACTAGGTAACATAATACAGTTGAGCACTTCCCCGGCACTATTATGAGTGCTTCGCAGGTATTAATTTATTTTATCCTCACACCAACATATGCTATAGGAACTATTATTAGTTCAATTTTAGTGATAGGAAAATGGAGGTCCAGAGATTAAGCAACTTGTCTAAGTTCACTCAGGTTTTAGCTAGAGTCCAATCCACTGGGCTCCAAGCCTGAAACCTTAGTCACTCCACCATCATGGAGTATGAACTGATTCATTCTAACTGGGGTGGCAGGGGAAATTTTTCCAAGGCTATGACAGTAAGGGATTCATAGAATGTTGATGACTGAGTTGGGGGAAAAAGCATGTTGTAGGCAAGGGTTCTACAAATGTGATCACAGGACTAGCCATTTCAGTATCACGTTGGACATTATTAGAAATACAAATTATCACATTATACCCCAGACCTACTGAATCAGCATCTCTGGGGTGCAGCTGGCCATCTGTGATTTAACAAGTCTTTCAGGTCATTCTCATGCATGCTAACGTTTGAGAGCCACTATTCTAGCAAACAGAGATGATATGGATAAAAGTTTGATTATTGGCAAGCACCTCTTGATGGGTAGTGCGAAGGTGGGTTATGAAATGCTAGAACTCAGCTTGGAAGTTGGTGGAATGCCTTAACTGCCCAGCTAAGTGATTAAATGTTTAAATGTTCTTCTTTAGACAAGAGAGAACCACCAAAAGTTGAATGGAGAAATAACATCATTCAGACTGTAGTTTATGGAGATGAGTCAGTTGGGAATATAACGACACATTTGAGAGGTGAGAAAGTAGAAAGATGCAAATTAGTTACAAAGCTATTGTAATAGTCCAAGGCATCAGGAAGACCAAAACTAAGTAGGGTTTGTAGAAATGAAAAAGGAGACTATGTGAGACCTTGAAATTTAATAAAAGTAGTGGTGATAAAAGGAAAAGACAATCAAGTACAACTCTTATTTCTAGCTAAAAGGATGTTGATGTGCTGATGCAGTTGTCTTATATTGGACAACTGGGAAAGAGTAGCTAGGGTTTTTTTATTCATTCAGTTTGTTCTCGGCAATAAGATGCCAGGGAGTTTGGTTTGGGTATGCTATTGACATTTTCATGTGACAATATCCGGTAGACATTTGAATATTTGAATAGGAGCTTAGTAAAGGGGGATAAAAATTGGATAGGTCATTTTGAGAATTAACTGATAGAAGTAAAAGTTGAATAATAACAATGATGACAAAAGCCAGGAACCTAGCACCTATTATGTGACAATCACTGTGACAAGCACTTTGTTTTGTTTTGTTTTTTAAGATTTTATTTATTTGAGAGAGAGACAGAGAGAGAATGAGGGGGGAGCGGGAAGCCTGACACAGGGAGATGGGAGCCTGACCCTGGGCTCCATCCTGGGACCCCAGGATCATGACCTGAGCTGAAGGCAGACACTTAACCGCCTGAGCCACCCAGGCGCCCCGTGAGAGGCACTTTGAACACATGATCTTGTTTAGCTTCCATAGCAACCAAGCAAAGTAGTATTATCCATACTTAACATGTAAAGATCTAAGGATCAGAGAATTTAAATAATTTGCTCAAGTTCACACAGGAAGTTAATGCCACAGCTGTTTCTAAAACTGTTGCCTCACTCACAAACTATTTGGCAAAACTACCTAAAATAATAAAGGAGGAAAATGGTCATATAAGAACAGAAAAACAAGAAAAGAAGAGCACCATTCATATTTATGTCCTGGAAGTGAGAATATAATAATTATTTTTACACAAGGCTATAAATAAACAGCTCCAGGCTATGGTATAAAAGAAATATCCAACCAATAACATAGATTCCTGTGTTAATAGTTGATCTCCAGTGACCAGCATCTATACAAATCAGCATGTTTGACAAGGCAAATTCTACAGCAGTTTTGTCTGTAAAGGAGTTGCAGTGGTTTTAAGTATACTGAATAAGTCACACGTTGTGATTCGGGTCATCTCTGTTGAAGAACACCTATTAATGCAAACCCAATGCTCTTTGATACGTTGCTGGTTAATAACAAAGACAATGGCATAAACTTTATAGGGCAAAACACATCTAAAGTTGAGAGGAATGAAACACATGGAATGATAGGTGTTTTCCAGGTTCAGTAGTTGTATCTCTGCAAACAACAAGTTGATAGTTTGCAATCAAATTGGAAACTTGGTTGGTCAAGTATAGATAAACTCCCAGATTTATAACTATCCATCTTAGTCTAAATATTTAGGAAGACAGTACTAAATGATGAATGTTGGTTAAAGACATAAAATGGTTTTAGGAACATTATCTAGGTTACATTTCCTTTAATGAACAGAGCTATTTTTAGTGATAGAGCAGTCATACATTAATTTGAATGTGTGATAAGGCACTTGAATAAACTTCCACAATACATACCATTGGCAGATTGTATTTATATACCGAACACACATTTGTCATATATTTTAAAGACTAAGATTTCTTAGGACTCCTGGGTGGCTCAGTCCATTAAGCATCCAACTCTTGATTTAGGCTCAGGTCATGATCTCAGGGTCCTGAGATGGAGCCCCAAGATGGGCTTTGCGTTCAGTGGGGAGTCTGCTTGAGATTCTCTCCCTTTCTCTGTGCCTCTCCCTCTGCTCATGCATTCTGTCTCTCTCTAAAATAAATAAATAAATCTTTAAAAAAAATAAAGACTAAGATTTTTTATTCCATTCATTCAAGGACTCTACTATATGACACAACTTGCCATTTAATCTTTACTTTCCACTTCACTAAGACCCCGATCATCTGTTTCCCTTAAACTGGTGTACTTGCTATTCCGAAGTAAGAACTGTACGCTATAACCTCTCTACTTTGGTTCTTGCTCATTCTTGACCAACTTTAATGCCGACTCTTTCCTCTACCCCATCCTACTAATTCTTTAAAGCCCAAAGGAAACCTTCACATCTCCAGAAATCTTGCCTAGAGCCATCCACTTTTCCTTGATCTCACTCTGCTTTGAAAGCTAAGTATTTATTGCCTCTGACACTAATTTGGGAATTAAGCATTGACAATCATGGCATTCTTGCATTGTGTCCCTCTGCCCTCTGCTCTCTTGCAGATACCTCCTATTGGCCCAATCTAGTTGGAAGCCTTTCCGCAAGGGGACCTTGGCGATGTAAGGCATACAGGTCAGATCCTGGGTACTGAACAGGATAGTGAAAAGTGGAGAACAGATGGGGGTGGGGGGAAGGGAGGAGAAAATAACGAGCATATCAATCCAATCTAATAGTCTGTCACTTGAAACATGGAAGTCCAATTGCCCAGAGAAATATTTCAGAATTTCAAAATAGTGTAACTTGGTTTTGAATTTCATAGAAACTTTATGGGTGGGGACAAAATCTTTTGTGTAAGGACATCCCTAACATCCTTAATCCCATAAAGAAACACATGTACATGCATTTATTTCAATGTATAATTATTGACATAAACACAGCTGCTCTCTATGTTCAAGGAACATTAAGCTCACAAAAGCATGGAAATTCCTACTTAGAGTGCCTACTCCATCCTTAACATGCCTTGTTGTGCCCAGATGCTACATGTATTTTTGTAGCATTTGAAAGGTTGATGTACAAAAGCAAAAAGGTGGGGGAAAAATTAACTGGAGAGAGAATCAAGCCATATAGAATTGTCCTAGTCTCACACTTCATTATGCTCTAATCTCCATAATGCTTAGGCACAACAAAACAAATTAAGAATTAAAGAAGAGATAATTTGTGGATTTTTGGATTTGGGGTCAGGAAAGCTACACATGTAAAGATACACAAGACACGTACAGCCAAAACAGAAGAATACTGAAATTGTGTAGTTTATGTTAAACTTAAAATAAATAGAGATTTACGCTTCCCTTTAGATCCAGAAATACACGAAAAGTTGCAAGGCAGCCCACAACAAAGCAATTGACAAGAAAGATAGCATCTGCTTTTCTGTCTATTCAAGCTGAAGTTTTTTCATTCTAAATGCAAGCAATGCTTCCCAAGTTAACATAATTAACTCATGACAATCCTGAAACATCATAATATAAGATACAGATGGAAATTCAAAGCTTTAAAAATGTCAGCTAACTGCATCAGGATTATCACTTTTTTTTTAAAGTGAACAAACCGTAATGCTAATTAAAACAGGTGTTTTTATTTCAAACCCTTTTGCCTGTTATGAAATTACAACCAGGGTTATTTATTTATTAGTCTGCTGTGAAACATACATCTTAGAAAAAGGGGATCTGTGAAAACAACAAAGTAAAGAGATAAAAAGGATGACACTCAGCATTGCTTTCTGACACAATAGAGGACTAGTCCTTCAATTAGTAATTTCTGTGTGACTACTTGACAGAATCTACTAATTGTTAATCTCCCACTAACTATTGCTTTACATAATTAATTATATTCAAATAAAAACAACAAAGACATGTGGGCCAGTTGCCCTTTTGAGAATTTTTTTTCACAAACTGGTTCTGCTTACTGACAATATTTCCAGTATGAAAAGATATTAATCTCACAAGAGAAAACACTAAAGTCTTAGCACCCTCTTTCACCTTGCTTAGAGAACATGAATCCAGTGCTCCCCTCCCCCAAAACCCACTTACACCGAGGACACAACAACAAAAAAACCCCTAAAGCTACAGACTGCTTTGCACACATCTATCCTCGGAGCAATTCATAACAGCCAAAGTCCTTTGAGTTGGGATCTTTCATATTAATTTAGCATTGCATAAAATTCCGAGTAACCCATCCAGAGGTCAAGCATCATTCATCATTAGTTGAAGTGACATTTTCAACTCTTCATATTGCAGCTGCTAAGTTGGGGGGGAAAGGTATTCTTTGGGAGGAAAAAAACAAGACACAGAACACAATCCTTGCTCTATCCACAGAAGAGAAAACAAGGTGCCTCTATGTCACCATGATAATATGCTTAAATTTGGTGATGTCATTCTTCCCTAACCCCAGAGTCACTAAGCACATGGCAGCTGCATTCCTCCACTTAGAAGCTCTAGTGGAGATCAGTATTAACCATTTTAGATGTAAATGAAGTCCTTTAGTGGGGTGGAGAACATAGCTTTGTTTGAGTTGAAATGATGATTTATATCTGAATCCTATCTTGTTTTTGAGAGATTGCAACTTGTTAACAAGGCTGTCCTTGTTCCTGTGGCATCCTCCATGCATAAAAAATTCTGGGAAGCTGAGTGTGATCACTTTTGAAATTGCAAAACAGCATTCCGAGGCTGTGCAGCAAAAGCACTGGCCAAATGAGGACCTATGAAGCTTTGTAGTTCACAATGAAAGATCAGCCTCTTTCTTCTGTTGGATGCCTCCCTTTCTCTGAAACATTAAGGTTAAGACAGGAAACGGGAGTAATTAAAATGAAAAAGCAATCAGGAAAAAATAGATAGCTGCTATGTAACTGACGTAATTCACAGGGCTTTTGATAATGCATACATGTCTGCAAGATTATGAGCCATCTCTTGATTCTAAAATATCAGGAAGCAAAGTTTCTCTGGCAAATATTCCCAGTCCAAAGACAAGTCTTATGAAAAATACCAATAAAAGAAGTAAAATCTGGAGGTTTCTGCTAAGACTCTCTAGTGCTTCTTTGACTCTACCCCTCATAGTAGAATTTTGAAAACATAGTAGAATTAAAAAAAAAAAAGCATAGAGTTTTGGAGCTAATTCTCTTCCCCAGTTAGAGCAGTGTGACTGAAAGATATCTGTAGTCAATTGCTTAGGATAGGTAAGAAAACCATTTGCCAAATGTTGCAAAAATTAAAACTAAAAATGACTGACATTTCAGTGGGGAGAAGAAAGTTATTGCAAGGAATCCTCCACATTGATGGCTTATATTTGAATTATGTACGTAGTTTTAATTCTGTTGCATTATGTCAAAATTCGTATAATTTAGTATTTTCATCTGTAATAACTTTCCTACTATCATTTAACCTTCTCATCCACTATGTTTGGCCAAGATCACACCTGTTCAAAAGAGGCGAGTGGAGTAAATAATGGCGTATGAATGAGGCAGGTGAGGTCATAGGTCCTTTGGATCCTTACACATGTGGTCAGGGCCGGCAGTGGTCCAGTTTTTAGACTTGACCCTGAGGGAAATGTGCACCTTTTACTTACATCAAAACCATATGGGATTTCTGGCATTGAAAACTTTTTTACAAAGTAGGCTTTAAGTTTGGATATGGATGTCTCATATACAAGCTAACCCAAAGTAGGGGCTGTCCCCTATGCAGTGGTTCAAGAACCATTGCAAATTCTAAATACCTTTCCCATTTCACTGTTAATTACTTTGATATGGGCTAATCTCAGTAGCACACAAAGATCGAATTGGGGTGTTAAAGAGGTAATTACCTTGATAATTTAAGAAATTATTTTTACTAAGCTAATTGAAGCAAAATATAGTAAGAATTGTGTTTATGTTGTTGACGACAGATAAAACACTCACATTCAGTATCTCATTTAATAATCACAACAATCTGGGAAAAAAGTTATTAGTTGGCATTCCTTACGTTTTAGAGGACAAGCAATGGAAGTTCAGTGAAATAACTACACAGACATTGTAAATAGGGGCGCCACGATTTGAACCAAGTCCGAGTCAAACACCCTTTTTATTGCACCATTATAGCATTATTGCTGCTATTTAAATCAGCTTTCCATTTTAATGTTTAAGCCATATCTAGTTGAACTATAAAGAAAGCATCCGGGGATGAAAATAGTAACATCCTTTCAAATTCAAAGCACAAGTAGTTTGAAAGATATTGATGAATGGTCTTAAGGTAGGTCTCAATTATCTCCCTGAGGTCAATCTGTTTCATCTCCTTACTCTGGAAGACCAAAGCGTCCTTACATTAAACGCCCTGAATCTGCTTCCTAGCAGTAGATGATGGCATAACTGTTATTTTGGGATCATTTCTGGTTTTCTTCCCCAGGAACTGCCCTATTTCCAACCCTGAGTTCCGAGCACCTTAACACTTCTTAGAGTGCCTTGTTTCTGTGCAGTCGGGTAAGTTTTATATTCTTCCCTCAGGACTACTTCCTTACCTGGATGTATAGCTGAAAATGCAAATTAGATGCCAGTCCCAGTGGAAGAGCATGCAAATGGAAAATGCTTTTCATGTGAGAGCTCAGCTGTGGAGCGAAGGTGGAAAGAGCAGCAAGGAGCCAGGTCAGAACTCCTACTCCAAATTGTGGCTCTGTTTCTTAATCTCTTAGTTTCAGTTGCTGGGTTGTTATGAGCATTTATTAAAGAAAATATATCTAGAAACCATCTACAAGACTGCAAAATATTATACGCTCTAGGCATTATGATTACTCCAAATTTTTCCTCACCAGCATAGAGTTGCTCAAGAGGGTAGAACATTTAGGAGAAAGCACAGAGGAAGAGCTTTCAGGATACATGCCACGTATTTGAGAATTAAAGTCATCTGAATGTCACTATGCAGTTGCAGCAAATTCAATTACGTATCTTTTAATTTTAGCAGGAGCATATAACCTATACGTATTGAATGAATGACATCATGGTCATCAGGATCACGTTCTGGAGCTTTGTCTAGATGAATTTGTTAGCGAACATCTCTGTTGCTACCTAAATGTAATACTTTCTCTGAAAGGGCATTTTGTATAAGTAAATTCATATTGTCAAAATGCTAACGATCCAAATTTTGAATTTTGTAACCGCATGATGTTAAACTGAGCTAGTGTGGGAGCTTGATAAAAATTGGAAAGCTGAGCAGAGAGTGCTCTAAATGATAACTGTGGTGATTCTTCTGCTTCAGATGTTTGAAGAACAGAGGCAATGCGCAGTCGTAGCCACATCTGTCCATACAACTCCATCCCAATTTTCTCGCAAGTGTCCATGATGCAGGATCTTGGAAAATCTCAATCCTACATTCCAAGCTGAATTTTCAGTTAAAGGAACAAAAATGAGGAACAACTAAGCTCAAAAGAGTTGGTCTTTCCAACTGCTGGGATACAATGCTGCATTTGAACCTATCTGTGGCTGTGTTCAGCCTAACCTTGAACGTCAAATCTTATAAGCAATGTAACCACTACTTTGAGAGATTATTTTGTAGTCTAATGGATCTCATTGTCAGGAAATGGGTTTTGATATTCAGCCAAAATCAAGCTTTCCAGAAACAAGTTTTATTTGCTCATTTCCCTCCTTTAATATTTATGGCTAATGTAGATATTTCATTTATGGGCTTCTTTTTCAAAACTTCAAACTGGTAGATGAGGAAAGGAAGAAGACAAGTTTATTCTTTTTCTTTCAGAATTTTTTTTTTCATTCGGATCTGCAGCAAACTTAACTGCTAATATGGATGACTACTTTTCCACTGAGAACATGATAAATCTTTACAAGGAGAAGCAGCTCAGATAGGTGGGAATATTTGAACAGTACCTTGCAAGAGCTGCTGCTAGAAGTTTACCAAACAAACTAAATCTGTAAGAAGACTACTTCAACTTCAACAGCTTTAAGATTCTTTGTATTGCCATCATTCATTGGTAACTGGGGAGTTTTTACAGCCTTTCAAATCTTAGAGTCCTTTCAATCATTAGATGCCTTAAAGGGACAGAAGGCCTTAAAATGTGCTCCTGATCTCCCTAGTTGAAAAAGATACATAGACAGAGGGGGAAAAGTCAAACAACAATACAAAAAGCATTAATGCAAAAAACAGTGGGGTCTCTCCCTAATTTGACTTTCTCTACAGGTGGCCTGCAGCTGCGTGCAAACAGGTTACCCCATTGCCTTCCCATGAGCACGACAACAAAGTGCTATCTGTATTCACAAGAATACATTTAGTGGCAAAGACTGATTCTGGTCTAAAAATAAGAAGAAAGCATTTTTCTTGCATAGCCTGAGGTAACTCTGTGTACCAGCAGAAGACAGTAGCACTCTTGTCTCCCTGGCTGTGCCTGAACATAAAGGAATCAGAAACCTACTTCACATGACTCAAGGAGGCCCAGGGCCAGCAAGGAGTTGATTCATTCTATTTACATCCGTGTGAGTGCCACTGACTACATAAGGCAGCTGGGCAGGCAAAATCAATAAGGAATATTCTGTTTTCAATTGACTTCAAGGGGGAAAAAAAAAAAAATATATATATATACCTGAGATTGATATGCCTTTTTAAATAAGTATTCTATCAAGCTAGCCAATATCATGCTGATAGGTGAAATTAGGGAATGCCTGTTTGGTTTGGCTTAAAAAAAATTGATCAGACCACCTTTACTAATCTCATTTAAGAAGAGGCATACACCCTCCCCATGTGGTTACTTGGTGGTAAAAACAAGGAGAAGGAAAGCCAGAAAAATGCTTCCATTCAATGGATAACCTTCCTAAATTCGATGTATAATTTGTGAATTAATATATATTTATTTATTTTTAAAAGATTTATTTATTTATTTTAGGGAGAGAAAGAGAGAGAGAGCAGGGGGAGGGGCAGAGGGAGAGGGAGAAAGACTCTCAAGCAGACTCCACGCTTTACACAGAGCTGAAGCAGGGTTCGATCTCACGACCCTGAGATCATAACCTGAGCTGAAACCAAGAGTGGGATGTTTAACCGCTGTGCCACCTAGGTGCCCCTAATTTGTGGTTTAATATTTAAGTGGTATATTTTGAAATGACTTTCTGATAACATTGCTTCTTGTAATTAACATGTGAGGAAGTTCAACTTATTTGTGGGGAGTTCCTTCCCTCCCTCCCTCTTTTCCTTCCTCCCTTCCTTTCTTCCTTCCGTCTTTCCTTCTTCCCATTTCCCCTCTTTTCTCTAAAGCATGTATTCATATTTTTTCTTTCATGGAATCTTCACCCTTTCCCAGTTCATCAGGCTGATTTAGGAGCAAATCAGCAAGGGGTGCTTTCCCTACCCTCACCTCTGCCAAAAAAAAAAAAAAAAAAAAAAAATTCTGTCCCTACCCATCTTCTCTGGAACACAGTTGTACTTCCATCCCCACAACCAGGCAGAGCTTCCCTGAGATGCTTAATCCCTACTGACCTAAGAAGTGTGAATCTCAACTCCCCTTCTAAGTATAGGTCTTTTGAATAATGTATTTGTTGAATCACTATACTCCAGAACTGTCTTCTTTTTAAACTTTTTGATAGCACTGTTTTCCCGTCCTGTTAGCAAACCATACAATGTTACTTTTGTAATGTGTACATGACAGCCATTAGCAAAAACTTTTCTCTACTTTGGATATCCAGATGGTTCCAATTTTCCTTATTTTTTTAAACCTCCACCTATATTGTTTTATGAAGATGTATTATTTTAGAATACCTCATAATAACATGCTTTGCTGCTGCATGCCAAAAAAAAAAAAAGACTAGCTGATTTGCCTTTAGAATTCAATAAAGAGGAAGAGAAGAATGGATTTAATCATGATTAATGAATGCCTTACTGTTTTATGTTATATATATTAAAAAAAAAGAAAACCTGAAAAATACATCTTGTAAAGGAGTAGGGTAAGTGTCCACTAGACAATGTTCATTGCTAAGTAAAGGCACATAAACGGGACTGGGGTAAGATTAACAAATCATTCCCAAGAAAGTCACAAACAATTGAGTGGATATAGAAAAGAAAAAAAAAATCTCAGCAAGCTATTTAATAGTTTTCTTATTTTAAGTGAGACACACTTACTAGAATGCTGCTTGAAATAAAGCTTTTAAGTATTAGGATGGAAAACTTTCAATCCTAATCATAAAAAATTTTCAATACCAGATGAAGTAAAAATGTTCAATTATATTCTCATTATTGGGCTATGAAAGACAAATGGTTTACTGAGGGAAATTGGGAGTATCCAACGCACTTTAGCAGAATAATCACAGAGCTCGGGTTTTAAATGGTCAAGCTTATGGTAAGGCCGCCTCCTCCCTGTTGTGTTTGCAACTAGTGACATTTGCTTGACTTCTGACTGATGCTAATTTTTAAAGTGTGTGAATACTAACTGTATCAGAGAAAACAGAATTTAGTTTTTAAATTTCTTCTATTCTCTTTGACTGCTTATCATGCTTCCCCCTAACTTCCCCAGCAAGAAATCTTCCAAGATTAAGAAAAGTAAATCTTTCAAAGAGACACTAGTACAGGCTGTCAACAAAACATTATAAAGTCACGAAATCAAAACACATGTAGAGACCTCACATTGTAAAATAAATATTAAAGGTACAAAGAGAAATTGAATCAGGTTTGGAGAATAAGTCAAATAAGTTGTTGAGGTTCCTTCAAACCCAGCAATTCTGTTATTAAAACCTGAGAAGACTAATCTAGGGCCTTTCACAGCCACGAACATTCTCCAGCCAAACTTTCAGAACTACTGCGTCAGTATAGGAATGGGCAAACCATGGCCCATGGGCCAAATTTACCTTATGGCATAGATAACTTACTTTTTGAAATAGGTCATGTTTTTAATATGATCTGTTTCAAGATATGCCATTCATATAGATGATACTTCTTAAAATACTATTTTAGCTGCATTTCCTTCATTCTCAAAAAGTTAAGATTTTGGAATAAAAAGGAACACGATATAATAATAAAAAATAAATGTACATCTGTGCAGGTGAATCTTTTACCCCAGATCGCTTGTCAGTTCACCAAAAGCATCAAAAATACTGCATTAGTTGGCACCATTTACCTAACTATAGACAACAACTTTAAAGGTAGTTCTTGTGGCAATTGGTTTAATCTACTTTACAGGACTCTAAGCTCCTTCAAGACAGTGGGCAATTTCACACAGTAGTTAAATGAGATGAGATTTATAAGCGCAATTTAAAGCAATGAAGAAGTATGTAAGTTGGTAGTCGTGATTGTGATCCTCGTGGTAGAAGTTGGTGTTTAATAAATATTTTTTGGATGAATTAAATGTTGGCACCTTTCTGAACTATGATTTTTAAGAGTTTTAACTGCTAAAAAGAATATCATGCTGATAAAATGTCTATTACGGATATGAAAGTCTACTGAGTAACATATAATATGAATACTCTTCTGGTTATGCAATGTTTGGAATTCCAAGTAGGAGTTTTACTCATGGAAGAAATACAGTATGTGGCCCTGTGACTAAAAGATAATAGGAACTATTGAAGATGGAGATTTTTCCACTTGGTCCTGGGCACGGAATCAAAATCTAAGTTTAACTTGGTGATATTTAAAAATGCATAACATGCAAAAGTCTGCAATCATTCTGTTTCTCAGCTAGTGAAAATAGAAGTCTACAGCATAGTATGTGTCAATTTTGAAAATATAGCCAAATCAGGCCGACAAGAAAAATCTTAAGTAAATAACTTCATCCATGTGTTTAGTACCATCCATGACTCTATGCCAAATTCGCTTCAAGTTCCCTTCTTCAGCAACTTCTTTTATAACATGTGCCTGCAGCTATTAACTATCTGAAGTGTTGATGAGGATAGGAAAGAAATTACTTTCATGGTTATGTTTTAGGGGACATTTGGAATTCAACAGTATGTGAGAGGACCAGCTTCAGCTTGAAATAATCTGCTAAGAAAAACACCTGAATTCTAAGCAAACAGTTTAGCCATTTAAAACTCACTGAGGCAGATATACATGATAAGAAATAGCAAAGTTAAAAAAAAAATCAGAGAAAAATGACCCATGTACACCAGTGGCAATGGAAAGAACCTAAAGTAGGTTAGACTGAAAATATATAATGAATTCTGTACAAAAATATCAGATATTTGTTTTTGGATGGAAAATATCTTCTGTTCTCTAAGGTTGTTTTTCTGGTCATTTCTTTATCATTTATTATTTGTTTCTGATTGACAATTTTTAAGTTGTATTTTTTGTTATGACAAAGATCATTTTTCCCTCCTTAATATGAAACATTCAAATGGCTCATGCTCAAATTTATTTTTGAAGAAATGTGCATTAATGGGAACTTACAGGTGTGCACATTTCTCAAAGTACATTGTTCTCTGCTGGTAGAAAAATTACATAGGCTATCATCTATGGGCAGAAACACCGCTATTCAAATATCCATGTTTATTAAGATGATTTTTTGCTGTTCTTCCAAGTGGAAGCATCTAGATGTTTGGCATTCTGTGAATACACAAATACATATTTTTCTTAATTGCTAACATTTATTCCAGAATACATTGCTTATGTTCCTGTTGGCTGTTGTTTTGTTTTAAAGGAAGTGTGTAGATCTTTCTCTTGAAGACTCTCAAGTTCACTTTTCAACAATGAGAAATATAACTCTACTTGTCTTACATTTCTTGGGATTTCCATTTTCCATAGACTGGTTGTACACTTTCTATCCTCAACAAAAATACAATAAAACTTCTTTTTAAAAGGTGGAGTGGGGATGCCTGGGTGGCTTAGTTGGTTAAGCAACTGCCTTCAGCTCAGGTCATGATCCTGGAGTCCTGGGATCGAGTCCCGCATCTGGCTCCCTGCTCAGCGGGGAGTCTGCTTCTCCCTCTGACCCTCCCCCCTCTCATGCTCTCGCTCTCTCTCAAATAAATAAATAAATAAATAAATAAATAAATAAATAAATAACTTACAAAAAATAAAGGGTGCTGTGCAGAAGAAGCAGAGAGTGATAAACGAAATATAGGATGTGGCCAATCTCGTTGGGTGGCTCATTGGTGACCCAGCTCCTACTCTTTTTCCCTGTAGCCATTTTCCAGCTAATGATGGCTGTGTAACATAACACAGTGGCCTAGAAATTTTAACATGTGTATTTCACTTAATACAATCAAAAGTCTTTACATCCCTCCAGAGTTAATGAAGATCTTGAAAGTCTTTGCCTTTGTGCACTCTGCTGCCCAGTTTATACACTATTTTTGATCAAGATTTTATCTCTATTTAGACTTTTTTTTTTACACTCCACAAATTTCTCTTTGTTTTATACAGTTTCTTTTGGTTTGCCCACAACTTTAGATGTTCTTTGCTAAAACTTCCTTGCATTTGAGGCATTTGATCTGGGATAACTTAACTTTTTTCCTCAAATACATCCTTATAATAACTTTTCTAGAGATTCTGTTGATATTAAGCTCTCAGATTTGTTTGCTTGAGTATGGAAGGTATTTGTTTTGTTTTTGCTATACATCTTTAAAAACGGATATGCATTGTTAGTTTGAATGTTATTTTCTCATGCATGTAAATGCTACTTACTTATCAAATGTCTTTCTCCACCTTTCTGTGCCAATTTTGTGCCATTTTTAAAACTATTTGCCTTTTGATTTTAAAGTCTCTCTCTCTCAAATTAGATTTGAGAAGAGAACAATAGATAGGAGGGAATTATTGGGCTGATTAAATGCTCCCTCCTGTCAGCCTGGTGACTAATATTTTAAGGGATCACTAGGCTGGATGCTTCCCACCTGCTGTTTTCTAGAAAGGCCACATCAGGGCATTTCCTTATAAACTGGATTAAAAGTAGATTTTTTACCTACATCTGCACCTGTATGAAGATCTATAAGCTTATATGTGTTATATATAATATACACCATAAATTAGAATTTTAACATAACTCTTAGAAAGGAATACCAATTTTATATTTGTATCTCTTTATTATCATATTTTGTATTTAAACAAATTAACAGTGATAATAAGATAAGAGAAACCATGGATTCTGCCATGTTTTCTGAATTGTAAATTAATTCTCAAAAATCCTTCTCCATCTGATATATTTATGTTTTCAATATGCTTTACAGATGTGTATCACTGTGGGGAGAAGAGAGCGGTTGGAGGGAGGAGTGGGGAGGGGATAAGAAAAGGAGAGGTCAGATTAAATTAGTGGGAAATAAGATTATAGTCAACTTTGAGATCATTTCAAATAGCATCCTTATGTATTATTAAAGATAATAAATGGTTGTTAGTAGAATTCCTTAGAGGGTCTGAGTTAATGCTTAGTTAAGAGGGTTTTAGAGTTAGAATACCACTTTTGTGAAGACAAACAGATACCTCCAAAAATAATTAAGGATGCTTAAAAATGTTCCTAGAATTTTGGATGTATTTTCTCTGAAGACTTTTTGCATAACAAACAGGTACACAACCCCTTCTATCTCAAGTACATATGAATCATTAATTAGTGCAACCCAAATTATTTGGAAGGATGACACAGAATATTCTAAGACACTGATTTAATGATTCTAAATGAAAATAACAGTTTTGGGTAAGGGTTAACACAAATGCTAGTTTATGTGTAAGTAATTTATTTTCAGAAGTAATCATTTTAGGCATTTGGGTACATTTAGAAATAGTGGGTTTTATTCAAATAATTATGTGAATTATCTTCCAAATGATCTGATACCCTCAACCCCATTTTTCTGGGGTTGTTATGGTGTGATTTGAAAGTTTTAGCATTCTTCAAACTGTAAAAAATTAAAAAAAAAACCCTCTTGCTTCCTCTTGCTTGTTTCTAATTTCATTAGAAAGTTTTGTTTCACACAGGAAATGACAATATAGGTTGAAAAGTCTCTGCTGAGATATTGCAATCTAGATGCTTCTCTTCATATTGACTCAACTTAAAAATTCCATTTTAATGTGAATTAGACCATAGCATTTTTCTTTAGCAAACCCACATTTCCATTCTAGGGACTGCGTTTTAATTCCTGGTACAATCTGAATGCCATTTAATCCTGGAGAGAGAGTCAATGCGACCTCCTCCTTTGGCACAAAGCAGGCTTAGGCAAAAATTGAGATCGTCTCTCTTATTAAAGAAAATCAAAATGTTACCCTCAAGTTAAATATCTTTCTGTACATAAAAAGTCATGCTTGAAATCCTCAAATTAAGATTCAATCTTGTTTAAGAGCTAAATCTTGGTTAGAATATAAATTCCCCTGGAAAAGACAGTATTTTTAATGATTCTTTTCAATCTCGATATTTGTGAGCATCACATACTTTCTTGAGAGTGGGTTTTAGAAAAAGAGACAAGAGTGTATGGGAAATATACATTTTAGAGGATTTAAAAGAAGGCACTGCCAAGGAAGGACTAGTGGGCAAAATGTTGAAGCAAATTTCTCCTTCATCACAGTCTTATCAAGGGCTGCCCCAATATTCGTGCACACACTCATTCATTCTACGAGCTTTAATTTGGTATCTACTATCTTCCAGGCAGCTGTAGGCATTAGGGGTGTAAAAATGAACACAGTACACTTTCTAGTTTTAGGAATCCTATTCCAGTGGAGGAGGTTGAAACCAACAATCAATATACAGAGTGACAAATGTGTAAAAGAAGACTGTAAGAGATTCCATGGAGGATTATGTAAAATAGAGGGACTCCATTTATCTACAAACTATTTTTGGGAGTTAGAATCTTTATTCATAAGAATATGAGAAGACACCTATTTAGTATAATGCACATTGAATCCAGTCAACCATTGCTGGCCCAACATTACCAGCTCTAGGAATCCTTCACTACATTTCTTCTCTGAAGACCTGGTGCCAGCAAAGCTTAAAATACTTTAATATCTGGTCAAGTCAGCTGCTCTGACAGCAATTGATTTGCTGAATGTCAAATCTTTTCACTCCGGAATTTAATGGGTTTTAATAAGGTTGGGGATGGGATAAATCTAAATAATGTTTGAGTAAGTATTTACCAATTTAACTTTTTATATTTTGGTTGAATAGAAGGCATTTATATCTCTAAGTACAGATTTACATCATGGGCACGAAGGCAGCACCACTATTCATTTTATGGATTATAATATATCTTGGCACAATCCAGGGAATTTGAAGGTAGACTTGACACTCCATCATTTGCTTGCACAGTTGTGTCTTTTCCTAAAACTGAACAACTTAAGCAGGGGGTGATTATAGGTGTTAACTTTGATACTGTTGACATTTGTCACCTTATGTCATAACCTTAACATTCTTTAAGCTTATTTATGGAAGGGCTTCCTGACTGTTCAAAGCACAACCTAGGAAGTGAAATGTATAGGCTCCTGTACCATTTGTTCCATCAGCAATCAACGCATCAGCTCTTCTTCAAGAGGTAAATACTATGTGTCCTGTTCAATAGGGGAAAAAAGTTAAGAACTGTTATGATCCAATTTTTTATTTTTTTTCCTATTTTTCCCTATGTTTTAGAGGTTACATCAGAAAGGAAATAGGCTGTGAATTTCTCTTTGTCCTTCATCCATCAAAGCAGATCAATTATAAGACCAGCAACACTGGATCACAACTCCAAGCTACACTCATATTATTACTAAAAGCCACATCTATATTCCAAACTGGGGCACTATAACCCCTTTGTCATTTTCCAATAAAAAGACCATACCAAATAGGCCGAGCACACCGTAATTAGCAGCTGGCTGAGAAAGCTGTAAATCTGTATGAGTTCTGAACGATTTGCTTACATTGTTGCTTTGTTGACAAATGATGCTGTACATGTTAATGTTCCTGAAATGTCCCCATTGCACCTGACGTGCCAATAAATGCCAGCCAGCTGTATGAATTATGGAAATAAGATTTTTGTTTATGAAGGTATCCCAGACATTTATTTTACAGCATTCCTCTCGACAGATTTAATGTCTGGAGTTACATGGAGAAGATATTTGCTACCTGACATAATGGATAATGGAAAGTTTAAAGTCTCTTTTGTCCTTCTTTTAATGATGAGATTAATATATCCACACACGCACACACATGCACACACACACACACACACACATATATCTTGACATTTACCTTCTGATTTCATAACTTCCTCTTAATTTTTAAACACCACACATTCTTGCTCAAGAGTTAAATAAGATATCAATTTCTAATTAAGACTATCAGGGGTGAAGATTTAGAATTATATACTAGTAATTTTCATTTCCACTCCAGTCATTCTTTTAGTGTGTACGTAAATAGCACAGAGATATTTTGTATGAATTCTATTATTTTGCATTTGTTGATCTATTAACTTTATCGTTGGTCTAAAAGAGTTTTAGTTGTGGGTATTTCTTTTATATGTTCCAGGAGTTAGTACTCAAATAAATAACCTTATCTCAATATACTTTAAAATAATATATTCTGTGGCTAGGGATCCCACAAACTTTGCCTCATTGCCTGCTACACCTTTTAAACCCTTGATTCAGATAAGAGATTTAATTAATACGGTATTATTAAAGAGCTCTCACATGAGATCAAAATTACCTGATCTTACAATAATCATAAAATAACCACTGGTTCTGAATCCTATAAACATAGCAATAAAATAAATTAAGCCATACTAATGTAAAAGCTTTTTATTCTCACATCAGAATGAAATTTATAATTCCCAGATGTGAATACCAATCTTCTCAAGTTTTAATCTTCAAAACATTTGTGTGATAGAAGCTCCCTATTGCTTTTGAATTACTCTACTTTTCCATAGGTCACAGGAGCCTAGAAAGTATGATTTCTGGGCTATAGATATAATTTTGTTTTCTGCTTCAATGCCGAGGAATGGATTGAAACAGGACCTAAAACATCTGATCCTATGTGGCCAATAAGATATTGAATTTGATCGCTGAACTCCAAGTAATTTGCCGTATCTTATGGCTCATAATTTAAGAAAGAGGCCGATGAGTAGAGGTGAATTGGCCCTCTCTGAGTGACTCGGTTGCATGATTTTTTTACCTGGGTTAAATTGTTCAGTTGATTTTTACATATATATAGGCCAATGTACTTTTTCCACAGAAATGTTTGATATACTTCCCACATCCTCTTCAAGATCTCCCTGCTACCTAAAGTCTAGAGCCACAGTGAGAAAAGCAAAAAAGAAAAAAAAGTTTCTTCTTTATGGAACTTTGAACAATGGCGCCTTAAGGATGATTAACATATAAATAAGGAGGAAAGTCAAATCACCTTTGTGATCAATTCCCCTCAAATACGTCTTTCCCCACAAAAGAATCCAGATGGCAAAAATGATGCTTATATAAATGCTGGCTATGGCTGAATTCTTCTGGTTCACATTGGCTACAATAGACACATTTGTATATTAACCATTTCACAGATTTTGTGCAAAGAGTAAGCTACATGTCCATAGGCTTATTGCATTCAAAGAGTTAAGTCTCCAATTCTTGGCATGGCTGCTCTAGTCTGTATTTCCTCAAAGAAGGATTAAGGCTAATGTGTGGCCAAGGAACAATGTTAAGGAGACCTGGACTATATCTCTCCTCAATATACCTGCACAATGGGAGGCGCGGGGCTCCAGACCCCACTCTCCGTGTTCTCTCTCACGTGCATGGAATTCATTGAAACTAATGGGAAGGAAATTATAGTCGTCTCGCAGGTCTCTTAACTACAGGTTTCTGTGTGGATAAATTTAACTTGTCAAGGTTTCTTACAGAATGACACAACGAAAGTCAAATAGTCAACTAAGAATAGCAGAAAAACCTAAAAGTATTCAATTCCTCCATTTCGGTTAAATAAAACCAGATACATCATAGGAAAAGATCAGAGTCTGACTGGAGATTTTCCAAAACGATACTATAATTTTTTACTAAGTTGTGAAGTTAAACACACACCAAGTAATAAATATCTCGAAAAATAAAGGTAGTTCACCTAATGATATCATTATCATTATTTAAAAAAATGAATTTATTTAAAAAAATTTTTAAAAAATGAATTATTTATAAAAAAATCTTTTTCATGTATGATCCTAGGATATACTAGGATTTAGAAAAAAATTAAAAGAGGAAATTATTGAATGGTATTTGATTATCATTCAGAACGAGCATATCATCCAGGAAATAAATAATAATAAGTAACATTTGAAATGGACAGATGCACTGTGCTGCTTTATTTGGGCGAAGTAAGGTGGTAAAAGGAAGTTTCTTCAAACACAAATCCTTTCCAAAATAGTTATAACAAATTTTATCTCAGCAACACTTGCAGAATAATAATAAAAATAATAATAACCATTTACCTCATTTGCCTTTTATAGCAGAACTTCCTGGAGTAGGAAGTATTATTAACTTTACTTTATAGTTTGGAGGAAGCAGAGTCCTGACAAGTTTTCATCTATTCAAAGCTGTGCCACTTTTACACAGCAAAGCTCAAATTTATCCCAAGGCACTGTGATTCCAGAACCCACGTTTTAAAGCACACATTATTTTGTGCCTAGAAATTAAATGTGCTGATTGTCACAATCTAATTTTGGGACTTAATGAATGTATTTTGGAAACTTTATTGAAAACTGGAAAGCAAAGTCAAGTGGATTGTGGAAGAGGATCCTCTGAATGGAGTAGAAGTTGGTAGGAAAGATTTATAGCAAATATAGTTAACAAAGTAATTGTGCACAGTGAGGCGAATGAGGTGTACCAAATGGTTACTTTTGGAAATTTGTAAGAATTTTTTTTTCCAGCTCCTGAATATACACAATATACCAACCTCAGGTAAGTCATCACTAGGAGAACAAAGCTCTGGGTTGGATGCCTAATTTTTATGAACAAATAGCTCATGAGTAGAACATAAATTACAAAGTGAAAACTTATATTCCCCAAATGAGATTATCATCTGCAATAGGCACAATGTCAAGGGAGAGAAAAGATATATGTATTAACTACCACAAGTTAATGTTTGAAATAGCAATAGTCATACTCACCAACTCAGGGAATAAACAAAAAATGCCCCCTCTCCGAGAACTTTAGTGCCTGTTTTTCACTAGCTCCCAAAGTCCTCTGGACAAAGACCACATCTTATTCATCTTTATATTTTGTTGCCTTATGCCTGGGACATAATGACCATTCAATTTATGTTTGTTGAAAAGAAAATGACTGCAGATTCAAGAAACCCACACTAGACCTATGGAGAGAGAATTTAAGTCATAGTGACTGAGAGCACATTGACTTTAGATTCAATCAGGCCCAGGTTCGAATCCTGCCTCTGTCACATATGAGCTGTGGCCTTTGCACAAATTAACCTCACTAAACTTCAGTTTCCTTATTGGCACAACTGAGATGATAATGTCCAACACTTAGTGTTCTGTGATTATTAAATAATACGTGTAAAACATGCTATGGCATGCCTGGTACCTAATAAATGTTCAAGAAATGTTAAAGCTGTAATGGTTGAGATAGTCACAAAGCAAATATTGGAAATGACTCGAACTTGTCATCTTAGGGTAGTAAGAGCAGTCAACTTTTGTAGGCAGTGGAGTGTACACAGAAGAAGTGGATTTCTTGGAACAGAGATTAAGCTGCACTATTATTCCAGTAATTAGTAACCACTTAAGTGGGGATATATTTGCAGGCAATGAAAATCACACTTCTAATGATATGTTGAAAGACAGAAACTAAATGATAGAAATGTAGGTTTGAGAATAATTTGAGTGCAAGTGACATTTGAACTGCAAGTTCTCTGAAGAAGGAGTGGGTAGAGAAAAGGGCCCAGAGGTGAACTTTTTCAAGTCTAGTTCAATAGGTGAAATGAAGAGAAACCAGCAAAAGGGACCATTAAAGCCTTTTTAAAGTCTTGACTCAGTGTCTTGAATCAGAAAGTAGGTAGAAAAGGCCATAGAAGATGACAGATGGGTGGGGGGGGGGCAAACATGAATATAAGTCAAAGAGCATAGAGAACTTGTCCAAGCCAGGAAGCAGATGAATTAAACTTGGCAGAAAAGAGCAGGTTCCAGAATCATTTATTGCTCAACATGGCGTAGTTGATTTGTGGGCGAATTTCTGATGGGGTGCCTAATCTAACTGGCTAGAAATCTCTGACCAATGGGTACTATTGGTGTCCTAGAGCATCTGTCCAAAGGGGACTTTAAAACATCCCTTACGATATAATGAACAGGGAGAATTTATTTTACTAGAACTTGTCTTAGGAGGAGAATTACATATGGTTCTTTGATATGTTGTTTCAGAAGGAAGAGAGGAACTAAAATCATAAGTGGTAATGCTTAAGTAAAAACAAGATATCATTCAATAGCCTTCTCTTTCTTTTTTAAGATTTTTATTTATTTATTTGAGAGAGAGAGAGCAAGCGAGCACGGGGGGAGAGTGAGCAGGAGAAGCAGGCTTCTCGCTGAGCAGGGAGCCCCATGTGGGGCTTGATCCCATGACCCTGAGATCATGACCTGAGCTGAAGGCAGACGCTTAACTGACTGAGCCACCCAGGTGCCCCTCGACAGTCTTCTAAGGAGGGTGAGTACAGGTGAAGGAAAGGCTTTTGATTTGTTGAGTGGGGTTTGCAAGTGGAAGTGCTGAAAATAGTGGACTTCTTTTTTGCTCTTCCATTACCCGATACTTGAGTTTGTCTCTAAAAATATGTTTAATAAATATTTATAGCAGTTTAATGAAGTGACAAATTGTTGGCTTGCTCTAGAGGTCAAATAATAAGTTTGATCAGCGTGCAAGGTTATTAGCCCACCAGGGGTGTTCATATGTCTCTATTCAGTTCTGATGGAGGGACTGGCTTTCCCAAAACTTTTATGAAAGGGAAGATGAAAGAAAAGGTTTTATCCTTCATTTTGGGAAGGATAAAGTCAACTAAAGCAAAAAGGAAATTGAAAAAGAGTACAGATCTTCCTCCACTCATGATGGGTTAACCCATCTAATACACCTAACCCGCCAAACATCATAGCTTAGCCTAGCCTAACTTAAACATGCTCAGAATACTTGCATCAGCCTGCAGTTGGGCAAACTCAACTTAACACAAAACCTATTTCATAATAACGTGATGAATATCTCCTGTAGTTTATTGAATACTGTACTGAAAGTGATAAACAGCCTTATTTTATGGGCACAGAATGGTTGTAAGTGTATTGGTCATTTACTGTCATGATCGAATAGCTGACTGGGAGTGGCGGCTCACCGCTGCTGCCCTACATCAAGAAAGAATATCATACAGCACATTGCTAGCCAGGGAAAAGAACAAAATTCAAAATTCAAAGTACGATCTCTACTAAATGCATATCACTTTTGCACCATTGTAAAGTCAAAAAATTGTAAGTGGAACCATCAACTGTAAGTTGGGGACCGTCTGTAATATATTTGAGTTGTTTAAATTAATTCATTAGAAAGGAAAATTTTTTCAGGAGTATTTGAAGTAAGATCAAAACAAAATGACACAAACTTCAGAAATCCAGAGGAGCTGGGGTCCTAGATTATTTCCTTTAAAAAGCATCTGAATTGAGTTTCTTGAAAACACACCAAAAACAATAAAGACTGAAAAATAGGGAGCTACAACAACACGAGAAGCAAAAGCCCTCAGTGGTCAATAAAACAAAAATAGCCATAGCCTCAAACCATAAACAGTCATGTGTACTGTGAAATGCTGTGGAGCTGTACCAAAATGAGGAGAGAATCTGAGCCAACACAAACTTCAGACATGGAAGAGGAAAGAGATTTCCTTAAAAGGGTCATAGTCTTGACAGTGATATCTGATTATTTGATTAGAGTATCAGACCATGAGAATAGGTGCATCCTGTGAGTAGGAAAATATACCAGAAATTTTATGCCACAGAAAGTCAAGGAAGGGGGCATAGAAGGCAAAACTGTTTTATTGTTTATTCCCCCGTCATCTAGCTTAAGAACAGTTTCAAACATGAAGCTTCATGAAGAAGGGATAAGAGAGAGAAACAGCTAGATTCCCAATACACAGAGCTGTTCTCTTGATAGCATAGAGGTAGATAGATGTTAGATAGATAGATGATTGATAGATAGATGATAGATAGATAGATAGATAGATAGATAGATAGATAGATAGATGATAGAATGGTCCTATTCAAGGATTAGTTGTCAGAAAAAGATAAGTAGGGATTGTAGAAGCACCATAGGATCATTGATTAGACAAGAGTAAAAGGAAAGAAGAATATAAATCACAAGAGGAATTATTCAAGAATTCAGGAGAATTCAGACAAGTAGTTTCAAAAAATTATTTACATATAATGTATCAGAAAGAGTTTTTTTTTTTTAAAAGGAGCTATAAATATTCAAAGCAAGTTGATAGAGCTCAGGAAATAAGTGCAATTCAAAAAACCCAGCAAACGTCAAAGTAGAAGAAAAATAGAATATATATATAATTGAAAACAGAATGGTATACAGACTAGAAGATATTATACAAAATGAAAAGGAAAAGATTAAAGACATAAAATATGCCAATGAATATGTATGGATAAAGGTGACTATAATACAGAAGGCAAGACTCTTAAAGAAGATTAAAGAGCAAGTGGAACAGAAGCAAAAAACAAAGATGTAATAGAAAAAAAGTTTTTGTGCAATAGAAAAGGATTTCAATTTGCTTACTGAAAGGATATACTTACTCCCAGGAAAAAATTGGTATAGAACAATTAATCTAACATATCCTAAGAGAGTTACTGAAATATAAGGAAAAAGAAAAAGCCATATGGTTTCTAAGGTAGCACAGGTAAATCATATTAAAAGTAGGAGAAAAAAGTTTGCTCTCAGAACACTTCTTAGTAGCAGTCAGTGCCAGATGAAAATGTGTGCAAAACTCAGAGATATTCATTCAGAAATGTGAGGAGAATCTGCTCATGACCCTTTCTTGGAAATGGAACTAGAAGATGAAATATAATAAACAGAAAATTAAAATAGAGAACTTGAACATGGAGAAAACTTGGCAAAATGAGTAGGTATGAGCATTTTCTCCTTAGCATAAAACAAAGTCTCAACAACACTGGGGATAACGATTACAAATATAAATGTCAATCTCAAGGATAATAAAATCCTAAATAAACTGGAAGATCATCTTGAAAGGAAGAATACCTGCACTAATTTCCTCATAGACAAAGAACAAAATGTTTGGTCAAAAATGGAAATAATTTCACTGGTCTCAAATTCTTAATGTTTCTTTTGAGGTTATTTTTTTAAGAACTGATATTTTTCGAGTCAAATAAGTATTTATTTGAAGTTTAATCATTCTTTCAAGCTCATTTAAATGTCTTTTTCTTCTTAAAATTCAATTAAAACTAAAACATAAAACATTTTACTGAGGAATAACCACTATGTCAGAATCATATTTTTTATCTTTCTGTTACATCAAAGGGCCATCTAGAATGCAATTTATTAAATATTAATGTATTTATTCATGTGTGTATTTAGGTGTGTATTTATGGAATGTCTAAGTGACAATTTTTTTCTTTGTCTTTTTTTATTGTTTGAGTTTTTGTAACAGTTATTTAGTATTTTAATAAAAAAAGAGTATTTTAAAATATTCTTTTCATAGCAACACAGCTGCAAAAGATCAGGGCTGGGGTGATTTTATCATTCTCCATTTGGTCAATATACAATTATACAGAAAAGTCATGGAGCTAAGCAAATCTCTGCATTCTTTGAGTTTTAGTCATCTATGGAACGAGTTTTAGTCATCTATGGAACGAGGAATCTTCTGTAGGATTTATCTTGCATTTGTCTAAATTTAGAAAGAACATTTTAAATCTCAGGATGATTTCTTAACACCCAGTATGTTTCTGATCCATCTCCCTGTGCCTTTATCAATACACTTAGGAAATATAAAATTGTTTTCGAAGCAAAAAGTAATACACAAGTACAAATATATTTGTAAGATATTCCAAAGCCACATATAAATTACCTGGGACTATTAAAAAGATGAGGATTTCACCTTCCAGCGGTTCTGATCTGATCATGTTTCATTTTCAGAATTATTCAAGTATGTAGATTTAAAATCTTGCAACAAAAAGATGTATGACTTAAATTATTTACATGGATAAAGATTATTTTGCTGAATTATAGCTTGGCTTCAGTTGGCTTTGGCGGATATGCGCTACCTGTTTATACTGTGGGAATTTTAACTTTCTATCCAGATTATATTACAATAGTGTTGCTATTCTCTTCTAGAGTTTTAAGTTTACCAGGATGAGGCAAACGAATTTGATTGTGAATGTTCACATAGTTGATATCCAGAAGACTTGGTATCTATTGCCAATTCTCAGGAATCAGCATCTCTGCCTTGCATCAACCCTCTCTGGAGAGGTTTATTCAAATACTTTGGGACATTTACTCTCATGACACTCCTCAAATATCTGACTTCAGTAGAATACACATTTAGCAGTTCAAAAAATGGTGGTGGTGGCTCTTGGGTGATATTTTTTCATACTGCATTTATTTAATCTATCAGTTAATGGAAAATATCAATTATTTCAGTTTTTAAAATTTCAAATGTACCTAGAAAAGTCTCACTTCATATAAGTAAAAACTAAAATCTAGTTGAAATTATGAGGGATGACAGGAAGAACTAGTTTCCTTAACCAATAAAATGCCTAAAATTAGTAATACACATTTAACTATAAGTAAATAAAATTAGTATTTTGTAGTTACCAGTTAAAAAAAAATAACCTCAGGCAACTCTTATTCAGAAATATTTCTAAATATAAGAATTGTTAGTTTATCTTTGCTCACAAGAGGCCTTCCAGTCGGAGCTTTAGCTTGGTCTCCATGTTTAAATAAACTCAGACAAAATCTTAGAAATATCCCTAACAGAACTTAACTCCCTCCATTAATTTTCGATTTGTCTAAGAATTAAGAAACATTGGTTTAAACAGATTCTGTTAAGTAAATACATGCCACCTACCTTTCTGACCTTTTTTTTTTTTTTTAAATGAATGCAAGTACCATCCATCATGAGTAACTTGACTTTCTGTAAAAGTAACAGTTCATAAAAATCTGTAAAACTACTACTGGGAACAAACAAATTAAATGACAATGTAATATAATAAAACCACTGTTGTCCTCCTCTGGTGGAAGAATTGCTTCTTCTGTGGGACTAATACATCTTGCAGAAACAATTTTAAATAATATGTAACATATGGATTCAGCTTTTATTATTCTTCTAAAAGAAGACAATTATATTTATGTGATAAACTGTTCAGTGTTAGTAGCATGATGTTTACATTACTGGCCACTTAAATAATCTTTGACATACTCCTATGTGAATCAGCAGCCTGCTTCTCTTGAAATCCTTACAATTTAAGTCCTGTCTCTCTCTCTTTTTTTAAGATTTTATTTATTTGACAGACAGAGACACAGCGAGAGAGGGAACACAAGCAGGGGGAGTGAGAGAGGGAGAAGCAGGCTTCCCGCTGAGCAAGGAGCCCAATGTGGGGCTCGATCCCAGGACCCTGGGATCATAACCTGAGCCGAAGGCAGACGCTTAACGACTGAGCCACCCAGGCGCCCAAGTCCTGTCTCTTTGCAATGGCACTCATGTGCCCTTCAGCAATATCAGGAGTGTAGCAAGGTTCTACACAAGACCAGTGAAGAAACAATTCTCTTGTAGTAGGTATGACCAACACACACTCGCCTCCTCTCCCTTTCCACACATCTTCCGTCTGAGTTCTCTCCTATCCCTGAAGAGAAAGTTGGGGCTTGACCCAGTCAGCGTTTGGTGGAATAAAAGGAAAGCAGCTTTTGTGAAAGGAGTCATCAAATTGGTGTTATTTGTGGAGAGTTTTTGAAGTATTATTCTCACCTTACTCATTGGCAAGCTGGTACAAGACCTACTTTATATTTTTTTTAAAAAATAACTTTTGGGGAAAAGAGAGACACCTGTAGACATCTGTTGAGTTGCCTTCCACAATTGATCTGAAAATGCTTCATAAAAGCAGAAAGAAGTTTGTTTCCACATCTTTCAGTTTGACTGCCCCCCCTCACTGACATAGACATTTCTGAAGGAGAGAAATGAATTTCCAAATTGTCACTTTGGCTCACTCACCGGTTGCTGCTGTGTGTTTAGATAACACTTGTTAAAGAGTGTTGGGAGTTTATTCTGCTGCCTTGGGCTTCTTTAACGAATCTCTTACAGAATATTGGTTGGGGGAGAATTTACCAATGCCCCTCCTCACTGCCCTACTGAGTGAGTTGAATAATTCTAATAATCAAAGGCACAGAGTCTGCATCTAGTTTAGAAATGAAACCATGGGTAATTTTCAAATGTGGTGCCCTCAATTTTTGATGAACTGTCACAGAAACAGGAATTACCACAATTCAAAAATCCCATCCACTAACGGACAGAGATCAGCATCTGTGGATGATTTCTTCTAACCCACTACCCTCAAATTTCCTTCCCAGCCCCCCCTAATAAAAACACCCCTTTGCCTCATGCTTCCAATTTAGTACAATCATGCCTCTTACTGGCCATTGCCTTGCAGGACACCAGCTGTCAAATACATAGATGCAAGGTATACGGGTTTGAAATATAAAGCCTTATAATGTAAAAGACATGCACATCTTCTATCAAGTCTAATATTAGATTCTAATAGACCTGCTCAGCATGGAGAAACAAGAGCTCTACTGTATCAGAAACACTTGAAATGAAGGCCCGCTAAATGGCAGTTACCACTTTCCAGTCTTTACATATGTAACCTAACCTAACCTAACATAGTATCATTCAGGAAAGAAATGGCCCTGATCCATATCTTCCAACCCCCTCCCCATCAATGGAGGAATTGTGAAAGTAGCTCCAAACCAAAGACAGTTTTAAGGAGTCGTCTTTGAAGAGGAGAGTTGGGCTCTTCCAAAGATTCTGAGAATGTGAACTTGGGGGAGATGCCTAGGGGCTAGAAGGTGCCATTTCTGAAGTTGGAGTGGCTGATTTCATGCACAAACTGCATTTTTTTCTTTTTGCAAGAACTCACCAAAGACCCAATTAGCCACATCACTTCCGCACTAGCGCTCGAGCCAGGTAGCAGAGGCAAAGGGGAGATGAAATTCTTGCCCGTAGGGAATTCAGGCTCTTCAAGGGAGAAGGTGGGGAGAGCCAAATAAATAAGTAAATGATACACAGTACAAAATGCTATGATAAAAGCATTGGTAAACGGGAGGAAGACCAAAAGAGGGAGGGGGAGGTTACCTCTGCCTGGGGATTTAAGGACAGTTTCAGAGAGACGATGACATTTTCAGGATGACAGGCGATTTGCAGGTGTTTGCAGGGCTGTGAGGTGGGAGTGTATTCCAGGATGGGGCAAGAAGGTGTGCAGGGACGCACAGCAATGCTTTAGCAAGCATAGCAAAGTGCTGGTTTGACAACATGAGCGCAGCTCTTTGGAGAGTGAAGCTATAGACAATTCCGTGTTGTTTAACCTTTACAGCGCATTGAGACAGATGTGGCTTGGCTCCTGCATTTTTGGCTTTTCATGGGGGCTAATTCATTGATCAACTATGCTTGAAAACACAGGCTCTTTTAAAGCATATATGGGTAAGTACCTAGCACATAGTAAGTATTCAATAAACATTAGTTATCATTATTATCATCATTATAAAGCATCCATTATGTCACAAGTACTTTTCTGGGCACTTCGAGAGCAGAAACTGTAGAATAAAATATGATCCAATCTGTAGACGGCTTTGTTTGGGGAGACCTGGCGTAAGTGCAAATACATACATTAATTAGAATTATGTAGTAATGTATATGAAATTAAAAACTACAGTAAGGTATTTTAAGGCATTAATTATTATAACACACATAAAAATGTAAAAGGAAGAGTAAGGAAATAAACTGAATTCATCAAAGGAATTTGGAACTTGAGTTGAGTTTTGAGAAATGCGCTAAGCCAGGGTATCTCAGGAAAACAAAAGACCCAGAACGTGGAATCTGTTGGCACCAGCAAGTCATGGGGGTGGAAATAAACATACCATTTTCTGATTGTAACAATAACATTTGCTCCCAAGAGCATAAGATTCATGTTGGGCATAGGTTGAAAATAATTGGATGTGGTCAGCTTCTGGAGAAAGTGATGAACTCTGGAGAAATTTGTCTGGTTTTGGTACTAACAGATACAGGAAATCTTTAGTTAAATTTTGTCTTTTCATTTTCTATCTAATTGCAATGGCACAAATCTCTGAAAGAATTGACATATTGAATATTCTGAATTGGGACAATTTCTTTTACCGATCTATCTTTGGCCCCCCAATTAAGTCACCACTAAATGAAAACGAAATAGAAAAAAAATCGCACGTGTTTCTCCTCTAATTTTAGAATCTGCCATAAACTTAGTCTGTTGGCCCTATTTTCAGATCATTGAAAATTTAAGCAAGATCGGAAATAAAAAGCTTTTTGTGAACTCCCAATATTCTTACTTAATAAAACAAACAAATGTTGTTCTAACGCTGGTAATGGAGGGAGAAGTTCCATGTGGGGACAGCTGCGCAAAGCTCAAAGTCTTAATTCTTGCTCACTTAAAATTGCACTCCTCCAAAATATTTATTAACGAGAAATCAAGCTTCATGCTCTATTTAAAAAGTTGCCTTCTAACACTGGCCTCTCGACAAAAAAATCTGGCTGATTTACTTCATGTGGAGGCATGTCCTTTGAATAGTCTTTCTGGAAATGGGGATGGATCTGTGTCGCTTCATTTATTCTTTCTGGGTCAGTTTCCCTCATGATCATGAACATACATTTCTGAGAATGCTGATCTGAATTAAGGGCATAATCTATATCCATGGAATACAGAGCATCAGACTGGCCCACACAGAGACTAGATGTGGATACAGAGACTACTGTATCCTAACTCAACTAACTAAATACTGTATTTTCTCAAGGAAAAAAAAGTTATAGGTCAGATTCAAATAGATTCAGATTTGCCAGACAGTTAGTGTTTATGAGCTACAGGTCCTCTTCTAGCAAACTTGTGTTTGAATTAGTTTGCCATTCAATAACAAATATTAATTGCAACTTTATACCCTCTGATTCAACCATCCCTGAGAAGTCCATGTACTTAGATGCCTCCTATCACATTTTAAATGCTCTCTTAAATATTCAAATTATATAATTATGCCTAATTATGCAATACATTGTATTTGAATATAAAAGCATAATACAGTTTTGGCATCATTGTCATCTTACAGCACTTGCCTTATTATGCTGTGGCATTTTGAGTATTTTTGATCAAACAGTATAAATGGAACAGGTTTTGCATACTGAGCATCTTAAAACCCACTTTAAAGAGATTTACTATCAATGCACATTTTCTGTTCAGCTGGAAAAAATAAGAACTTTGTAGTGTGTATTATGAAATGTTAAATATTAATACTATTTAAAGTTAATGGTATGCCAAAGAAAATGTCTAATAATACATTATACAATTAAATGCCTATCATATTAGCTCATCTGTTAACAAAATAAAATAGATTTAAACAGAAGGGCTCTGATTTGTATTTTTTTAGCAAGAGTTGCCCATGTGTAAAATCTAAGTTATTTATTCAATTTTTAAACTGCTGGATGCATCGGTTTGCAGTTATTTGCATTATATTTGAATGCTTTGTCATATGTTCCTGATACAACCAAAAACAGTTTTTTTCTTTTTGTATGGAGGCATTTTCTTCTGCACAGATGCGACTGACAGTGACCAAAAAAAAATCAACCAAAAAATACCTTCCTCCGTGTCTAGAGAATCACTGAAGATTTCTGGGCACCCTGCAGACAACAAAGATCTCAACACTACTGTGTCAAACCCTTTGCTAAACTGCATTTGTTATCACATCTTAAACTGGTACCCAGGTACATAGTTCAACATCATCGTTCTGACCTTTCCAATAATCATCTTTGCTGGTCCGAGGTTAACTATCTTCTATTTCATAATCTATGTTGTAATTTTATGTATCTTGGTCCATGGATGCTTGTATACCATCATGTACTTGGCTTTAAGGATAGTTTTTCTTTTCTTTTCTTTTCAGTGTTAGTAGCTTAAAATACCTTGAAAGCATGTGGGTTTTGCTTCTAAAACATTTCAAAGATTATATATTAATAGAATGCTGAGCACATGTGAGGGCCCATGCTTGTGCCTGAGCAAGCTAACCAACTTAATTGGGAAGCAATTACCCCTTTCCTGAACCTATCAATTACAGCAAAGTTTGTGTACATCATCTCCCAAACCAGTTATTGTATGTTAAAAAAAAGCCCCCAAAACTTAGGGCGCCTGGGTGGCTCAGTTGGTTGGGCGACTGCCTTCGGCTCAGGTCATGATCCTGGAGTCCCCGGATCGAGTCCCGCATCGGGCTCCCCGCTCGGCGGGGAGTCTGCTTCTTCCTCTGACCCTCCCCCCTCTCATGTGCTCTCTCTCTCTCATTCTCTCTGTCTCAAATAAATAAATAAAATCTTTAAAAAAAAAAAGCCCCCAAAACTTATGAAATGAATTTACCTAGAGAGTTTGAAGCATGTTTGAGGACTGTTTGAAAGTAAGAGCACTGCCTGAGTGATGCCTGACATCCCTTCCACATACCAATCTCCATGGCACAGGATTCATTGTCCTAACTGTAAAAGTTCATTTATTCATTGGAGAGAGCTTCTGATTTCCGGACACAGTGTACTAAGTTTTCCTGGGGGAGCATCTTCCTTCTCCTATCCGTTAATGTGCCCTGGATGGGACTCTACCTACACCTCCAAGTATGGAGCATGAGACCTTCATCTCAGTCAATCAGCTCATCATATTTCCTCAGCCACAGTGGTTGATTCAGGAATATTGGTAATGACTCAACTTGGCTCATTAGTGGTCAAGCCTGTTGGAAAAGAGATTCCTGATGGATTAGAAGCAAAGACAATGTTGACCCGGAGATGTTGCAGTCATTTTACACCATGTGAAGACTAAGAATGAAGCTAACATGGAGGAGAGCAGTACTGAGAGATCAAGAGAAGTTAGGTCCTAATGAGGTTATCTAGGTCCCAGAATTTAGAGGAACTTAAATCTTGGTTGCTTCCTGAATTTTCCAGGTACTTGAATAAAAAAATTAAAGATTGGATTGGCTTTCTGCCTCTCGAAATCAAAAGAGTCCTAACTGATTCACTTGTACTTTTTATTCACTCTTTTGTTTGCTAGATGGTGCTGAGCTTTGCAGCCACTGCATTTTCATATACCAAAAGACCAAATATGTCAATCAATGAAAAAGTCAAATTTTCTTAATATTCTGTGATGAAGGAGACTGTGTTTTAGCTGATATAAGGAATGGGCTGACAGCATATTAAAGTCAAATACCGAGATCTGGCGCAGATGGTAAATTTCCTCCATTTTTCTTTCAAAATTTGTCTTAATAAAAAAAATCTCATCAATCTGAGCCCAAACTAAGTGAAAGTAAAGTGGGAAGATTGTGCCTAGACACACCATTTTAGTTTTTCTCTTTTTCAAGGGATTTGCTTTTTTCTCAATGAGTTAGTACTCTGCACAGTTAGACCATACCTTTACGGGCAGAAAGATGGTGTTTATGGTCTTCGGCTAAAGTCATTAACTGGGATGGGACATTTCTTAGAGGAGATTATTTTAGGCTTCCTGTCATTCCAACGGGAACCAACGCAGTAATATGTGATTCACATCGTTAGCAAGAGTCAACAAAAATATTTGTCATACCTTACACCAAGGGAAGAATTTAACTAGTGGATACAGCAGGGCTAGTCTTGATAAAACTGTTAAGCAAAATGTGGCTTTTAAAAATCTAACTCATTATTAGACTCCATGCTTTTTTTTCCTCTTATACTTCTTAAGATTTCTTCTGAGTTTGTCATTCTTTAGAATATACTCCTCTCGTCTTCTAACTCTTTCAAGATTCCTTGTTCTTTGATGTATTCCCTTAGAGGTATGTATGCTAGGTTGTATGCTATTCTTCCTGATAAACAGATTTGTGTTCATGATATTTTCTTAATGTGGAAACCTCATATAATACTTACATTCTTTTTTTTAAAAGATTTTATTTATTCATTTGAGAGAGAGAGAGAGAGAGAAAGCGAGCAGGAGGGAGAATCTGAAGCAGACTCTGCACTGAGCCCAGAGCCTCATGCGGGCTCGATCCACGACCAAGAGACCACGACCTGAGCTGAAACCAAGAGCCGAAGCTTAACCGACTGAGCCACCCAGGTGCCCCTGATACTTACATTCTAATAGTCAAATTTTATTAATCTAAAATGATAATCCAGAAGCAGAAAGTATGTGGCATGCATACTGATATGCTTTCTTTCCCCCAAAATAAGGCCTATGCCATACATCACTAATGGATGACAGAACTCGCTCTCACTTTTTTAGGACAATGTTTCAGTCTCCATCCTAACATAACATCCTTAACCAGCTACTAACAATCAACCATATTTAGTGTAAGAGGTGAAATGACTTGCCTCTCTTGCCTTAGCCAGATAAATTGATTCCTTAGTTGTGGCGTTTCAGGCATAGTGGAGTGACGGTGGGAAATTATTTTGTATGTAAAGAATTTCCTTCATCAGCACATAAGCATCCACCTACACTGCCATCAAATCAGGTTTGTCCATGAGTATTTTAAACATAGTTAAATAAGAGATATAGATTTGGGTGTTACTGAGCAGTGCTTTTTATAATGTCATTTGAATATGGATGTACTCAGTGACCTAAGCGAGTTTATGTTCTACCTCCTCCAGTTCAGATTATTTATAAACTAATTCAGGGCACTTCTTTGTCAAAATAACACATTCCATCTAGAGAAGGCTAAATCAAGTACTCCAGTGCCGGCTTCCTTTTCCTTCCCCCTTGCCCCCAGAATAAGACTATTCATATGGAGAACAAAATACAGACACTATTAGAATGGTATCATCTCTTATTTACTTCACAAAACAGAAGACAATATGTGTTGCTGTGAAATACAAATGAACTGTAATCCTCATCAGGTTTGGAAATAATGGATTCAAGCTAACATTTCCAGAAGAAATATGAAGGCAGTATTCTAAATTTCCTATTCTTTCCCAAATGAGTTTGCACAAAATGTGTCGCTAAGAAGAGTAATGTGCCCATCACATAGTGAAATTTCCCACTTGCAAAATGAAAATGAAAAGTCTGCATTTTAGGATGGCATGTTTAAACACATGCACCATGCTGTTTGTACAGTGGGGAAAAGAAAGCTCCCCCTACTGGAGCATAAAAAAGCCTCATCTCTTTCCTGCACCCCATGGTTCCATCATAGGCAGGAAGGCACGGAAACATATAGTCTTCCCATTATCCTGCACAGAATCCTGGTTCTGTCATCAAAACATTACATTTTCCTCATTTCAGTTAATTAAAGGACAGCTGGACATTCCGTTATTGCACCAGTCTCAGCTCTGTCTAGTTGAAATGGGGCATGTAAAGGTCTTGGTCCCAAAGACACTTTCACCCAAAACAAACGGTTTTACAATTCGTGCCTCTGATGGAGAAATTGGAAAAAGAAGTAAAAATCATCCTTGAAGTGTGTATCTACGTGTGCCTGTGTCTGATTTTCATAACACACAAGTACATACGTAGACAGGGAAAGTGAAACTTGCATGGAAGAATTTTAATATATCCATATCATCTATGTACGTATGTATGTATATACAGAAAGAGAGAGAACACAGGCACACACAGGTACACACTCCAGAGACGATTTTTATTTCTTTTTCATATATCGTGTACATTATATATATGTAGGAAGGAATAAAAAAAGTTGTCACATGATTAGTGAGTTGTTATTAATGGTTGGATATTAGCATTTATTGGCAAATCTTTAGACATAGGAAAGTCGATATATATCTATTTTACTCTATAAGCATAAAAAACTAACGTAAATGTGAGAGGTTTAGAGATTTAGAGGCCTAGCCAAATTAAAGATAAAAATAATTTTCCCATGCCAATATAGGAGGCAAAGTGTTTTATCAAGAGGGCAAAGGGGTTTCTACTGAAAAACATTCTAATGAAAATTTTCTTCAGAAGAATTTCTAGGCTTTCATAATTGAAGCGTTTGTTGTCTACAGAAAAAAAACAAAACAAAACAAAAATACCTGCAGTTAACCAAATTTAAAGATATTTCTACCAATTCTAGAAGGATGGGGGCATGGATGAGGGGGACATTAAGCATGTTCCACGTAACTTTTCAGAGTTTTAATGTTACTCATATGGGACACTCTGGGGACTCTCCATTCTCCTCACAATCAAGTGGGCAGCCTTTATCAGCAGAGAGGTAACAGACAATCGGAACAATTCTTGCCTTTGAAATAGGTTCAATTATAGTCCACATCCATTTTCAAGATGAGCTTCATATTTTCATTCTTTTTCTTTTTTGAAATAAAACCTGGGGAGAGTGGGTCCTTCAGAATTAGCAAATAAATAACGCACATGAACACTGTCTTTCCAGTCTCTCTCTGTGTGCAGGACTAAGCAAATGTTCTGCTTCTAGAGCAGCTCTGGACTCTCAGTGATAAGGAAGCTCTCTGGGTTTTGGAAGTCTGGTCATCAAAGCTCCCACTTCACAGAAATCTGAGGCATGACCCTCATTCTGTTTTGGAAACTTATGCACTGATTGGCTTTTTGAGCAGATGATTCCAAACTCTTAAGGGGCGTGTGAGCTGAGGGGAGAGTCTGTGTGCGTGCATGTGTGACTGCACAAGGAGAGATGGTGCATTGAAGATGTTCTTTGCTCCTTTCCTTGTATTCTTTTATACGCTCGGGTGTAACAATTTTCGGAAAATGGTGTTTTGGTACAGCCAGATAGTCTAGAGACCATCCTGGCCCAGAACCTCCACTCTTTATATGCATTTTCTAAGAAAACAATACAGTCACAGACTGAGAGTAATCCAGACTTTTTTTTTCCCTCCTCTCCATCCTGATTTTATAAGACATAAAATATAAGAGATGCGACTTTTTCTAGAAGTGGACAAAATATGATTATGATCTGCAGTGAATGGGGGAAGTATACAAATCTGATTTGTCACTTGCTTCCCACAACTAGAACTGGGTTACCTCTTATAAAGGGAGAGTGCACCTCTAAACCCACTATACTAGGTATGTTGGAACCCATAAAATTTCCAATTACTGCTTCAGAATTTATTGTGCACATATGGAAAATAATACTTGTAAAGCAGAAAGGGGTTTGTGCCTTGTGCTGTCAATACTGTGAAGGATGGGGTGATTATAAAGCAAATTAACAATACTTTTAAATGTGCATTCACTTATCTTTCCAATTAAATCCTTGTTAAACAACTGCACAGACAGTAATGGTGCTTCTGCAAAGCACTGATCAAGACAGTTTTATTGTAATTTTTACTCTGCAACAATTAATCAAGTAGGCATTTTCTTTATTATTAAATTATTTAGTTAATAAATATTCTCCATTGGCTAACATATTTGTAGTTTACATGTTATTTTTGATTTTCCTACAGTGGAACATATTTAGGGATATTTCCATTTTCTAGTAAAGGGACCATGAAGGCATGTGATTTTATAAATTTCTTTTCTTTACAAGACTAACTGTGAACAAGAGAAGTCCTTGAAACTTCAAACCATTCAAAAACCCTATTTCAACCATTTTATTTTGTAAGGGATGCAAACACCTTGGTTTTAGCAGATAAGAAATGAGAGCTTTTGCTTTAAGGCATCTTTCTGTTGGGGTAAGCAGGAAAATTAGCATTTTAAAAGTTCATTAATGCCAGTTACAGACTTTTGAGTCATGAAGCTGCATTGTAGTTAGCATTTTCTGTTCCTATCCCAGCGAAGTGAATAGTACCTGAATATTATTCTTCTGTAAATATTATTCTTTCTACCACACAAGGTGGTAGAAAGGAACAGATGAAGATATCTAGAAGTATTTTTTCTGCTTTTGAATTTCCAGTTTTGTAATTTGGAGGTCTGAATTTATGTAGCTAGTATACTTCACTTTTAAAGTGTTTTAATGGTTCTTTAAACAGCCTTTTGTGTTTTGTATCTTTTAAAAATTTTTAATTAGGAGGAATTCCTAGGAAACCAGATTAGTAGTGAGGGCGGTGATCTCAGACACTTGGTTTTAGGATTCAGGACGACTACATTAATTCAGAAGTAAGAATAAACATAGAAGAGATACAACATTTTCTTGAGTCATAAAAAGAAAATTTCAGGCAAGGCTAGTTTTATAGTTAGACAAGTGGTGTGATCTGAGCTGGGTCAGATCACTTTTTGAAATGCCTGATGTGAAAACTTGATATCCTCACTATTGTTCTGATTATAGGAGGTCCCTTACATTATGCTTCCCAGGACGAGCAGAGAGCCTGATCAAGAACACTCAGATTAACAGACTGTCACCTTGGGAGCAGACTCTTGGCAGATGGGGATGATAAGTTCGTTGGTGGGTAAGGGAAAAGGGAGAGGAGGGGAAGGAACGGAGGAGATGGGGGCTTTGGGTAGGAGTATGGAGAAATTGGGCTTATTAAGACTCAACCTCTTGAAAGTGTCGTGAGGGCAGGTTGACCTGAGAGGCTCCTGAAGCACACTTTGCTTGACTTTGATTGACAACTGAGCCCAGTTGGAAATCAGCTAGATCTCTGGGGCTAAAACATGCAATGCTGATGCCAAGGCACATGTTTCTCCTGACTGAAATAACAGGGCCTAAAAGGCCTAGAAGGCGCTTGGCACACAATGGACATGATGGGGAATTCAGAGGTAACTGTGAAGTACATCTCCTGCCGGCATTAACGGTTGGGAAAGGGAGAGAGATCTGATGCAAAATAGACAAAAACCGGTGTTAACCACAGGCACAAAATGCTAGGGGAAGGGGGTAGAAAAGAAGTTAATTCCTATTGAGATTTTTTTTTTCCAGGAATCATGAAATTTGTCTTAAGGAGGTAAGTTCATCAGTCAGCAAGAGCTGTGATGGTGTGCCTCTTGCTTGAAAAGACAGATAGGTTGCTCCTTCCGTTGAAACCAATCAAATAGTACTGTACATACATATTCCAGTCCCTCTTATTGATGGGACAGTGAATCCAAACAGACTTCAGAGAAAGAGCAGAGAAAGGTAAGTGAATCCTTGATGGCTGTCATAACACAGAAGGAACAGATTAATAAGAAGGGACAGCAGGGTACTCACTAAGGAAAAATGTAGCAGGGAATGAGGAGGCCACAAAAAGACAAACAATCTGGAGGAATGTAAAATATGAGATGAGATGGTGTAACACAGAGAAAGGCTGCTACTTAAGCAAAATGATTCCAGTGGGCCCTTTAGAATCTTCCAGACATTATGTTGAGTAGACTATTGGATATCCTGCTCACCTTGAGTGCCTCCAAGATGGAGACCAGACGTTGGAACACCATAACGAGGCTACCATTCCAGTTTGTCTCTAGAGTACTGTGAGACACATAGTGCCTTCTCGAAAGATACACTGAATGAACGAATGTAACTTTTAGCAATTCAGTTAAACTCATAGGGACTTTTATTCATCTATGAAGTGGATAGATTTCTTATAAAGACCTAGTGGGTCAGCATTTAAAAGTGCTTTGGAGAACTGACGTACTGACATTCTCTTGGCATGTTCAAAGGAGTAAGCCCCATTCTCTCAAAGAAGATTCACCTAATTCTTTAAAACAAATCTCCTTTCAAAGATATATGTGCTAATTGTAGGAAATTAGGAAACAGTTTGAAAAAAAGAAGATAATAAAAATCACCAGCACCTCTTAACATTTTATGCATGTCTTGCCATTGTTTCAGAAACAGAGTTCAGCAATACACAGTAAAATAGTCCGTATTTAAAATAGACTGATCTCTAGCATGTACAAAATGCCTCACCTTCTTTTTGAAGGAAATGACTCAACCCTGGATCTAATCAATAAATTAATTAAAATGGTTTGAGATTCTATCAGATGCAAGATATTCTTTGAGGTGAAGTAGGACAGATAGACTTAAAAAACATGAGCTCTGCTCTTTAGCAGTGTCCAGAGTGTTGAGGAGATATGATATGTACATAATTTAATGATATATGACACACATATACAATAATAATACTAATGATGATAATTATATATGTTAATTATATATTAATATATATTAATTATGTAATAATAATAAGTGATTATTGGAATATGGAGTTATTCTCATAGAAATCCATTACCATTATTATATCTTAATTGAACTGTTGTAAAAGCTTCCTAACTGTTCTCCTGCTTCTACTCTTGCCCTGTAAAATTTATTCTTCTCATAGCAGTCAGAATGATTAAAAAAAAAAAAACACATAAATAATATCAGATTATTTCCTGGTTAACTACCCCTCCCACACTGCAGTGACTTAGAATGAAAGACAAAACTTCTTATCTTGATTTACAAGGGCCTCACTGGACAGGCTCTGCCCATCTCTCTGACTTCTGTGTCCTGATCTCCTACAAGCCTGTGTTCCCTGGGACCAGTTTCCCGCTGCTACTCAGCTCTCCCCACCACATCTCCGCGGGCCTCTCTCCTTCCTATCAGATCAGGTTTCCACTCAGATGGCTCCTCTTCAAAGAGAACTTCTTAGACCATCCAATCTCATCAGTTATTCTCTCTTACATCACTATCTTGATTCTGGACATGACTTGTAAGCATCTCATATATTTGCTTATTATAAACCTCTTGACACTAAAATAACACTCCACCACAGCCTGATTCCCCAAGGTTCTCCTCAGTGCCTAGAAGAGAGCCTGGCTCATAGGAAGTTTTCAACAAATAATTTTGAATAACTAAATCCTCATTTGAAGTTTTCCTCAGGGAGATTAAAGCTGTATTTTAATCTTTAAGCTAATTTTGCTCCTTTCCTGATTCTTCTCGTATACTTTGCAGTTTGTGTTACTTTATTTGAGCCATGGCAAGTCTAGGATAGTCACTTGAAATTTGAGCCCAAGGTGTCCTTTGTCAGACTGATACGGAGCTGGCAGAGCCTTGGCCACAAGCAATGACACTGGGAAGGATCACCCTGGAAATTCACATAAGCAGGTGATATCCTCAATGTGATCTTTGTGCTGCTTGGGGTTGGGAGTCACCCATTGCTCACTCAGACAGTCTTTCTTGGCTTAAAGAGCCAGGCTGTTAGGGCTAGTTCAGGTCTCCCAGCTTGAGAGCTGCTTCCTCTCTTCACCATGCCTCTCCTATGTGGTCCATGCTGGACAGTCAGGTTGTGACTTCAGGGGGAGGTAGGAGGTGGGGACAAGTATATGGTTCATTGGACTGGTTGCACAGAGACTCTCAAATTCCGAAGATTTTCTTCTAACCATCACTGATCATCCAACATTATTCATTAATCATTCACTTATTGAATCCATTCATATTCAACAAATATTTATTCTAAGGGGATTATGTGCCAGGTACCCTAAGAACTGGGTGACCAAAATAGGTAAAGCCTCACTCACATAGAGGCTTCAGTATAGAGGGGGGGAGGACGGCACTGAAGCCACACACAAAGAAGCAAGGCAGTTCCAGAAAGGACGTGTTCGGAAGAAAACAAGACGCTGGGATGGCAAGTGACCGGGTGGGTAGGATGGAGGCACATGTTTCAGATGTGTTAGTCTTGCCGAGAAGATGACTTGAATGTTGAAAAGAAAGTCTTGTCAGGTTCTGAAGGAGGCACATTTCAGGTAGACAGGAGCAAAAGCCAAGGTCCTGGTAAAGAAATGAACTTGATGGGTCTGAGGAAGGAAACCAGGGTGGATAGACAACGATGAAATGACAGAGAGGGGCATGATGATATCAGAGAGCTGGGAGGAAAGAAGAATCTGTGAAGCCTGCAGATCCTGGTATTTTCTCGACAATTTACACCAAGTAGATCACCAGTCTTTTTGGCTATTGGACTGGAATAGCCATGGAAATACAGGCTCTATGTCCATGAGAATGTCATGTGTTGTATTTGCTGCTGTAGTTTCAGCATCCTGCATGTTGCCTGGCACATGATGGGAGCTCTGCACGTGTCTGCCAATGAATGAAGGATGGAAAAGCTAAAATCGTATTTTATGGAGCTCACCTCTGATCCTGATGTGCTGGGACCCTCAGAAAGGAAGAAAGTTTACAGATATACCTGCCATTCCTTCCAGGGGGCCCATGAATATGAGGGCATACAAGAGAATGGGTTTTGAAGCCTATTTGACTCTAAGTCATTCAGATTTTCACTTGAGCATTACTTCAGTCCCCCACATTTGTAAATTTTGGACACTTTATCTTGAGGGTTTGCGTGGAAACCTGAAAAAAAAAATCCTTCTTTGCCTTGCACCTGTTACTTTTCCTTTTTAGAAGCAGCTTTGAGGTGATGAGAATACTTATTTTTCTATAGCACACTTTTGTTAGAAAATGCTCCTAAACTACATGGAAAGCTTGGAAAAGAGGTGCTAGATAAATACATGTGAGTCACAGAAGATGAAATTAACAGCAACAGGGACTTCCTGTGTGAAAACAAAAACAAAAGCATCCTTTCAAAATTCAAAAATTCAGTATATGAGGTTAACAAGAGCAATAGTTTCATTGCTATTATCCAATACAGATTTTTTGTCTACCTGGCCATTCCCAGATTTTGGAGAGCCGAGATGGCAAGCCAAGTTATCCCACCGCTCTCAATTTCATTCCTGACTTGCTTAATTGCTAATAACATACTTTGTGAAGGAAGAGTAAGCCGTTATCTCCTCAAACTGTCATATAAAGGCAGAAAATGGGGATACAGGGTTCTTCACTCTTCATTTCTGTCCCTTGATTCTTTTATCCAATCTAAAATTAAATACTCGTTTATAAGAGTGGGAGAAAGTATAATGTAAAGTATAGCTTGAGTTTTCTTTACTAAGACACCCAAGAAACGGATGGTAACACAACATATCAATGAATGTTGACATGGAGTTGGTTTGTATTAAAAGTTCGTCAGTTTATTATGTAGGAACATATCTTTATTCAGTCCATACACAGTTCTTATCAGGCACTTTGCTATATTGGGGATACAGTGATGAATCAAACTTCCTACTCCTCCTGATGAACTCACAGGCAGTTAGGAGTTATTTATTAAAAGGATCCTTTAAATGAAGTTTTCTCTTATAAAAGGGTTTCACAGACTGGACACCAAGAAAGTATAGTATTATAATAGGAATAAGTGGTTTTGGATTCTTTGATGTTAAAAAGAAGAACATGTTTCTCTGCTCCTTCTCCATGGTAAATTGAATCCAGCACTCAGCAATATATTCTTTGGAGTAGGTTTAAAATGGATTCACTGTCTGGCTTCAAACCATATTAATATTGCAGCCTTAGAAAAGTTACTTAATCTTTCTGAACCACGATTTTCTTGTATGAATAATGTCGATCATAAAGTTTATCTACCTTGCAAACTTTTATGAGGGTGAAAGCTAAGTCTAATTTTCCATACCCACCATGCAGTAGATTCTCAGTTAAATGCTAGCTAACATCAGCATCAGCATCATTCTGTTACATTTTAAAATATTATTTACTCCCTAGCTTTTTAAAGCAAATCTTTAGGTAATTTAATTTACCTAAATTCTTTTCTTTTTAATTTATTCTAGAATCTACATTGGGAAAAGATTGTAGTTGTAAAAAAAAAATCAGTAATTTTAATCATACTACTAACATACACGTTATAGCCATGGCATTTTTTAGTTGTATTCCAAATTATGACTCAGAGTTCATAAAAATTGGTGACCATGATTACATCAATCAATAGTCAAAGAGAAAACCTCTTACCACTCGAAATTTTATCAAAAAAGGAGTTCATAGTCTATTTCTGCCTTACTCAAATGCAAACCTTGCATGTTTTATGGCTTGTAGGTCATGTCTCCACAAGATAACCAGCATAAAAGTAGCTGGATATTGTGTGGGGGTTCCCGAACCTGGGTATGCACTTGACTCACTTGGGGAGTTTTTCTTTTGAAATGCATACATATAGCTCCAACCCCAGACTTTCTACATCAGAATTTTTATGACTGGGCTCCAAAATCTTTACGTTTCAAAGCTCCCCAACTTGATTCTTCAGGTAGATAGACTTTAACATGATCCCTAATTATCCCCTGCTCCTTGTGTTTAGGCCTTGTATAATCCCCTTCCCTGGGGTATGGGTAGGTACTGTGACTTGATTCTAACCATCAGAGGGCACCAAAGGTGATGGGATATAACCTTTATGGTTATCTTACCTAGGATTATAACTTCTGCTTTGGATACTAATCTCTCTCCCTTGCTGTTTTGATGAAACAAGCTGCCTATGGAGAGGTCCACAAGGCCTCTGGCCAACAGCCAGTAATGTTGAGGTCTTGAGTCCAAAAAACCACAAGGAACTAAATCCTAACAATCATGTGAGCTTGGAAGCTGACCTATCTCCTGCTGAGCCTCCAGATGAGGACACACCCCTGGCCAACATCTTGATAGTAACTTTATGGGGAATCCAGCTAATCCATGCCCAGACTTCTGACCCACAAAAACTGGGAGATAATAAATGTGTGTTGCTCTAAATAGCTAAGCTGATGGTAATATTGTTATGCAGCAGTGGATAACTAATAGAGTTCTGAAATGTAGTTAGTGTACACAATCAGTGATATCAAGCATAGTTAAGAGCAGATATAAGCTTGTTGTGTTTCTCCACTAATTTTTAATTTTTATTACTTAATACTGTTGGTGATGATGATGATTTATGATGATGATGGATTTTTATAAATATCCTTGGGGGTTTCCTTGGGGATTGGCAGTTGCATAACTCACTGATTTAATTTCTGGACTCAATGGCCAAATCTACATGGAAAAGCCATAACTGAACTAAGACCTAAAATTTGAGTAGATTTTACTCAACCTCTCCCATGAACATGGATGGGGCTATTCTTTTGGAATCGGGCAAATCCCAAAAGCCTATTGATAAAATAAAACTAAATTTCTCCTTTGTGTTCAGGAACCTCCAAATCCTATGAATTTGACTAGTGAAACAAATCATTGGATGGCAGGGAGTCTCCAGAGCTTTCCCACACTTGATATTTCTTCTTAAAAAAGGAATCTTAATATCATTAAAGAAAATTCAATCACGTGGAAGCCGGAAACCATACTTGATTATTAATATTTAGTATCATGATTGTATTAAGAAAACTAAGTTGTATTGATTTGATTTAAACATCTTAAAGTTCGTACTAAATATCACTTGACTCATACAGAGTTTTTCAAGTCCTCACATTTTCCTTCTCATTCTCATTTTGGAAATAAAGAGTCAGATTCAACGGGGTTAAAATTGCTTCCATTAGACTAACAAATAGCTCAGAAGCAAGATAAGGAGGCAGTTCCATTGTTTCCCACCCAGGGCTCTCTCCACTGGATGGTCTCTGCCTTTGTTTCATCACAGCGTTAAGTAGGCTCCTTATTGCTTGGCATGTAACAAATTACAAAATATAACTCACGATAAATGTATGATATAATTTTGTGTATTTTAGATACTAAAAGTATTCATAAAGTTGTTATTAGAATATTTTGTAAAAACTGGGGATCCTGGCTGGCTCAGTCAGCAGAGCATGTGACTCTTGATTTCAGGGTTGTGAGTTTGAGCCTCACACTGGGTGTAGAGAGTACTTAAAAATTTTTTAACATCTTCAAAAAAAATATTGTGTAAAACCTAAGGACGATATAAATGTGTGTGAATGGGAAGAGCTTATTGTTTGACTTCCGTTCAGCATTATTTACAAATGACAGTACATTTTCTTGAGCAGCTAGAAAGCAATACAAGTTTTGCTATCAATAGTCTTCGAGCTCCCTGACTCAGTGTAGCTGAAAAATGAGGTCTACGAAAGTTTCCAAAGCCCTGAACGATGTTAGAGTCTGGCCCTTTTATGATCAAGTGATCTTTTCAGTTTTAATGGGAAAAAATAAATCATTGTTAAAAGATAATCTTGTCACATGGAAGCCAGAAAGGTGCAATATCAATGATTCGACTTACCAAAAAACCGCCCCGCGGAATGGGATAAAGCAAATAACAGTTTGTTTTGTTGTTGCTGTTGTTGGCAGTCCCAGCAAAGTAGGCTTAAAGAAATACATTGTTTTAAAAATAATAAGAGGGCAATACAAATGCCCTTAATAGAAAAGTGAATGGACTTGATACAGGGCTATTTTATAAGAACAAAACTGCCAATTGTTCACATTCTTCCTCTCTTTCCTCTTTTATTCAATTTTTGATGCTGCAAATAATATGAAAATCCTGGGCGTAGCTCTAAAGTTAATGCTTTGCTTGGCATTGTGGTACAAATCTATATAAAAGTAGTTTAGATATAGTTGGTAACACGAAATTGTTTCTCTAATAGTTTGTTTTCAATGGAGCTTATTCTTAGCATGTTCAAAATAAGCAAATTCATCTCTTTAAGCCAATGTTTAATTTGGATTATTATGCCAATAAGATCTGGGTGAATAAAGATATGCAAAGTGCAAGACTGTAAATTAATGGGGGAAAAAAAAACCCTTTCCCATTTAAAACAACACACACACACAATCATATGCACACACACACATACACACACCCACACACCCAATTAAGATTCTTGGCCACGTAGATTTATAGCATTTATATATTTTGTTCCTCTGGGTGTGAAAAAGTGAAGGAGGGTGTCCCTAAGATTCTTCCTGTAAATTTTTTTCCTATATATGGAAAACATGTTTAAAATCCTGGTGGGAAGTAACTTCCTCCAGTTCAGAGAAATGGTTAGAGGGAATATTTGTTACTGTATACTAAGAAACACCAGTCTGGAAAATTCCCACTCGGTTCTTCCCCCGGTGCTTCATAGTTCTCCCATTGGCTCATGGGCTTGGGAAGCTTCATAGTCAATATTTTCCAAAAAGGATGCCAGTCTTTCTTGTCCCTTTTTTAAAGGGTGAAAGAGAACATCGAAGCAGTACCGAAAGAGAGTCTGAACTGAATTTGGGGTTTGGGCAATAAGCCTAGATGGGCAGCTGAAACCAGAATGTTGATGTCAGGAGGAGGGGAACTCAACCTAGTGGGATTTCCAAGACCCACTGTCAAAAGTTCTCAAGACAGTTATGCAGCATCCTCAATGCCGAAGTCGGTCCTTTGCAAAAGTACCCCCAAGCAAGAAAACCGTCAGGTCACAGATCATTCTGAAGAATCAACACAGTGTCACAGGCTGTTGACAGGTTGACATCTAAGGTCATGGACCAGTTTTCTTTGGGGGATGCCCTCATAGAGTGGAAGTGTTGCATCAGCAAAATGTCACCGAAAGCTGTCACCAAATACAGTAAACAAGGCAAAGCACTCCTTATTCATGCACCGATGGCCCAGTAAATCAAGAGTTCTCAATGACTGCTGAAGGCTGCAACAGAATATTGTATTAAAGAGGTTTCTCGGTCCAAACACAGATACATAAAGCCCTACAGAGAACGGCAATGCCAAGATCCTTCCTAACTGTGATGTTTGGCATTTTCCTCCACGTTTTTCTTTCTTGACCTAGTTTAGCCAAACTCCTATGGCAGTACTTGTCACTTACAAACACTGGAAAGCAGGTGTAAACAGAAAGTGACTAACAAGTGCGTGTAGCATGAAAAGACTGATACTCACTTCTGTAAGAAGGTAATCAACAATTAATGAATGGCAACAGTGGCCTTCAGCAAAGGCTCTGAGTCAGAAGCACCAGGGATCTAGTCCTAACTCTTTCACGGACTTGAACTATGACCCTAATGTCTCTGAGCCTCAGTTTCTTCACCTTTAAAATGGGAACAATAATAGTGCCTATTCTATGGGATGGTAGAAAGCACTAAATTAAATAAGTGAAGCACTTAGTACAGTGTCTGGTACATAGTAAGTTATGAAAATATGTTAGCTACTTTTATAATAATAATTATTATGATTATTATCATCATTACTAGTTATAATTAGAACATGCTTTTCAAAAGTGATCACTTTGAATTTAACTTGTATGCCATCTGATCTGGAAGTATAATGAGGGTATCCAATTCCTACTGATTTAGTGAGTCAAACAGAAAACCAAAACAAATTGAATCATTCAACTGGTGTATTTAGAATTGCTGATGATTATAGCATTCAAGAAAGTTAGTGAAATACATAAATTGCAATTGAACTGTTCTTGAAAATCCCCCAAATCAGTTTTCATTTGTCTAGCCTAATGGTGGGTAGGACTTGTTCATTTTTAAAATGTATATTTAGAACCTTCTAAAAAGGAAACCTTGTGGAATGTGAAAATGGAAGAGACAAAAGGTGTTAATACAAAGGGAATATGCCAAAATCATGTATGTTCCATCTTTGAAAACAAAAAAGAATGTATTGCATTCACATATCGCTTTATGCTTTTCATGGAACTATCACTAATTGCCATTTTATTTCATTGCATGCATGCGCGCGCATGCACACACACACACACACATGCACAAAGGGGAGGCTACAATGCACACAGTCAGCCTCTTTGTACCCAGCACTGCTTCTCTTCTAAGTCAGCTCTGCTGTTAGAGACCAGTGTGCAGATGGAGCTGAAGGTATGGTGTCAGCACCAAAGTTATGGGTCCACTCCAGAGATTTCATTCAAAGGATAATCTGATTAGCAAAATTTGAGACAGGCCTGTATATGCATTCTTTTATCATCTAATTCAAAAAACTCCACAACACAACTTGGATGAAATCGCCAGTATCAAAGGTCCTAATGTAGCATAATTTGTGTTGAGCATGCTGCATTGTGACAGTGCTATAAACCAGGGAGACAGTTTACTGACAATTCTGTGCTACCAGATACCAACTCAGGCCTCTGTCCAGCTTTACATTGTCAACTCTTGTGGAAACATGAGCAGTTACACAGCCTCAGAGGACGCTGAAGTCTGGATTGCAAAAGATGAGATGGACAGATTTCATATTTTCATTGCAGATTTTTTTTTGCCTTTCAAACTGCTGAGCATAATTTTTTTTAAAGGCAGGAAATGCAACTAGTGTTTGTTTCTAGCATGGCTTCTGTTTTGAGATTTCTTCTTTGTAGAAGAAATGTGTTGCCCAGCTGTCTAGAATCCCAATCAGGATATGGCTTCAGTATGAAATATATTAAAAGAATGATTTTAGCTGGTTATAAGCAGGAACGAAAATGAGCCTGGGCCTATTTTATCCAGTTTTTACTCACAGAGGGGGCATTCTGGTTCAGTCCAGTGGGGCCAATAGGAATAGATGAAGTAAAGCTAAGTTCTGGGGGGAGGGAGTTGCTTTATTTTTTATTTTTTGTAATTATTTTGTTTGTTTTTGTTTCTGTTTTTGCCTTGGAAAGAAGAGTAATTGTGAAACATAAAGGTTCATATTAGCGAGCGAACAGAGCTGAGGAGATTCTCAGTTATAAAGATTCTCAGAAATAAAAATCATGTGTCCACTGGCCAGAAGTATTGCAGTCAACACTTAAAAGGGTAGTTCAACCCAAATTAAACTGTTGGAGGACTTAATGCTTCTCAGTATTAATATATTTCCTATTTGCAACACACACACATTATTCAACAAATTATTAATTAAAACCTCCGTTTATGCACATCCTAGGGCTACTGTCGGTTAATGGGGTAAGAGACAAAGATGATTCCAGTCCTACCTTTTAAGATGTACAGAGATTGTTGCAGAGACAGATATTTCAACCAGTATTCTATCCTTAACCAACTTAAGATGTTTTAGTCTGCTTGTTTTCTAGAATATTTCCTATTTTTTATTTTTATTTTTTAAAATTCATAGTTTTTTAAAGAAAAGTTTCAGGTTTACCAAAAACCTGAATGGAAAATATAGAGTTCCCATATACCCCTTCAACCCCCTACGCCAACACACAATTCCCTATTTTTAACATTTTTTTATTAGTGTGGTACATTTGTTACAATTGATGAACCAATACTGATACATTGTTATTAACTAAAGTCTATAGTTTACATTAAGGTTCACTCTTAGTGTGGTATATTACATAGATTTGACAAATGTATACTGATATTTATCCACGATTATAATATCAAACAGAATAGTTACACAGCCCTAAAAATCCCCTGTGCTTATGGATTCATCCCCATCTCCCCCCAGATCCTTTGCTACCACTGATCTCTTACTGTCTCCATAGTTTTCCCTTTTCCAGAACATCATAGTTTTGGAATGATGCAGTACAAAGCCTTTTCAAGCTGGCTTCTTTCACTTAACAATATACATTTAAGAGTCCTCCAAGTCTTTTGGTAACTTGAGAGCTCATTTCTTTTTATCACTGAATAATATTCCATTATATGTATGGGCTACAGTTTTTTTTTTTACCCACTTACCTATTGATAGACATCTTGGCTGCTTTCAAGCTTTATCAATTATGAATAAAGTGGCTGGAAATATTTGTGCACAGGTTTTTGTGTGAACACAAGTTCTGAACTCATTTGGGTCCATATCAAGGAGCACGATTGCTGGATAGTATGGTATAAATATGTTTTCCTAAGAACCTACCAAACTCTTTGAAAGTTCCAGTACCATTCTGCATTTCAACCAGCAGTGGATGAGAATTCCTTGTTGCTCCACATCCTTGTCAGCATTTGCGGCTACCAGTGGCTTAGCTTTTGGCCATTCTAATAGGTGTTTAGTAGTATCACATTACTGTTTTTTATTTGTTTGTTTGTTTTTTTAAGATTTTATTTATTTATTTGACAGAGAGAGACACAACGAGAGAGGGAACACAAGCGGAGGGAGTGGGAGAGGGAGAAGCAGGCTTCCCGCAGAGCAGGGAGCCCGATGCGGGGCTCGATCCAAGGACCCTGGGACCATGACCTGAGCCAAAGGCAGATGCTTAATGACTGGGCCACCCCGGTGCCCCTCGCATTATTGTTTTAATTTGTAATTCTTTGATGACATATGTATTTCCTAATTTTTAATTCTCTTACTTATCTATTACATATTTTTCTAACATCTGTGATTTTGACCTTTATGTTTCAATCATCCATTTATTCAATTATTTATCCACATGCATTCAGTGTCTACTATATGCCAGTAACACTTTTCAAAGCTAGGCTATTTTTCTTTCTTTTATCCTTTTATTATTCTTTTTTCATTTTCAGTTTGTCATATTCCACTAATTATTTATTTCACATAAACTGTTAGTTTGTCCCTCTCTCTAGTCTATTAATCTCCAAGTAAACTGGCTATCTCTTACTTCTCTGGTGATAATTGTTTCATTTCTTCAACTTTCTCTTGTTCCCTTCAAAACTTCCATCATTATAGATTCATAATACATACAGCACAGAGTCGGTATTGCTAAAGATGAAACTACTGAAAAAAATGAAGTGAAGAAATCACTTACCTTGGTTCACAATAAATCTTAACTTCTGTATTGTTGCCAGATTGCCACTAACTCGGTATATTCCATCAACATCTAGACCTGAAAATAAAAGGGCATGTTTTATATTTGCTCATAAAGGAACTGAGATGGTAAAAGAAAAAAAATTAAATGTGGGAAGGAAGGTAATAGTAAATCAACGCCAAATATCCCTTTCTCATAGAGAAGACAAATTTCTATGTTCTAAACCAAGCAATCTTCAATAGTTTAATTTCAACAAACTAATCATAAAGTTCAGTCATAGTCAATCATCAACAAATTTGAATCTAGTTTAATCATAGAAGAGTAATAGGTAGCATTGGATTTCACACTATAGTTAAGATTTAGTCCCAACACAGGAATTAAACTGGTGGTAGGTAGGAGAAAAACCTTCACTTATATATTATTGCCCCTTTCTGGACAGAAAACAACCCAAGGCATTTGTGGGCTCTCCCTTCCTTCCTACTTTCCTCCTTCCCTCCTTCCTTTCCTTTCTTATTCTATTCTATTCTATTCTATTCTATTCTATTCTATTCTATTCTATTCTATTCTATTCTATTCTATTCCATCCTGCCCTGTCCTGTTTCATCCCATTCCATTCAATTCCATTCTCTTTTTTCTTGTAATCCTATAACATAGCATGCATTGGTCTAATTATTTTAAACTACAGAAGAAAATTCTATTCCCCAGATGTATAAATAGTTTGATAATCTCTAGCATATTACAGGTAATGGGGGTACTCTCTTATGGAGGGATAATAAAGAAAAAGGTCTTCGACAAAATGCTGAAATTAGTTTCAGAGTATTTTAAAACTGGTCATCTATAATTCAAAATAACCTATCCTGGCAGTGGATTTGGATGATCAACCACTTGTTTTCCACACATCTATTTATAGCATCTAGTTATTTCCATGACCAAGTTATTGAAAATTGAGGAAACAGGAAAATAGAAAGAGAAACACTTACTGAAACACTATTATTGTCCCTAAGGAATGTGGATAACATAATTTTAATGTCAAGAGTGTATATTCCTTGATGTGTCCAGGCCCTCAGAGAGGCCAGGGATGAGGTTACCACCCAACTGTCTCAACTATTTATGGAAATGGCATAGCACCAAGATTAAACATTGTAATTCACAATCATATGTATTAAATGAGTTGGTAGAAATTATTGTCATAATATAACAGAATAAGGGCTTTGTAAAGCTCTTTATAGTAGGAACAGTTCTGCCATTGTGCAAAATATTTCATCAATAGTTCAGGGTAGAATAACATAACTTGCAACACTGGCATTGATGATATAATTCAAAATAATCATTCACTATTTTTTAATACTTTATTTTTTTAGAGCAGTTTTAGTTTATAGCAAAATTGAAGGGAAGGTACAGAGATTTCCCATATGCTTCCTGTCCCTCATAGATGTATAGCCTCCTCCATTATCAGCACCCCCCCCACTAGGGTGATACATTTTTACAATTGAGGAACCTACATTGATACATTATAATCAATGTTTATTGTTGCATTATGGCTCATTTTGGTGGTGTACATTCTATGGGTGTGGACAAATACATAATGACACGTATCCAATTATAGAGTGATACAAAGTATTTTCCCTTCCCTATAAATCCTCTCTGCCCTACTATTCATCTCCATGATTTTTAACCTTCCATGTGATAAACTATGGAACAATTTGGAATAATATCAATAAAATGGAATAGTTGTTAGCAAACGTATTAATTCGTTTGAGTTTTGTAGTTCTAGAATAATCTAATAATAAATCACTGTCTCTGTCCCTTCATGAGAATTATGAATTTGTGAGGAATTAAGATGAGGTTGGACACCTATTAGTGTGTATGAGTGTCTAAGACACATCATATATTTATAAAAATCACATATATTATTTCATCCTAATGCACAAAATAGCTACATTAATGAAAAGTTACTCCAGTGTGTTTGCTTTTAAGTACAATGTGCATTTGACAACTGAAATGTAACAATAATCCTAATTAAAATTTTTCTAATAGGTAACTCCTAGGTTTAGTATGTGACCATTTTGGTCTTCAGCATATACACTTATACCCAGAACTTTATAATTTATTACACATTACTTTTCTTGCTTTGTCATTAGCTAGTGTTTGGTACCTAGATTTACCCTAAAAGTTTTAAATAATATGATAGATTTTAGAAATATTAAAACTTCCAAGTAAGTATGTCCCTTTCAAAATATTTCCTCTTGCAGTTATATATAATTTTTTCTGAACATGTAGCTATTAGGGAAAATATTTTGGAATTCTTTAAAATCACCTTCAGTGGCTCCATATTATCTGTAGAAAAATTTTTCTGGTGGCAAGTTTGGGGCCTTTGGTAATAGATTTGTAATTGGAACTAGATAAAGGTCATTCAAAACCATGATTGGTGAATAATGTCAGCCTGCTTGCCACCACAGACAAAGTTTCACCAAATGAAAGTTGTCTGGTGTTTTCCCATGAGTTACCAGTTTCTTTGAAAGAATGTGAGAAAAAGGATATTTTAGTAAATAGAAACATTGATGCATATGCAGACCTACATTCTCTAAGTGAGAAATCTTAATATGATTTTTTTAGAATTGGTTAAATTAGCCCTGTTTAAAATAATGATTCAAGGTGAAATGTTGTTTAAAATCTATTACAATACAAACAAGAAAATTCGCTATACGATTCTTTTTAAAATCAATTTTTGTTTTGCTAATTAGTTGGACCCTTATCAGAGGTCAATAGTAAATGATGTTACTTGAATGTCAATGAATTTTTATTGCAAATAAGGACTTTACTTAAGTTTTACTTTATATGCATAACTCTTTATTCAAAAGGTACAAAATCAAGCACATTTCTGTTTTGAAGCTGGGACTCTTTCTTTTCTAATTATTTTATATGTTATTGTAAATGCATATGTTGTCTAGAGTTGTAAACTGAATTTCAATTACTGAAATTACCCAGGATCCAAAACTTTCTTTTCCTTTTCTAGAAATTTAAAGTTACAACATAAGAAGTACCCCCCCACACACACACACACTTGGTGTTTCATAAATTTTCAGTAGAAGTTTTTTCTTTGTCTTTTTTTTTTAAGTTGGGTAATCAAAAACATTTGAAAGAGCAGTATGGGTTGGATATATTATGCTTGAGCAATTGGAAAACACTATACTGTTTAAACAAAGCAGCCTCATCCTAAATTAATAACCCAATTTTCTTCTGGGATAAAAGGAGGGAGGGCTGGGGATGGAGACAGGGAGTGTAACTCAGACCAGTGCCACCACTGTGGTTATAGAACTAAGTCACAGCAGAGAAACTGCTTTGTGGCTTAAGATAGAAACCAGAAAGTAAGAGGGAGTAAAGCAAAACATATTAGATGCAATTTGAATCTAACTTGACACAACTTCCAAGCCCTTTGGATTCAGAGATATCAACACCATATATCTTGTGAAGGGTAACAGTCTCTGGCATTAGTGCTCCTGCTTCAAATGGCTTATGCTGCCCTACTATCATACTTTCTAAATTACATAAATAGAGTGAAAATGACAAAGTACATATTAAAAAGGAGGGCATGACATTTTGCCAAATAATCTGGAACATATCCGTGAATTTTAGCAGTGATAAATTATATCGGTACAGTCTTGAAGTTGATTAGTCTTCCCCCGAATGCCTCACAGAGTGGCAAACCCAAAGTCCTAGGAATTATGACCCAAATTGCAACGGTTCACGTGCCATCCTCTTTTTGCTCCAAGAACTTTGAAAGTCATGCCAAACCAAACCAATGTAAATTGGTGGATTTGGACATCCTTTTCATGACCACATTATCCTTGCTGAATTGGAAACTACTTATTTTGGAAATATAATTAGACCTCTTAAGATTTTTAAATGTGCAATGTCTTCAAGGTACCCATGCTGTGCTTTGGTGAAGTTCGGAGAAAAATCACTTTGAAAGGTACTTCTTTCAAGAAAATACCATAACTGGATGCTGACAAGAACTCTTCTTGTTATGCTAAAAATACTTTGGGAACACGGTGACACTAAGTCATTTTCATTTTTTTTTAAAACAAACTGGCATTAGTGGCAGTAATGAAAAATTCTCTGAAGAAATCCATGTTCACTGAAAGGTCATTTATTTGTTCATCATCAGCTGACCGTTTCAAAGTAGTGTTTACCATTGACAGAAATCACTGGGTGTTGCTATAGGAGACTTTCAGAAGTCTCTCTCCGCTAGCCCCCACCTTTTCTTCTGAAGAAGTTAGACTAGGATAGACACACAATTAGGAGTTATTAGACCAAATGGTGGTCTAAACCCAGTGGAAAGAATGCAGCTGTCATGAGTAATTCCCACTATAAATCTTAGACACTTTCCAAAAAGAAATCTAAGAGACCAGCACTGTTTCCACAGTTGACTGGCTTATCTGCCAAAATACAGGCAGTTTTGAACAATGCAGATGAGCCTGTTAAAAATAGTTGCAAACGGTAGATTAGGTAGCATTCTTGGTAGCTTGAATGATGGGCAAACCACGAAGATGTAGAATTTGAGCTTGGTTGAGATGTGTGCCCCAAAAGCTTGCTTGTTTTTCTGGAACATAACAAAATGCATCTGAAACCCTGGAGTCTGAATTGTGGGCTGGGAATTTTGCGCAAACAGCCCCTCTCCTGAGATTTATGGCACTTCCTAATTCCTAGGAGGCCAGAGCTACCGCAAGAAGAGTCATTCTCGCAATTCTTTGGTCTTCTGGCTTTTCCCTCTGGCAAAAACCAGTGAGCATGGGAACACCCACAATGCCCCCAAAGAGCTGCACGTTTCTTTCTTGGTCCTTCTGAAGGTCCTGCTTGAGTTTAGAGCTGAACATGAGGGGAAGTTAATGTGCCTTTCAGACCTATTCCTCCTCCCCTAAATTGAGTCTCTCCAACTTTTTATTGCCAACTTATTTGTTTTCACACTTTAAATCCAATGACTGAGAGAATAGGATATAATCTGAAACTCTAAATTTAATTCCTACTCTGTCTCAATGGCTGGTATTTATGCTGCATCTATTTGCTGGCTTTATTTAACTATTAATAACTTCTCGTGAGATGTCCATCCTTGAAGAACGATTAACTTAGGAAATACTTGACACAATTCTGATTGTCAAACAAGAAGATTTTTCTACATGTTAACTTTATGACTTTATAATAACCATTTTGAATAGATTTTTTTTTTTTTTTACTATAGAGGCAAATATACCTCTTGGGCAAAAATGAAAATTAAGCCACACAAAATGTTATACAAAAATACTATATCTATTCCATCCTGCTATCCAAAGATAATCATTGCTAACATTTCAGTTGTAGTTCTTTTTGTTGTTACTCATTTTATGTTAATGTGTCATATTTCTGTTTATTAATTTAACTTTGAATGGTATTTATTGACTCCCTATTAGAAAAGAGAACGAGTTTAGTGCATGGTTCCTATGTACTCTCTCTGTTCTTATTAGTTACATTGGCTTATTTCTATTTCTTAAGTCAAATTACCTCTGTGCTATAGAAAAATAAGAAACTTAGTGCATTTCCTCTTCCTTCCCTTTCCTTCCCTCATAGTTACAATTTTATCCTTTACGTTATTCCTTGTATTCTCAGAGTTTAAGATTATTTTATTTTATTCTCTATAAATATTTTGTCACTTACCTATAATTCAATATTAAATGTTACTAAAAAAAAAAGGAAGGTGATTGAGTTCAACACTAAAATTTTGCTTCACAAAGGAGCTCTCCCAAAAGTCAAGGCCTGATGTGTTTTCTTTTAGAGGTTCCTTCATTTCCTCAAATTAAGTACTGCCCAAAAGAACTTCCTGTGATGATGGAAATGTTCTATCTACCTATTCAAGCCAGTTGCCCTTGGCCACATTTGGCTGACTTCTGAGTGCTTGAAATGTGGTTAGTGCAATTGAATTTTTATTTTACTTAATTTTAAATACTGTAACTTTGTGACTACCATATTGGACAGTGCAACTCAAGGTCACAGTGAACTACTTGGGTTCCACTGTTACTCTCTCTTGGATTTATTTTTAAGAGTTTTGTTTTCATAAAAGTATGTGATTGGTAAATTTTCTTATTTCTTCTATCTCAATGACTGTTTTATTTTGCTTCATACTGAATTGTTCATTTAAATACTTGTTTGAGCCTCATTAACTTTTATTTTCTAACTTTGAAAAAACATTTCATTATTTTCTAGCATCTCTGCTGTTAAGTCTGTTATTAAATTGATCATTGATGCTTTGTAGGTCAATTGCTTTTTCTTTTGGGATTTTTTTAAAAAAGATTTTTCCCTTTAAACTTGTAGAAGTAAAATTTTATTCAGATGTGTCTACATGTAGGCCCTTTCAATCAGAAAAGTTTCTTATATTATTTTCTTGATATATCCTTCCCTCTATTGTCTCTTTTCCATCTAAAACTACTTAAGATGGATGCTGTTCCAATATCAGATTGCCCTTATGATTGAAAGAGCAAATTAATTAGAATATATGGTGCGTCATGGGTATTTTTGTATTTGCACACATCTTTTTTTCCTCCAATTAGCTTCAGTCTTATATGGGGAGACTAAATGAGGGTTTCTTGTAGGATGAAGGGGTGAGTAGACAGTAAGCTAGTAGTTCTTCAATTACCAAAGGAGGGAGGACCTTATTTTGGATAAGGAATACTTGAACTGTTCTGCTCCTGGACAGAGCTCTCCTCTCTAACTCTGTGTCTGAGTTACCTTATTCTCCACTGCCTTCTTCCTCAGATGCCAACAGCCTCTCCTCTGTTTTTGTAGAACTTGTTCTCAGGCTCCAGCAGCTGCTGCAGGTGCTTGCTTGGTACAGGATACATGGAGAGGGGCCCAGGTCTCCCAGATATTAGATCTGATATGTAGTGAATTATTTATTTATTATCCTCTTGCCAATTTCTGCTCTTTTTATTCAACTCCAAGTTTAGATATTCTCTAGAACATCCCTGGAAAGAATTGTGCCTAATTATTGTGTCTGGGAATGGTGTTTCTTCTGCTCTAATTTCTCCACTTGTTTGATCCCATCTGCTTTCTGTCTTCTTGGAATTTCTATTTCTGGTCGGCCGATGGCACCTTTTTTGTTTTCAGCAACATTATTATTTTTTTTCTTTTTCAACATATCTTTTCTATTATTTCATCAGGATTTTTTGAGGAAGAAGAATCAGACAAGTTTTTTTCAGTATGCCAGCTTTTATGGGGCCCTGCATTGTTTTTCATAAAGATAGACTTTTTAATGCTGGAAACAAAAGTTTCATTAGATTGTGAAGATAACTAGCTGTATAATAATCTTCTCTGTTGGCATATGGGATATAAATAACCTGGGATTACATTATGAATATTTAAAATATTCAAGTGTCTCTAATTCTAACATGGGGAAAATATGTTAATGTAGGGTCCAGGATAAGTATACTCCTCATTTCCTCTTATTTCTCTCACTTCTGTCTTTTTATTTGTATTTACAGAAATTCTATTATCACTTATGATTTCTCAAATGTTCCCCTTATTACTGTGATTGTTTTATTTTTTTTCTCTTCCATTTGTTTCATGATCCCTTTCTGCCCTTCCTTTTACATTTTCATCTCATTTTGATATTTTCTCCTACCTTCTCTGTATCTCTGCTATAAAATCTTATAGAGACAATTGTCACAGTAAGTTTTTCTTTTTAAAATCATAACAAAATACTTACTTTCAATTAGTTTAATTTTGATTATTGAAGTATAGTTGATATACAATGTTATATTAATTTCAGGTGCACCACATAGTGATTTGACAAGTCTATACATTATCTTTAACTTTTCTTCACTATGTTTGTTTGATTGATTTGGGTAATAGTCTTTTTTCAATGACTTATGTCTGAATGAAATGAGTTTTTCATCTACCAGATATTTTGGAGTAGATTCATAGGGAAAAGAAGAATTTTAGTCCTCTTAAGATGTGAAAGAGATAAATATTTATTGCTAAAATTTTTAAAGAAACATTAGAGTGAAAAAGAGATCACTAAGAGAAGGGTGCTTTTTTATTTCTGAGAAAACTGTTTACGACCTGTGATGCTGATAAATGCGACGTTATTTTATATTGTTTATATAGCTAGTGTTTTAGATAAGGACCAAATTCCAGATTTAAATTAATGTCTTAAAACTAAAAGAGCACAAAGTAAATAATATATGGGACTAAGGACAAAATGGTATCAAACACAGAATTTTGGATCAGAGGGAGAGATGTTGGTTTTTCTTCAAAGACTATTCATTGAACACTTGTGTAGTTAGGATCATTATCAAATCCTACTCTCTCACCCCTCCCCCCCAAACTCGCATCTGTTTAAGGTGTTATACTAGGAAATAAAATTGTTAAGGATCCTAGCCAAAAATAGTTACAGATGTATTTGTCATTCATTCATTCATTCATTCATTCATATTTGTTATTTGCCCAGGCCTGACCTCTTAACCAGTTTTGTCCTATTTGAGCACCTGAGAAGATAAACTTAAAATTGGGAGAGGAAAAAGACAAAATATCCTGTGTTAGGAGCATTACTAGTTGTGTTTCTTGGTGGTCCTGTATTGTACCATTTATACGTTAAAAAGATCTATGGCACTAGTATTTGTGGATGGTGGTGGGGGATGGTTGACTTTCTTACTTTTAAGTATTCTTCTTATTTTTTAAAGATTTTATGTATGTATGTATTAAGGGGGCACAGAAGGGGGAGGGGCACAGGGAGAGAGACAATCTCAAGCTGACTCTGTGCTGAGCTCCGAGCCCCACCTCCCACAACCCAAGATCATGACCTGAGCAGAAACCAAGAGTCTGGTACTCAACCGACTGAGCCACCCAGGTGCCCCTACTATTATTAAGTATTATTATTGTTATTTTTATATAGAGTTACTTTGTTAGAAAAAAATTGGAAAACCATTTATTGAATTAGTTTCCCATCTCTCCAGTTCCTTTTAAGTTGGACATTGGACACTTTGAGAAGTACAGGAGAATCACACTGAATTCTTTAAATGTTATCAGAAACACAAAAGCCATCCTCCTCAATGTGCAAATCTCCTCAATGTACACTGTCTTTTTTCACTATTAGAATTTTCTCCTTATATTTCTCCTTAGTTCTTATCATAATATTTCACTGTGTCAGAATTGGAGATGCTCATCCATACCATCACAGTCCAGAAAAGTAGAGAGTAGTTTATAAAAAGTCCTGTGAAAACTCACATCAGTACTGAGGGCTAGATCTTGGTTTCCATTCACTGTAATTCTTTTTATGTGTTAGGCTTATTTTTGCATATAACCTCCATACATTTCATTCAGCTCATATTCCATTTAGATGTACCAGTGAGCCAAATGCCTTTAAAATCATGCTTTTAAATGTACAGAATACTAATTGATAGGCAAATAAAGATAAAAAAAAGGAAAAGAAGTTACAACATGCTGATGTGATACGGGTGGAATTTATTTGTGTACCCTCCTTAATACCTAGTAAAATGAAATGAGAGTCTAAGGATGGCATCCCATGTGTGGTTCCTCATGTCTCTTACACTTTGATCCTTACATATCTGTCTAAACCCAGCGAAGAATTTGAAGCTTAACAATATGAAGCCTGTAAGATGGCAGACACAAATATGGTTTATAGAATTATATTGATCTTAGAATCATTCTGAAAGTATCTCAAGGTAAGAAGGATCTCCGAGAGACCTTGAATTTGCCTGTGAAACTTCACTAGAAAACCCAATGTCCTTGATTTGACAAGACAAAAAGTAATGAACTGAAATGATTTCTGTAAAGTAGAAAGCAAAGTACCTGGACATAGTCTTTGATAAATTCTCTTACATGTTTCTTTCTTTCTTTTCTTTACTTTCTCTCTTTTCTTAGTCTTGGAGACAAATATTAGCCAATGATTCTGATTATCATTAAGTGAGAGCTCTCGTCTTGAGGAAAAATTTCATGTGTCTGGAAGATATTGAAGTTGAAGGTTGTGTTTGGTTCATCGCATCTCATTCTCTGAGTTTCTTTTATGTTTGAGTTTCATTGTTATGTTCTGCTGTGATCGTGCTGATGTAAATAAATCATTTTTTGGTATTGTGACTTGCTCAGAGTGTTTCTTTGAAATACATAGGAGTAATAAGAAGGAACAGGCTAATTTGGTCAGCCATTATCATCTGGTAGTTTGCAAGCAAATGCACTGGCATAACGTGAATTTCAAACAGCCCTGGGTGTTCACCGCAGCGGGATCCGTGGAGCAGGTTTAATGAAAGAAAGCCAGTTTCCTGAAGGTGTCATTCCTAAGGAAAGCTTGGAGCTTAGGAAGGGATCATCTGTAGACTATGCCCTTGCACGCTTTTTCTTTTAAAAATTTCAGCAACAAACTCTTTCATGAGTTAAAGGCATGCACTAAAAGGCTTACCAACACAAACAAGAAGAAAACACTGAAAAATGGCTCCTTTGGCGATGAAGTCAAAATAGTTACATAAAGTCTAGCCTTTAATCCCATTATACTTGAAATAGATATTGATTTAAAATTCATATACTTGCCCTCATTCTTTTCAATCCCCCTACCCCTATTTTTTTTTTAAACATCTAAACAAAGTGACCTCATTGTTTTCCATTGGACTTTTTTTAAACATTGGCTGGGATGATCGAGATTCAGGAATGTGGGAAAATGGATTCCCAAACCACGTCCCTCCCCTTTCATTCTGAACTGTAATTTTTGGCTTGGCTTGAATCACAGTCATCGCATTTCAGCCTGAATCTCTCTGTAAAGTGATCTTTCTTAAACATTTCTCTCACTCATCAAGGGATCAGAAACAAAGCTGTTCTAGTCTTTCAGCAAAACACTTACAAGCAGCTTTTACCGAGAAGTTGCAAGAGCTAAATTTCCTCTAAAATTGTTTGAAAAGTGAACATTTTCAGTGCCTCGTTGTCCTTTTTGTGAATCTTGTCATCTGTATGCCATGAGCTCCAGCAGCTATTTTAATCTGTTTTTGTTTGCAATCCATTTGGTGTCCACCCAAGGAAATGCAGGTGATTCTAATTAACTTACTGCTGAAGATGTAGGAAAAAAGTATCTCAATTGTGTCGCACAGAATTATACACTTAAAACCTTTCTTCTATTATTTATAACATATTATTAATGAAAATGATTGTATGAATATGTTTACCACCTAATTCATTGCTGTTCACTTTTTTAAATCAATGAGGCTTATGGCACAGAAAAAAGCCACACACATACACAAATACACAGACACAATACAGACCCTAAGACTGCTTGCCAACTTTTATTTAACAAGAGTAGCAACTTAAAAATAACATTATTTTTACTTTGTGCAACATAGTTTAATATCTGAAATAACCCTGTTCCAATAAAAACCTATTGAAATACTCTCAGCCTAACTCTGCCCTGAAGGTAAAAGTGATTAATTGAAAGATTTTGGCAGATCTCTGCTCACCACCAGGGCAGTTTAATTTAGAACACATTCAACCATTTCTCAGTGTCTCTGTGTTGGTGGAGCATAACTTTTGATCTTCTTTGGGGAGGTGCCTCTAATTCAGACCCTTTAGCTAGCCACTTCCTGGAGGGTTTTGATGGCTTGCTTCTGCTAAGCATTCAGGTAAGAGAGAGCCCTTCTGGCTGTGGCTTCTAACGTGGGGCAGGGAAGCAGAATTCCAGACACAAAGGCAAAATAGACTACAAACCTGTTTGAGTATATCTACCATCGGTAAATTTCCTATTTAGATCACAGACGAACTTCTGAGAAATTCTGGTGCCAATAGACTCTTTTCTAGTTAAAGAAGAGGCTCCTGGCCATGACAGTGAATGAGACAAAAAAAAAAGAATAAACTTCCTTCTTCTCAGGAAATATAAATAAGCGTATTATTTTTTTTTTGATAATACAGGAGAGATTATCATGTGGGTATTGTTAATACTTCTGCTAAACAGAGAGATGGGGCTAGTACACAATCCTCCCTTTTTGGCAAATGGACCTGTGTTAAATTGTGGTTAAACGGAAGGAAAGACGAATTCTAATATATTCTGGATGGAAAGACCTTGAGTTGGGGAACTCCAACCTTGCATACGACTTAACACATATTGATTAGGCACTTATAGTGAAAGAGTGTGCTAGGCACTGGAGTTATAACAACGAACGTAGTACACAGTCCAGATACGATGGAGCTAGTATTGTTCTGAGACACTGACGGTGAATCCTGCACACAAATTGATGAGTTAGTAAACAATGGCACCTGCAATCTTTAATATTTTCACACATGCAACACATCTGAGTAATACACTCAGGTTAGTGCATGCTCTATAGCCAATTTTAGAAGGAAACAACATTATGATATATATTCAGTTTCACATTATATCCTCAAACAGTTAAGCAATATGTTACATATTATATATATGTTATGCAGTACTCTCTATATAACTATATGTTATATGTATCATATATATATTATGCCTTATACTATTAATAGTAATTATCTGTACAGTGGGATTATAAAAATGATTCTGGTTTATTTATTATTTTATGTATTTCTGACTATTTTGTATGTGTGCTTATGTATACACATATGCATATGTAAGAGTATGTATATTATTATAAACAAAAACAATAATGGTATTTATTTCATTACCAAAATATCATGCCATAGATTACATTTCTTTGTTATGATATAAGTTTATGTTCCTATAGGCTTATTTGAATAAGATTGAAGCATAAAATTATTGAGTGTCCTTGAATGCTCTATTATGTATCTCTAATTTATCTGAAACATACTTTAAGACCCATGATATCAGATTCCAAGTCTTTATGAGACACAATAGAAATCTCAAAATTTAAGTATTTTACAAACTAGTCTATTTTTGGACAAATCACACCCAGGTTTGGAAATACAAATGTAAGTTTTCTGCAATAGTGCCAAAAAGACAAAATCATTTCCCCTAATTGTAAGCTCTAACTATCCTTGGACAATGTATACCATTGTCATTCATGATTGTAAGTTTTGTACAAAAAGAAATGCATAGATAAAGACCCCCAAAGCTAGCACCGGGGTTGGCTTTTTAAACTTCTACTATCACTCCATAAGTAGAAAGGTAAGGCATGTTCTCTTTTAGTGGTTTAGGAGAGACCTATCTCCTCAGCTTCATTCTTTACTACTTGAGGGCTGTTAATCATCTAGTAAAGCATTGCACACACTCTAGTTACTCAAAACATTACTTGTTGACTGAAAAAAAAAAAAAGACATTCCAATACCAATTGTTCCCTTATTTAAACTCATCTAGCACTAGTATAATACAAACCAGATTTCCTGCTTCTGGAGAATTTTGTCACATAGGTCTACATAAAAAGTCTTATTGAAATATTTGTGTGTGTGTATGCATATTTAGCATCTATCACTTTTTTCTGATCTCTTGTCACAGAAAGAAGGTATATTAAACTAAGACATGCTACATATGTTGATGTTCATTAATATAATATTTATTGAGTGTCTATCTCATATATGTAATTTTCTAAGTGGTAAGAAGCCAAGTTACAAATACATCTCATGTTTTCCATTGTATGAAATTTAAATAGTGTCCCAATTTCCCCATTTTCCCTAAGGGCTGGCAGATTTTGAATTTTAAGAATATTAGAAAATCCATGATGATTCACTCTAGCTGAGTCTTGAAGTGCTGCAGAAGTTAGAAATGAAAGATTATCAATTTGGAGACCTGGAGTTTACACCATCGGTCCCCAAGGTTGGTCTTAACATTAATTACAAAGTCCATACTTAGGGTATCTTTTCAGAAGTTTGGGGATAAAAACACTGTACTAAAGTGTTCCTTTTATTCAAATTTTCTTAGGTCTAAAATTATGCGATTAGAATTTTATTCCTTTGTCTTCAAATCCCTTGGAAGGATTTCACGTCAAACCTCACTAATCATGGGCACTTTAGTGTAGATTAATCTATTTGGTCTTGACCTGACAGCAGACTTCAGCTACAGGGACAGAACATACAACAAGACTTCACTTGTGTAGGGTATGGGACCGGCAGAGAGAGCAGGTGACAAGACAGCAAGTGTGATACACAATGGGAAAGAAACAGAAAGGGGAAGTGGGTGTCCTCTACTGGTTTCAAGTTAATCCAAGGTAGTTGTCATTATCCAAACGCTTCCCCTGCCTGGATTTTCTATTTTCAGATATACCAGGATACAGGGAAATGGTACGAAATGGTCTTAACGTATTTAAAGATTTTGGGGAGGAAAGGAACATTTTTCAGCCTGTCTAAACACATTTTATCCTTAAACATACTTTATTCTTATCATCATAATAATTTTCTATCATGTAAAAAGTGTAATAAATTATCTTTCTTCAGAGACGACGTATACAATGATTTTTTCATGTAGGTGAGTATAATGCTCTAAACTGAGGTTCAAAGCTGAGCTTATATAAATCCATATAGGGCTTTGCTCTACAGATTGAAATTCTGTGAAGACATACATTGTTCATCCTTGGAATCATGAGATCTCTGCAAATCAGGCCTTTCTCCTTTCTGCCCCATGCCTGCAGAAAACAATCTTGGAGACTCCTCCCACCATGTCATTCCTCTTCACCTGCACTGTGTGTGGAGCTGCCTGTTTTAAACCAGTGGCTCCATCCGAAACCCCTCAACCTTGTAGTGGCCTTAAGTCTCCCCAAGTAACACCGCCTAAGGCTGATCAGCAGGAGACAAACAGCCCTGAACAATGGCAGCCTCATGAGGTCCTAGATTACCCAGTCTATTTTCAAGTTTTCAAACAAACCTTAACAAAGACACTAAACCCAGAAACAAATGCACTTCTATTAAATCATTGGCCATAATATCAAAAGGAAATAATGACCTTATTTTGCCCAAATTTAGAGCAAAGTACGCTACAAGCAAACCCTTAGAGAGGAGGAAGATACTAAGCTTGGGAACATAGCATGCTTTTTGAGATGTCAGTATGACACCCTTTGCCCTTCTTTGCCTTATCAAAAAGAACAAAGCAGAATAAAACCCTTCTTCCCTGGTGCTTGGAAAAGACTAAAAGATCTCTGGAGACAAAGACATTTATTTAATGCTAAATCGTTGTTACCTCTTAAAACTACTGTACTCACGGTAACACTCAAAGGAGTTTTAAGGATGTCTGAACTTCAAGCTAATATATAAATGATATTCCTGAGGCAAGTTTGCCAGGAGGAGGATGTTGGAGGTCAGACACGGTGCTCAAGGGGACATTACGGAGTAATGTAACTATCTAGCAAAGAAGAAGAAGGGAGCAAATGAGAACCCAAAAATACATCCTGATCTGTCCTGGGGTTGTCCTTATTCAGACCCATGTTTTTTCCCTGTGACAAATTTCACTAACAGATTTGTAGTTGTCTTTTTATGGTTTCAGGATTTCAGACTCCTTCCAACTTTAACTCAACCTACCAACATTAGTTATGATATCCTGTTATAAATATGGACCTCAAATTCACTATTTGAAGATGTTCAACAAGTAAAAACCATTTCCTCTGCCCACGATGCTGTCAAATGGGACAATGACAATAAGTGATTCAGGATTTTGAGTAGAAAGTTCTGTTTTCATTCTTATATGGCAGGTATGTTAGAAATAGTCAACAAGAGGAGACTTCAAACACCTTTAAAAGAGAAGTTATTGTTCATAAAATAGAATTTCTGTGCAATCTCCAACAGTTTTAGTTAAACAGATAACACTTATTTTTTCTTTGTTTTGGTAATACAATTTGTAGGAGTTATTTTTAAAAATATGAAATTTTAAGATTTCTTTTTAACTCTCTGTTATACAAAATATTACCTTGCTGATTAATCCACAGGGTTAAAAGCAATATTATTTTAAATATTGAAGTTTCCCATATTTTGTTCTGTAAAGACACAGAAAAATATGGCCAAATGATATTATTTTGACCTGTGATCCTTGTTTTGGATCCCTGGTGATTCCTTTTTGCACACGGCACTCAAATTGTTTCTGCTGGCTCCTCAGGAATCCAAAGTCTCTAGAACAATTTCCAGCTAAGAAGAGTTGATTTGTAACATTAGTTTAATCTCTAGCCTAGTAACTTTCCCCTTTATGCATCTTGTCTAGTAGTTTACCCAGTTAAAAAAAAATTATCTGCTCCTATCCATAAAAAGCTTGTGGAAAAAAAAGCCTTTCGGGTGGGAAAAGAATTTGAAAGGAAAAAATGTACATACATATATCAGACCAAGAATTAAAAGATGAACATTATACATGAGGAAACATTATAAGACGGTTTCACTATATTAGTTTTTCCAAGTCAGTGTTCCAAGCCAGTCTTGGATTATGTGTGAAAAGTAAGAACTCTATACTGTAACAGGTGCCGGCAGGAAACTCCCATTAAAGCTTATGAAAGTTATGCCTGTAAAGTCCTGGCATCTGAGAATGCATTATGCATCAGATTTTTCTCACTAGAAAAACAATATGAGGCTGTGACTACTTAACAGTATTCCCAGTCACTATTTTGTTAACATCATTCCTCAGGGATAACATCTTTGGTGACCTTGTGCTATATGTAAAGTATATATCAGCCTTCATTTCAACACTGAGAGTGTGCATAGTCTTCTATATATACCAATAGAGATGTTGGTCTACCATCTGTCTGTCCTAATCAGACCTAATCATAAACCTGACAGTTTTTTTCCCTTTAGAATCAATAGATTTATACTAATTAATCCATATTTAAAGAGTGGCTCTTCATGTGCAACATAGCAAATATTTGTGAAATTTTATTGCAGTTTGGAATAGTCTATGGAATATCAGGTAGTAAGTAATATGGGTTTTAAATCTATGGTATTGACTCAGGTTGGAAAGTCCTAGCATTATGTGTGGCACATAGTGGGTGCTTAATAAATGTCATCTTTGTTTTCCTTATGTAAATCACCCCATAACTGTATGGCCACATCTTCAAAGACTAATGGTATAATTCTTTCTTTTTTTAAATTTTATTTTATTATGTTATGTTAATCACCATACAATACATCATTAGTTTTTGATATGGTGATCCACAATTCATTATTATAATTCTTTCAACATAAACTTGCTCACTTTAGAGTTAACAGGTAAAACCTCTTCCTGTGATGAAGCTCACCTTTCTAGCCTATAAATTCTAGAGGTTAAAATATTTCTTTTACTAATATTTGCCTATTGAATACAACTGAATAAAAATTCTCTTTATTCTATAAATCTAATGCTTATAAGAAAATTGCTTTAAGCCCAATGGGTAATTTGGTTCTAAACCATTTATCAAATTAAAAACTGAGATAAAAATTTAGACAGGAGTGAATGTTAAACAAAGCCCAGGGAAAATGGTTGTGAGCCTGTATATATCCAGATGTATATGTCCATATCTAGGCTTGTAGCTACACTATGGATTAAATGTTACTAGCTTGCACTTGTATATGTATATATAGTTTTAAATATGCTTTTCATGTATCAATAAATATATCTTTAGTAAAAACTCCTCAGTTAGGGTAATATAGTTACCTTCCAGAACACACACACACACACACACACACACACACACACACACACACATAACCAGCACCAAGCCAGGCAATCTGCCAAATGTGGTCGCTCTGAAAAGGGTTTTGCTTTAGGGCAATAGCAAACTAGCTCACCACCCCGCTGCCCTGTCCATTCCTCACCACACGGTTCTTTGCTGTATCCTGAACTTCCCCTCCTACAGTGAGGGAACATTTCTTTGGACTGTTTTATTGCCAATATATTTTTACTTTGTATGATGAAATGAAACAGGGGACTGGTTTCATTAGAAAGAGAGGTAAACAGAGCATTAATTAAATTTGCTGATGATACTAAATTGGGAGGAACTGTGGACATCTGTGAAGACAAAAGAATCATACAAATGGACTTAAAGAGTTTAGAAATATGAGCAGGAAATAATAAAAAGAGATTCTGCCTTAAATAATGCAAGCTAATACATTTGGGAAAAGATAATCAGAAACATGGCTACTCAGTGGATAGTAGATGCCTGGAAAGTGGTGATGGTGAAAGAGACCTAGGGGGTGATAATGGGAAAAATTATACACAAACTTACAGGGAAGTAGGCACAATGCCCAGAGGGTTACATATAAAAGAACATAATTTTTTGAACTAGAAAGATGATAGTCCTACTCTTATGATACTGTTAGATCTCAAAAGCATCAAATTTGGCTGTAGTTAGTTGAATTCTTCAGGTTCATGAAATAACTTAACACTATTTGTTGAGAGACTGGTTTTACCCTATGAAGGATGAGAAAGTCCGCTTTGTCCGAAACCTGTCCTGAACACCAGAGTCTTTGCTCTATTTCTGTCTTATCCTATTGTAGACTATTACTAATATGGTATATCATACAGATATTGATATAGATATTGATATGAGTGTAGATACATATTGGCTATGCTGCAAACAACCAAAAAACTCCTTACTTTCTACTTTTAAGGAGTTTCTCTTCCTTCTGGATAATATGACTTCAAGTTATGCTTCAAGAGCTATCTAAACACTATCTCTTCTATCAGTTCAATGAGTCTTCAGTGTATAGGATTTGATTCCCTAAGGATAGATGCATGGATAGATGGATGGAAAGGAATTTTGGATAATATCCATCTCTTCATCCATTTAATCATATATCATGAATTGAGCCCATACCATATGCCAGCTTTGGTATGCTAAGCACCGATGAGACAGAGATGAACCAGACACAATCCCTAACTCTGAGACTCATACTCTAGATGGAGAAACAGGTAAAGACACCAACCATCACACCCCCATGCAATAAGGGCTGTATTAGGGAGAGCAAAACTGTCATTGGAACACTGCGGAAAGAAATCTTAATAATGTTCAAGAGACCATGGAGGGGTGATTGAGGATATAAATCAGAGAATATTCCTTGAATAAGGGGACTCCTGTGCTATGCACAAGAGGATAAATACAAATTTGGCAGGTGGATGGGCAAAGAGAGGGTCCCTAGAAAGAAGGAAAGCACGTGGAAAAATACCAGCCTTTGGAAAAACTTGATGTAGTTGATATTCCTGGAACATAGGAAGCAGCTTATGAGAATATGAGGCCTGACTGTAGACAGAGGTCATATGCTTATGGGGAAAATTAAGATGGAATTTTGTTTATCCTGATGGAAAAAAGAAATCATTGGAGGGATATTCTAAGAAGGCATAACACAATTCTATTTGTGTTAAAGAGGAAGGAGGTTGGCATGATTGAGAAGGTGTCCTGGGCAGAAAACAGAACAAAGGCAATATCAATTAGGAGGTTTTTCTCAAAAGAAATTATGGAATTCTAATCAAGTCCATAGCAGATGAAAAGATGAATCAGATTCAAGAGATAGTAAGAAAGGAGATATTATTAGACTTGGTGAATAATGCTCTGTGTAAGTAGAGAGAACAGTCCAAAATATCCAACATATTTCTTTTTAGAAGAATGGGGAGAAAAATAGAAAAGAGGAATGGGAAAAATAGGCCATGATGCCACTGACTGAGTTAAGGAATAAAGAGGGAGGAATAGATTTGTTAGGGAAAGTGATAAGTGCAGTTTGAAGAAGTTGAGTTTGAGATACCAGAGGAAAATTCAAGAAGGGTTGTTCTTAGACCTGAGAGTAAGACATAGCTTGAGGAGTCATTCTGAAATAGGAACTTTGAAGTCATTGAAGAAAATCACTGAAGGTTTTGGTATCATTGAGTTTATGCTGAAAGAATGGATAGAGAAATCCCAGAGTCAAGAATTAAGTCCAGAGGAAAACACACATTTCTTATGCTGTCAAACTCTGGGCTAAGGGCATGGACTCCAATATTATCTCATGCAATTTCAAATACAGGTCAACAGCTGACATTTAAGATGAAAGAAACCTTACTACAGTGATCACTATACTGTCTGCTAGGTATTCCACTGCTTTGTAGGGAGAGTAAAGAATTAAGTTAACCCAAAGAGTAAAAAATGCAAAACATAACAAGAAGATCATCATTTTTAAGACAAGAAAGATAACAGTCCTATTTTAATGGCACTAGCATATTCAAAGTCTTTAGAGAGCTTTTGATAGTGTCAGCAGAGTTTAACTTTTCTGGCATAAAGTAAATTTGGAGAAAATGAAATCAATATCCAATAGCAAAATCATGTCAGAATTTAGAGTATTGGTATCCTGTCTTCATTAGCTTCCAATTGACACGTCTGTGTAGTTGACCGTATATAACTTACTTCAAATTCTTTGACAGGCTCTTTCAACTCAAGAAATTATCATCAAAATAAAAATTTCCTCAGATTTATGTAAAAAAATAAACACTGAGTCAAGAAGGTGAGATGTTCACAGGGAAGTAAATGAACACTCAGAACAGCACCAGCTTGTTATTCTAAGTCTGAATTAGAGGAAAAGATATGGTGCGTTACTTTCTGTGAGGTTATAAGACCCAAGCCCACTCCTGACTATTCTCAGGCATGCCACTTATAAGTCGTAGTTGCCATTCAATTACTTGATTCAAAACAGCAGGCTATTGGTGTTGAAACAATGTCTAATGGGATATGACTTCTTCTGCTGAAAATGAGTAAAAAGTGGGTGTTCTATTAGATGCTGCATGGCACCCTTAAATGTAGTATCCAAAAAACTGATGAACATAAAGTCTTTAAGGAAACATACCTTCAGATGTTTAGTGTAGCTGGGTATAGATAGAAAATAATATCATTTAGAATGACATAATATACTATTATCAGAATTGTTTACATGTTTAGAAAACAGATTGGGAAACCATGCAAATCATACAGCTATCTTCAACCAACGACATGGTCATTGATTTTTTTTTTTTAAGTTTCAATGATATGCAGGTGTAACAATGGTGTGTAACTTTCCATGAAGATTTAGGCAATGTTGAATGTAATTTATCCGCTCATTCATCATTTTTTGAAAATCCATTATGTGCCAGGTACTGTGAAGAGTTAAAAATAAATCCATGCTCTCTACATGAAGTAGCACATGATGGACTAGGGTAATATTTTAAATATTTTTCTTCTGTAAGCTGTGCTTTCACTCTAAATCTCAGGACATTCTTATTTCCTTAAAAATTGTGTGATTTGACATTTTGGGACTACAGTCTACTATGAGCTCAAGAACTCTTACAGCAGTATCATTTTAGAGTTATTTTGGTTTTGCAGTTTTTCCTCTCAAAGTGTCCTGCCCCTGATTTTTTTTTTGTCTGAACTGAAAATAGAAAGTGGCTTGAAAATTATAAAATTCGGCAAAAAGGTGTAAAACTAGCAAGGAAAAGATTACTTGAACCTAAGAAAACACACACTTTTAATTCCACAGACTGTAAGATAACCTTTCACAGAATTTAGAAGAATCACTAAGACATGAATCTTTTCAGGGGATGAGTAAATTACTCCAAAACATCCTACAGAGGAAAATATGCCATGTTCAATTATACGGACCCATGCAACTACTTCTGGAATCTGTATGTCTTTTTTAATTTATATGTAGATCAATGATTAATGCTTAAGTTGCACACTTCATTTGAAAGTGTGAAAATTCCTTGGAAAAAGAAATTCTTTTCTAGACATTTTAAAAGGGAACCTTATTTATTAGGAAACCCACAAAAGAGTATAATATTTTGTTCTCATTCACAGCTTCCTGAATTAACTTAAGATTTCTTAATTATCACAAATTTTTAAGCTCTAGTGAAATGTTTATAAAAATATATAGATTCTCGTTCAACCAAAAAACAAGTTATTTCACAAAACAAAGTGCACTCTGGGAGAGCTTTGATAAATTTTTTGATTATTTTTTTAATCAGTTGGTTCACATTATGCAACAAGAATTTTTTAAAATTCTATTTAAAAACTTCAAATCCAGTTTTGAATCCCAGGGCAACAAATATTTGAAAATCTTTGCCTTATTTTTTTTTTGTGCCTTTTTATTGAAAATGTGAAAGCTTTCCAAATGCATGTGATTTTTTTTTTCAAATTTTGTAAACATTTGCTTCCAGGCTAAAACATCCTGCCAACTTTCAGCCAAGATTATTTTTATGGTTGAACTATTAACTTCTGAATATGGGGGCCTATAATAGAAAAACTCCCAGACCCAGAACTCTCATCATATAAATGACACCGCTATAGGATATTTTAGACTATTACATCTCAACATGAGGAGGTGTTGCATTATTTAAATCCTCCATTCACACAATAAGAGACTAATTTCCTAGGGTATTAATTTTGGCTCTGTTTCCTTCCAACTGACTCGAAGGGAAAGTATGGTAAGAACCTAAACTTTAACATGGGGGTGGAACTGGGTGGGGGTGGAGGTTGGAAATTAGACTCAGGCTTTATCTGGGAAGAGATATTATTTATTCTCATGCATTCTGGACACAAAAGTGTGGGAATATCCGCTGACTGATTTGACCAGAGCCACATTGCTGGATACATTAGATAGCCTTGCTGGTTATTGAACTGCACATTTATTCCTCCATTAACTTCTGTTATGTTTAAGCTCTCTTTCTGATAATAAGACTGTTGTGTATTGTGAGATGTAGATAAACTCCATGAAATGTCACTAATAAGTACAGTGACTTAATTCCCAGCCGTGGGCGCACAGAATTTGTGAACATTCAGGGAAAGTTTGCCGTTCAACGGCAAGATCGAACTTACAAGTATTTTCTTAAGTGGGAATAAGTTTCTCTGGAACAGAGAAGCAGGTCTCAGGTAACTATGGTCGACTTGGTAACTTGTTCAATCACTGTCTTCTCCCCATTACGGGACCTTACAAGAGTGCCCTTTTATCCACATTTGTTTTCTTAATTGCAAAATGCAGCTTTTTTCTCTCTCTCTACCTTGTCATCTCTGATTTCTTTTGGTTGTCTTTTCCCAGTTTCTCTTTTATACTCTTGCTGGCTGTTTCCTGTTTACTCTTTTTGGATTTTGTCTTCCCCTCTAGCCCTGAATGTGGCTTTCTTGCAGACACAGAGGCCCCAGCACGACTACCCCAAAGAGCCAATTCCAATTCCAACTTGGACCCAGCACAACACTAAAGCTGTCAGGAAGGTGGCTGTCGTTGGGTTGCACCAAAACAAAACAAAACACAAAACACAAAAACACGAAACTGGACTTAATTTTAATTCACAAATGAAACCCGAGGAAAATTCGCGGCAAACTTGTACGGAGCTTCTTTGAGAATCAGCTCTTTTGTAATTGCATGTGGATGCCTAACTTTAGGCATGAAAAGCAAGCACTTAAAAAAAAAAAAAAGCAACATATAGGTCAGTGCCCTCAGAAACATTTTTGTTCAGTCCACAAATATTCTCTGGGGAAAAAGAAAAAGTGCTTATCTTGAACTCTTGATTTTTTTTTTTTTGAGCATGTAATTTTTATCAGTTTGTTTTGTTTTTGTTACTTTTTTTTTCACTCACTGCTTATAAAACTAGCAAGCAGAAGTCTCTCTGGAACAAGATAGAATCATAAAAGTTTTCAAGAATCTCGTCACAAACTAAACAGTACAAATTGCACATTCCTCATGGAAGTATCAGCCTTTCGTGCGTGCCTGGATCCAACTATAATAGATTATCCCAAAGTGGGAAAGAATGAACATTACAAAATTAGCAGAACTGGGAGCAGAGCTTGTATAGTGAAGGCAATCTGATCTGTACTTTAGGGGTCTGGATTCTCAGGCATTGGGAAAAGACTATGTAAAGTTTTATTTTTGCAAGTGAACACTTGCTAGGATCCCAAGAAGCAGACTGATGCACTGAATCAAGCATCAGGAAAATTATATTCACAAGGACAATGCTTGGTATGTCTGAGCATAATAGCTATACTACAATCATGTCTGTTATTTGTATAATAAATACATACATGTACATACTTTACCTTATATGCAAATGTGACACACACACACACACATATATAAATATCCGTGTATTTATTTTATGTATTTAAAGATCCTTGTATTTATGTATATTCGATGTTGTGAATTTTTAGGAGTCAGATAAATATATCTCTGAGTAAGTATATAACTCTACCTTCGTATAGTATTAACAATTATGTCTAAATATCCCCACATTGGAGAAATAGATTTCATTTATAATGCCATGGGCTTGTTGATGTGACATTCTCTCAAACTTCATGTAATAGCAGAGGAATTACCAAAAAGAAATAGTTAAGGTATAATAATAATTTTAGCCATTCTTTTTCCAAGTTGCTATAATCTACCCAAAGATAACTAATTGTTCAAAGTAAACATTCCACTCTGGCCACAAAAGGAATCCATTACACAAACATATAATTCACAGTCATTTTTAGTGGGTTGTAAACAGTTTGGAATGAGCATAAAATGGGACAAAAATCAAAGTGAGCATTTTGAAATGAAAAAGTGTTTGCTACAAAAGGTCAGTCCCTTTGCTTGGCAAACTATGTAGAAAAGCCTGGGAAAATGCTGATCACACAAGCAATGAGGGAATTTTAAAGCCAACAGCCTCCTTGTTTCTTTAAACAGACATCGGAACCTATAACTGGATCCTGTCAAACAAATGACAGCAAAAAAAATATAACAGCTGCTAAGAAGTCAAGTTGAGAGATAAAGTTTTCGAGGCTGAGGACCTTCTCAGAAGTAGACTAAAGGTCTTTCTTAAATCTTTAAAGCAAGGTTATGTATCCCAGGGTGGATTTTGGGCACCAAGTCAAAAATGTAACTTTGTGTATCATTCTTGTCATAGTATTTTGTGTTCCAGAATAAAGACAGAGGACAAACTTGGTGATTAGCATCTGCTGAGAGTAGCTTATAGCTGGAATCATCAAATGGTACCATTTATTTTTAATTGTGGTTAACCCCCCCCATAATATAAAGTTTACCATCTTAGCCATTTTTAAATGTACAGTTAGGTAGTGTTAAGTACATTCATATCATTTGCGACTGATCTCCAAGTGTCATTTTAATGCTGGTAAGTCGTCTGGGGGCATACTGACTAGGACTGAGGCTCATGGAGGAAGAATGTGTTGTTAAACCATATTCCAAAGGATGAATTCCTGTCCAAACAAAATTGACCTTTTTAAACGGTCTTATTCCCTTATAGACAAACATATACTAGATACATAAAAATATATTTAGAATAGAAATATGATCATTCATTTAGTTAACTCCATTATATATGAAAGAAGTCTTTGGGAAAGTCTGGTATTGTTGGGTGGAAAAAGGACTGTCTTTCGGATATCTCACATGAAGTGACTCCTTATATTGCATTGGTATGATACGTCAGGAAAACAACCTGGGAAATAAGATGAATTAAACTTCTGCTCTCAGCAGAAGGCTGAAGCCAGACAAATATGTGTTTATTATTCAGGGTTTATTATGTCATTTAAAGTATATTTAATCGTATATTTAGTATTAAGTAATATTTCGTAGTATACTTTGTATATTAGATATATTTAAGGTATACATGATGATTTGCTGTGATTACTACAGTCAAGCTAATTAATATATCATCTCCTCCCATATCTACTAATTTGTGTGTGGGGGTGATGAGACTTCCTGCAACCTACTGTCTTAGAGTAACTAGAGTCACCATGCCTGTACGTTAGATACCTAGATTTGTTCAGCCTATATAACTGCAATTTTGTGCCCTTTCACCAATCTCTCTCCTTTTGCCCCACTCCCTATTATGTGATTTTTTTTTCCTATTTTTTTTCCTATTATGTGATTTTTAAGCAAACAAACTCCCCTTACCTTAAACAAGAATATTAAACGGTTTATTTTCACTTCTAGTACCTGTTCTTTTCTTTCATAACACTCATAAGAGTTTGGTACTCAGCGAATTGTCTTTTTGCTTAATGTATATTTCCTCTATATTCTCAACTGGTAGCATGAAAAATGACACATGGGTAGGCACTAAAGAGCTACTTGTTGTTGGAGTACAATAAACACTTAGTATGTGTTACATCATTCACCCAAAATTTACCGAGTGCTTACAGTGTGTCAGGTACTAGGTAAGGCTCTTCCCCTGGATGCACCTTCACAGAGTAATCAGCCAGTTACATGCTTCACATAAAAAGAACTACAGGTTGTCTTAATACCAATTGCATCACTGTAGACTACATACTTTGTTTAAGTCACATCTCCTAAGCCCCTGTCTTCTGAGTGATACAGCTCACCTTATTAAGTATTTTTAAGTAAGCAATTTCTATACCCTTTGAGGTCATCCTTAACTACACGAAGTATTCTATAAGTAGTGAAAAGTGGAATTCTCACTGCTTACATCTACATAATACCAGTATGTCACAACGCCACCTTCTGCATGCTTGTTTTGTCGGACCTCAAAGAAGAGTACCGGATGACCTCAGGCTTTGGGTCACTTTATCATATGTATTGAGCATTAGCTGAACAATGATTCGATATTTGCATGGAAACTGCTTTGGAAGAAAAAACATAAACTGAGTTTTTCTTTGGCTGCTTAACTCTACTCATGCTCTACAACTGTAAAGGCAATACAAGCGTTAATGAAACCCTTGGAAGAGCTTTAAAGACTAACACGCTCCTTTACAGTTTCCCTCCAAGTTTTGTGTATGTTCTCTAGGCTGAGCAGACAATGTCAGAAACCACAGAAATAACTTTAATCTGGTTAGAATAGTCAGTGAGCGGGAGAATGCTCTGGTGGTTTAAGGGAATAAAGGAAACCAAATCAAGATAAGGAAACACACTAACCAAGTTATTCGCTAAATTGGTTTACATTCGGCTCACTAATAGATTTTCTTCTAGGCATGTCTGTGAGATGCAAAATTTTTGAAATGTGACTAATGCCACTTTACTAGGGTTGACTAAAGAATGCAACTATGCCAAGCACTGGGTAGATTTTCCTTGGTAGACTACAGGAGCATGAACAATTTGGTTCTGTCAATTGCAAGCCAGTAAGACAAATAACTGAATGAATGAATGAATGAATGAGTCAATGAATCAATGAATCAATCAATCAATCAATCAATGGTGAGATCTGCCTTCCTGAGACTGTTTCATTCAAAATCAACGATGTGAGACGTATTACAAAAATACAGCTACAATTTATAGATGATTCTTTTGTAAAGGTGGGGGAAATAATCTTAAGAGAAAAAGAAAGGAAACAAATCTTTTTATAACACCTTGTGTACTGCAATTGTGGGTTTTGAGGCCATTTCCCTAAGACTGTGAGAGTAAACACACAATTTTCATTAAATGTGCCTTTCCCATAACTGGTCCATAAGCGTTTCCCATGACTCTGCCGTTGAGTATCTTGGCTGGAGGAGGATCTGGCCATTGGAAGGAGGGCTCTAGATATGCTGAGTCCCAGCCGTGCTGAGAGACTTGGCACCTTTATATGCTACTTCCTAATACCAACCCCGGCATAAAATGTCATCAGAAGCCTGCATAAACATTGGACTTAGATTCACATAAATTATTTCTGTCCTAAGGTGCTTTCTGCCAGAATTTAGTAAAAACAACACTTTGAGTAAATAGAATTGGCGTATAAATGTAAGAATATTAATCCAACAAAATGATCATAGGAAAATATAATCAAAAGTACACATTTGTAAATCTTGCAATGATGTGAGAGGTTTATCTTGTGCCTCTGAGTTTTTATTGAATATTTCCATAGAGTTCCTTTAAGCTGACACTGCCAAAGTGCTTTGAATTATCAGTTGCTTTGTGGAATTATAAAGTCTTTGAGTTTCATTAAAATGCTTAGGAGTCATTTTAATAATCATATGTGTGATTAGCGCCTGTTTAGTGCTGGATCTACAATTTCATTTTAAGAGTAAACACTGGGACAATGAAATATAATGCCAGATATGATTGCTGCTGTCAGCAGAAACATTGTCTTATTTTATTAAAAATCGCCAACAAAATGCCGTGAACAGAAGATACAGTTTCTATTTATAGATATTTTCTACTCTACTGTATTATGGTATCTGCACACCACCAGGCTGTATCTAGCAGAGTTTTCATTTTGCCTCGGGTATGTACATAAATAGAGAGGTACAGAGTCCTTTTATTATATGTGCACACGTCTTATTATGTACAGCTCCCCCAAAGTCCTATTCGGATATTTGCTCTAATATAATAGTGCTCACACCGTCGGTGCTGAGTATTTCTAAGTGGATGGAGATTTCCTGAAAATGATGATAATTTAGCTATTGGCAATAATAACATTATAACATTCTCAGTGATCCATTTTGGCTTTAAGTACTTATTAAATAATATTTATTCCTAAATTATGAACTTATAAAATTAAACGAGATTGCAACATGCAATAAAAACACATTTCTCTCTAAACTCCAACTGACTCCATTCCTCACAGATACCTCTCCTTGTGTTCATTCTGCTTTTACTGTTTTCTACCCTCTGTGAGCTCTCGGCTCTTCTCTCTGATGTGTTGCTATGCTTTCCCCCAAAGCCACTCTCTTTATCCACTTTCCCTACCCACTCGTCCCCTTCTTGTTCTCACTCTCTCATTCTCTACTGATATGGGAATAATGGGATCCCAAAGCTGTCCTTACAGTATAATTAAAGTGTGAATTTCCAGGAGTTGGAAATTGCAGGCCATTTTTATTATGCTTCTATAATAAAGCCAGGTAACACTGAGAGAATTAAAATGCCTTTCTCCTAGTAGATAACTTGGTAAAGATTTTTTTCCCCTTGGTTCTATTGTCTTAAGAGACTGGGAGCTGAAAATGGGACTAGATTCACCAATTCTTTTTCTGAAAACACCTCTATCTTTTACATGATATATATCCCCCTAGATCCTGGGAATATGTTGTAAACTTGTAACAGATGGTGATGAAGCTTCACATTTTTATACATTTTTTGAGATTCTGCAACTACTGTATGTATCTTCCAGGGAAAATGACCTTGAATGAATGAAGTCACAGTCTGAGGGAAAAACACCCCACAGATAGACCAGCAAAGAAATGATGAGTCAATTGGGTTTTGTTCTGTTCCCCGTGCTAAGATGAAATAATTTCCGACGAAAAACAGAATGCTGGAATATAGGAATCAAAGGTCGTCTTGACACTAGAGGTGCATCTGTTAATTGTTCCGGGAGAACCAGTTAGCCATATCCCATATTGAACAGAAACACATGGAAGACGGGATATCACTGTTTGTGAGTAGGAATGCTATTTGCTTCACTTGGGTAATGTTGGGGGCTTACCAAAAATTGTTCTGGCACAACATCTACCAGCATGAATGTTAGGAGGGTTCTAACACTGTGAGTACTGATATTTTATGAATGTTTTATCACTGGCTTGAAAACAAGAGGTTTGCAATTGAATCAACAACATGTCAGACAGACAAAATATTAAAAAAAAAACGAACATTAGTGGGAATTACTGATGTCCCTATTGTAAAAACAAACTGAAGTTAATAAGAAACTTGATCCTCTTAACCGATTAACAAAAGTCAAGTTTTAATTGCATGGCTTCCCAGACAAATCAAAGAGCGCTGTTAACTTGAGCATTGGTTGTTTAGAGGGTACGCTAATGGAAGAAATTGCTGCATATTCAGTTACCCACCTCTTTTTTCGACAGCTTCAATGCATTGCTTTACAAACCGTGGAACTGTGGAATTTTCACGTTCACACACTGTGTGCAGATGAGAGCCAAAAATTTGATCTGCAAAAGAAACAAAGATGAGCTTCATTAAAATCCAAGATTGCGTTGTTCTTTAATTTGATTCTGTTTCCATACCCACTGCGTGCTAAAATCTGTGTCTTGCATAGGAATTGATTTTTTGTTTTAATTCCAAAGGGTCTATTGCAGAGATGCAAAGGCCATAATCCCTCCTTTATAGAACAGGACCCTGGGCCCAGAGAAAGAAAGCTAACACTCCACCATCGATTAGACTGGGATGACAGGGCATAACTTTGTTGTTTATAAAATAGTAACAAGGAATTAAGAAAACTTCTACAAAGTAATTAATCTTAATGAATTGGTATCTTGAGTGTTTTAGAAGAAATTTGTCAGTGATCACCAAAATTATAATTTTATCAGTATATTTAGAAGATTCATTCAGTGGGTCAATGATCTTTGAAGAAGCAAGTTCCAGATTTACTTTGAAGTGGATTTCTTAACATCTCTTCTGCCTTGAATGCCCTTCCTCAACATCTAAGTGTCCCCTTCCCTTTATAGCTCAGTTCTGACCACACTTTCTCCACAAACTCTTTTCTTCTTATCTCAGTGTTGTGTCTCCTTTAATATCAGTTCTTTGGAATACCAGTTCCTCGGGATGTTAATAGGCAATTTGCGGGGAAAAGGCCTATGATCAAAATGGTTTAGCAATGTTGGGTTAAACAAAGTTAAACAGGTTTCTTTCATGTGTATTCTTACAGCTTGTGGCATGCCATTCTGCACTGGGAATCCCCACAGAGGGTTGGAGGATGCACTATCTCCCAAACTTATTTGAGTAAAATACTTTTATTTCAAGCGGCATCCCTCCAGACTAAGGCTTCTGAGAACACACTCTGAAATCCTAACCTGGTCTTCTCATTTAGGAACAAGATTTATCCTACCTTGCATTGTGTATTTACACTTATAATAGATGGAGTGTATTTTCTCAAAGCAGATTTGGAGTGCCTACAGGCCCTATGTGTTCATATGGTCACCAGGGCTTAACACAGACTCTGGCCCACAGGATTTGCTCATAGATACTTCTTATTGCAGTAAAATATACATAACATACAATTTACCATTATAACCATTTTTACATGGACAGTTCAGTGGCATTAAGCGCATTCTTTTTTTTTAATTTTTTAAAGACTTTATTTATTTATTTGTCAGAGAGAGAGAGAGCAAGCACAAGCAGGGGGGAGCAGCAGGCAGAGGGAGAGGGAGAAGCAGGCTCGCTGCTGATCAGGGAGCCCGATGTGGGACTTGATCCCAGGACCCTGAGATCATGACCTGAGCCAAAGGCAGATGCTTAACTAACTGAGCCACCCAGGTGCCCCAAGCACATTCTTGTGTAATCTTCACCACCATCCATTTCCCGATTTTTTAAAAACAGCATAGATGTTTATTACTGAGAGTGAATCAAATATTTAGTAGGTTCAAGGGCTTCCCATCTTGCTCAAAATGAACTCCAGTTCCCTACTGCAACTTCTAGGGTAATATATGACCTGCCCTTCCAACCATTAATTGAGTTCATTTGCTCCCTCTGCCCTCTCTCCCCCTCATCACTTGACTGCTGGCTGTCCACATTACTGATTCTTGTCTATGCCAAGCACACTTCTGCCTCAGGGACTTTGCACTTATTATGACCTCTGCATGAAACTCCATCGCATTAAGTCTCTTTTGTAGCCTTTCCTACACACTTTTATTTCCCCCTAAAAAAGGGCTGCACTGTAATAGGAACTCTCCATGATACTTTCCTGTTTTACTTTCCTTAGAGCACTTATCTCTGCCTGGCATATTAGATTGAGTGCTTACTGGTTAGTTTTCCCCTGCTTAGAATGCAAAACCAAGGAGAGTAAAGACTACACCTATTTCCTTTCTTGCTGGGTCCCTAGTAAGTAGACAATGTTTGGCATATACTAGAAGTTCAATAAATATTTATTAAAGACATTGTCTTAATCATCAGTGGAGGTCTTCAATGATTTTAAAAAATATTTGTTGTAGAAGTGGGGAGAAAAATAAAATGCAGCATAACAGATTGGTAAGTGAAATATTACAAAGGGGTAGTCAAAATGGAATGTGATGAGACTTGAAGGAAGTCATGATTTTCATCCATTTCTTAGAAAAGGTGATGGCTTGAGTTAAGGACAACCTAGCAGGGAGGAAAGAAATTAAGGCTAAAGCACAAACATATTTCAGTATGAAAATGTACATTTTCATCTAAGAGACAGAAAGATGATAAATCCCAAACATATCAACAGAGTGTAGAGAAGTGGGAAATAATCATGTGTATTTGCTTTGACTCTTTGGTCAAGTAACAAAGACTTGTTCAAAAACAGCCACCACTATAAGAAAAAAAAATGACATAAACTATTATCTAAGAAAAATAGCCCCCAACTTCAGATGGAATGATTTAAATTGGCTAGAGATTATAGTCTGGAAGAAATGCTATAAAGTATAAAAACTCCTAAAGGAAATTATTATTCAAATCAATTTCACAAACATTTATTGAGCATGTGGCAGGACATCAGACCAGCCTTTGGTGCCCACAGAAGACCTCCCAGAGAAGAAACAAATCCTCAAGGAAAAGTAAGATTTAAGTGAAGAGGTAAGACAAGGGACAAAAGGCCATTTAGGGAAGATGGAAGGAAGGTATACAAACACATCAGTGATGGGAAAAATGGCAGGAAGCATGAGATGTGCTGAGGGATACATTCACTCATTCTTATTTAGAGAAATCTTGATGTATTAAGCTTTAAAAGAAGATGAAGATGTGTTATAAGAGCCTTAAATATTTTAGTCAAGTAGGTTAAATTATTTGAAAGTGTGCAGACACCAATGATTTCTCATACATACACTATTCCCCTCATGACTTCTCATTTTTAGAGTCCATTCATAAGAGAGAGCCTGAAAATGTTCCCCTATTGACTTCTGTCTTCCTTGCAGATCTGGGTAATTAGACAGCTCTAATCAGTCAAATGTAAGGAGAAATGACTTGGGAAGCTACAAGAGATTTTTTTTTTTTTTAACCAGCTAAAAAGAGAGGTGTGTATGAAGGCACTCTTTCTTTTTTCTTCCTGCTTTGAACATCACTGTGCAATCATGTGATGTTGGAGCTACTGCAGCAATCTTATCACCATGAGACAACAAGCGTCCAGACAAAAGCTGACATGATTAAAAAAGTCACAAAAAAATCCAGACCTCAATGACATTGTTGAAGTTCTAAACCTAAAACATTTTTTTTCTAGATTTCTTATTTAGTGGGAGATAAAAGTCATTTTTAACTGTGCATTCTATCCCCTGCAGCCAAAACGTTCATAACCAAATGGAGGCACAGATTGTGAAGAAGACTGAACACAAGGAGATTAGTTTAAGAGGCTAATGTGATCACCTATGAAGGTGTTATGGAAACCAGAATCAGGATAGAGTTGTGGTAAATTTAATCATTGTTCACGATTCTTCTCATCTTCTCTGAGTTAGATATGTACATTCACCTCTTTTGCCATGTGACTGTGTGGTAAAACTCACTACAGTGTGCAACATTTATTTCTCCCATTTCACTGATGTTGGGCTTGGCTGTAGACTTGCTTTGGACAATGTAGTGTGAGTAAAAATGACCATGTATCAGTTCCAGACGGAGGTCTTAAGATGCATTGTAGATTTCTACTCACCTGACTGCTTTTCTGCTATTGCCAAGACAAGAACTTCCCTGGGTAGCTGTTGCCCTTTCAGTCTGGGATCCAGAATAAATACATATGGCAGAGATTGAGGCCAATGCTCAGTTAGGAGACAAGTCTAGTCAGACCTTCTGCTTAAAGTACAGCTGTCCAGTCAAACCTGCCCCAGGCTACTTGACCCACAGACACATGAGAAGTAAGTGCTTCCTGCTGTATGTCACTGAGATTTTGTGTTTGTTATACCGCAATAGCTTACTGATAAAGATGATAACAGGAGTCCAGGTTGTTGGTGACCTAAGCTACGCTATGAGAATGACAACAAAGAGAATTGACAGGGCATGGAAACTGAAACTGCGGAGCAAATAAATAGATTAAAACAATTCTAAGTCTGCTAGGATTGTGGAATCATGCATCAGTTTAGATTCAACGCAAGGAGGAGTCCCAAAGGAAATTTCTCCCCCTTTAAAATGAACTCATTATGCTTTACCTAATATGACGGCACTTTTTACTCTGTATTCTCTCCCACTCGATTCAATTCTATCAAATTCAATTCAGTGCATATTTCGTGAGCACCTGCCATGTGCCAGATATTGTAAAGAATACAAATATTAATTCACTCATTCAGTAGCTATAACATGCCTGCTATAAGCCAAACACTATGCTCTAGCAGGAAAATGCAGTGATGCATTGAAGCATGATCTCCTAACAGTCTGGGGTGGTGATGGTGGATAACTCTCACAAGCATTTATAATATAATGTGATTAGTGCTATCTCAAGGCTATGTAATAACAGTGAAGCTTCATTGTACCCTTAAACTAAGCCAGGCATGGTTCAAAGTATTTTATGTATTCTAACTTATTAAATCTTTACATGAATCTTCGACCCTTTGGTGGTAGATACTATTAACCTGATTTTATGGGAGAGGAAACAGAGACCCCAAAATATTGAATCCTATGTCCAAAGTTACAAAGTATCATGGTTTAGGGAAAGAAAAAAGATAAGAACCTGACCTGTGACAACGGAAAGAAGGGATGATTTTGTAGGATTTGTTAACTGGACGCAGAAGGTGAGTCAACCTACCAGAGAGAGGTCTTCCTAGTTCCTTGCTTGAGTAAAAGAGACTGACATGCAGAAGGAACCCTGAAGGTTTGGAGAAGAATAAAGAGATAGGTATTCAGGAATGAGGATAAGCATTTCAGATGCAGAAGAATGATGGTGGGAGCTAAAGGTGAAAAGTTCTCATTGAATTTTGACAATTCAGAGGCTATTGGTGACCACGAGGAAAAACGGCTTTAGTAGAAGAATGCAGTTGAAAAGCAGATGGTGGTGGACAAGGTTTGAAGAGAAGGTGAGGGAGTGAAAACAGCCAATGGACTCCTGCTTTAAGAAGTTAAGTGCTGGGAATTCATTAATTATCAGGGAAGATGGGACTTGGGAAAGATTTTGAGCTGGGTGGATAGGAGTGAATTTCAACCACAGGGTGTTCTGCCATAATGCGCAGGAGGGGAAGAGGTGCACTACTGGCTACTTTTGGTTGGTCTAAAGTGGGAAGTGGGAGAGGTGCATCACTGCCACTTACTGGGTGGTCCAGGCAAGTGTAGGCAATTCCTCATTGAAAAATTGTCCCCTCCTGATTGCCAATAGTGTGTCCTGGTGAGAAAAGAGCCTAGATATGATCAACATCATTAGACAGAAAGGAGATGTCTGCTTTGACTAGTTACCAGAAAAGCCAAAAATTGTCTTCTAAATTCTAGCCTCTCTTTAAACTGGCTGTACTCACCCAACAAGGTATGGCTCTGGAATTAAGAATTTAGTCTCTATGGTGAAACTGATTAAATGCAAGGCTGTCATATAACCCAAGCCAAGGCAAAGAAATTCTCCTTCAAAATGATTAGAATTGGGATACTACAGACTGAAGTAGTTAGTGCCAGGGACTTAAATAGCAAAACTGCCTAGATTTAGACACTGGATGCCAGGGGCAGCCATATGGGGAGATGGCTGTGTGCAATGGGTGACTGGGCCCAGGAACTAATTTGCAGAGAGAGGTGAATGAAGCAGACACACCCTAGGTCTTCACTTTCTGATGCCTGACTCCAGAGATCATCTATCTTTTCCATGGGGTGCCATGACATACCCTGTGTTGTGACAATAACTCCCATTTTATTTGAATATTTTTGAGTGAACTTCTGTTTATTGCAACCAAATAAACTTGACCAGAACACGAACATAACATTGGCCGGAAGTTTTCAGGAGAGGGCTTACGCCCACAATAGACAGTGCCAGTCTTGGCTAAACAGGGAGATCCACTGTTACAGATGACACTGGTTAGGAAGAGTATGGTGGATGTCTATTGGTTTTACTGGCCTTGTAACTATCCTCCTATTCTCTGGTAAGATCACTCTGATTTTCCTTAGGGGATGATGCCTTTCTCATGTTGGCTGCCATTTGGTTTGAGTAGCACTGATTCCACCACCTGTAGTTCCAGGGATGAACATGAATTTCCTCATGTTCGGACATGAACACATGGCCCAAGTTGATCTGGTGGAGTAAATTCTAAGGCTTTTTCTAGTGCTACTGGGAAAGAGGAGCCTTATTTCTACAGGAATTGATAAACTATTGGGATATGAGTCTGAGCTTCCAGAAGTTACGTTGCCACCTTCTGGGAAAACATACTGGAGAATTAAACCAACAGAGTGGAAAGCAAGCTGAGCGATGGAAGAAATAAAGATTTGATAGTATTTGTGTCCCTTGGACTTTTCAATTAAGTAGTCCAATAAATTCCATTTTTACTTTTGCAGTTTAGACAAGTTTCTATCAATTACTATGAAAGGAATCTTGACTATAACATTAGCCTTCAACATAAAATGATGGATCATGTAACTTAGAGGAGATGATGATGCACATGAAATGACTTTGCAAAGTAAAAAGTGTTATCTAAAGAAAGTAAATCATAGACAGAAATAGAAAAAAAATAAAGAAAGTAAATCATAGAGATTTAGCTAAAATGTCAATGTCAAATTTCAGGGCTATTGTAGGATTGCCACCCATCTGTAAATCTGATACAGTCCAGGGTTTGATACAGCAAAGAGGACCATTAAACTGTAGGAATGTGTTTGAACCATAGAACTTTCTATCTTAAAACAGTATAAGGAAAAGGGGAGGGAGAGAGAGAGTATTCTGCTGTCTTGGCAAGCATTAATGAACTAGCTTTGCCCCTTTAACTTCCATGACTGTTGTCCTGGCACAACACTAAGGATTATTTCTGCTTTCCCCTTCCTTATGATATTCCAAAAAACGGAGCAGCCCAGAACCCCGAGCTCCAGACTCCCTACCTATATCCCCATCTGTGGGCTCACTGGTAATCCTTTCTTCATCTCTTAACAACTTTTTGTATTTAGAAAACACCTCTTGCTAGAGGTGCCAATATTTTTGGAATGCTCCACAAATGCCTATGGCCTTGGCTAGTGTGATCATTATGTCTTCCTTCTCCTGCTTCAGCGTTTATACCAGGGGTGGCAGGCAACACATTGGTTGGAGAAAATCCATTTTCAGCAATTTTTCTTTGAAAGCATCTTTTGGTGAGAAAAACAAATAGACCTTCCACATGACTGCACTTATAAATCATGTTGTTTACATAATGAATTAGAGTTTAACTAGGAAATTGTGGGTTTTAATCTTTAAGCTCTCAAACTTTTGACCGATTTAGTTAGTTCATCAGTATAACCAGGTTAAGTCTCCCAGATTAAAAATTAGCTTCATTCTCCCTCATCTCTGCTATATATTTTTTGACAAATTATGGAAAGAACACCCAGTAATGGGATCTTTGTCAGTTAGATTCCAAATGAATCAAAACTATGAGGAAAACTACTCAATAGAGGCAGTTAAATGTTCAAATAATGTGACGGTGTTATCATCATTTACCCAGGAAGACAGTCTCCACATGCTTTTCAAAATGATTATTCTGCTTTCAGGACACAAGGCTGCTGTTGCAGCTAGTCTAGTAATTTTTAAAAAGGAAAACAAAGCAGCTAGAACTACACATGCATGAAGAACATAGAGGGGAACAGAAAACAGTAATAACAAATTGAGTGGCTTAGATCCACCCATCCCCCCCTCAAATCAGACAATTATTTTGGTCATGAAGTATATTTGTTAAGGGTTTGGGCTGCAACTAAAAAAAAAAAAAAACAAAAAAACCCCGGGGCTTTATTTATTTATTTATTTATCTTTTATTAGTTTATTTCATTTTGAGAGAGCGCACATGTGTGCCTCTGCACGCATGCGAAGTGGGGGAGAAGGAGCAGAGGGAGAGGGAGAGAGAGAATCCCAAGCAGGCTCCACACCCAGCATGGAGCTCGATGAGGTTCAATCTCATAACCCTGACATCATGACCTGAGCCAAAATCAAGAGTCCAACGCTCAACTGACTGAGCCACCAAGCTGCCCTGCCACCAGGGCTATCTTACACAAAGAATTTATTCGAATGATAGTGAGGAATGACAGTGGGAGGGAATTCAAAGAATTTACTAGGAACTCAAAGTAATTTATTAATTACTCGAGGCTGGAGAATCAGTCTTGGAAATGTTTCAAACCGAAGGTCCAAAAGAGATCCATGAAATAAGAAGGAGGAAATACACTGCTGGATCCTGAGCTTGTAACTCTGACGGCTGGGTCAGGATGCTATTTACATTACCACCCCTCCCACCAGCATTGTTCTGATGAATTACACTCTTCAGATGCTCAAGATGGGAAGTTCCAACAGAGATGCCCAGTTGGTTGAGATTATGTTAAAAATGGGGTTGGGATAAGAAAAAACTTAGCCCTGATAGCTTCCATAGTAAGTAGCCTGCACTTGGAATATTTCTCCCTCTACAATGCTACACACATGGGCATATCATCTCCCAATAGGTTGCTCTAGAGGAGGGGCAGTGGAAAGTGAAGGGCAAAAATAATATTCTCAACATGGGTAATTTTAGCAATTTAACTGAAATTTACCTTTGATTTTAAACTATAAGTAACGTTTGGTTTTCTTTTTGAGAGTAGATCCCTAGACCCAAACTTTCAGATTACTTATCAAAGAATCCTGTTTCTAATTTTATCTTTTATATTTTCTCTACTTCCATCCTTATTACTTTTTCTTCTTCTCCTTTAAAATACTCACCATATAAGCCCTCATCATATAACTTTACTGCAGCTTTACTGATAATTTTTGGAGAAATGGGTGATTTAAGTAAGTACTATAATTTACAGATGGCTTATCTCTTTGAACTAAGATTCAGAAAAATATGTTTAATGCTAAAACACTACTGAATTTAATCTATATTAAGTGCTTCATAAAGTACTGTGTTATTTTACAGTGCCTTGGGGCTTTGATTAAAAATATCAGCTATCGCTTTCTGATACACAGACACAAAAGATTGGGCTGATTCTCTGCTGAATCTCTAATATACACTGCAAGTGAAGTAAATTTCTCCCATTGCCTTGTTTACTTGTGTTTTCTTTTCTCAAAAGAGGCATATACAGGGGGAAAAAAGCATAATTATTTTAACTTTTAAGTAGTTTGGAATCTAAATAAATAGAAATTCTAAATATATACACTTTTGTGTATAGTTTCCCCCCCTGCATGTTTATTCATACTTGTGTAGCTCATTAACCTAATAGATTTTAAAGTCCCTGGCGGGTAAAGATAATGTCTGTTCTGGAAGGACTGGCCTGGAGGAGATTTGCCCAGACTATGGAGAAGATATACCTAAACAAGGGTAGGCTGTAGTCTGTAGCCTCCAATCAAAGTTGGACAATTGGATGCAGGAGTAGTATTGACACAAGCAGCCCAGAGGTGAATTTCAGAGACAGGCCCACTGTCATTCAGACAGAATGATGGAGTTCTTCCCCAGCTTCTCTTATTTTCTTTCTTCTCTTTTCAGGCTTCAAGCAGTCCCCACCTTTCAAGATTTCACCCTCAACCCCAAACAAGAGTTCTATGAAGTACTCTTTGGCTTCTTTTTCTTTTTTTAAAGTAGGCTCCACACCCAGCATGGATCCCAATGCAGGGCTCAAACTCACAACCCCGAGATCAAGACCTGAGCTGAAATTAAGAGTTGGTTGCTCAAGTGACTGAGCCAACCAGGCAACCTTGGCCCCTTCTTTTAAGCTCCTAAACTCTCATGGAAATAGATCTCAATTCAATTTTCATCCAATTAATGCAATGGACATTTTGGTGAGTCTACCAGCCAGAAAGAAATTTTTATCTTAAACAATGAGTTTATTACCTCAAATGAAAGATTGCATATAAGATTTTTCAATATTTGTCTACTCTAGGCAGCAACTTTATCCTATACTTCTCCATCCTTCTGCTTACCCAAAGCAATACAACACACAAATATACAGATATACATGCATACTGCTCTCCACATGCATGTGCACAGAATCACAACAGTATAGAGAATGGTCTGACCAAGTGAATATTTCATGAATTTTTGTGTTCATTCATCTTTTGTATCCATCCCTGAGTATTTTTCAAGGCCTGCTGGGGATGGAATAATGAATAGAACACTCTCTGTCCTTATACACCACTCTCTGTCTTCATACAGCTTAGATGTAAATGGGGAAAACAAACACATAAACACATTAATACATAATATATGTGTGATAATGTTAGATGTTGATAGGTGCTATGAGAAAAAAATGTAAGACAGAGAGCTAGAAGGAGGTATTGTCAGGGAAGACATTTCTGAGGCAATGGCATTGAGCAAAGATCAAAAGAAGTGAGGGAGTGAACCATGCCTGTACACGGGGAGTGTATTCAATCAGAGGAGCAGCAAATGCATAAGACTGGGGAGTAAGCAGAGTGCAGTCGGGGAGCAGTAAGGAAGCCTGTGTGGCTGGACTGAGGTGACAAACAGGAAGTAAACTTGCAGATGAAACTGAAAAGGTGGCCTGGGGGCCAAAGCAGGTAGAACCCTGTAGGTCACAGAAAGGTCATCAGATATTATTTTAAGTATGATTTTATTCTAAGTAATTAGCAACTGTTGAGCATGGGAGTGAAATAATGTGAGTGATGTTTTTAAATGATCCTTCTAATTGCTGTGTGGAGACTGTATTTAAGAGGGTCAAGAAAAGAAGCAGAAAGGCCAGTTAGGGGGTTGGTGACATATTCCAGGGAGAGGTGATGGTGCTTAGATAAGCCTGGTAACAATGGGACAAAATGTGGTTGAATTTGGAGTATATTTTAAGGTGGGTTTGCTGAGGAGAGCAGAAGAGAGACTGGAACAGAGGGTGACTTCAGCTGGCAGTTGGCTGGGTATTTCCTGAGGGGAACATGCCAGAAACGGGTAAGCAAGGATTGGATTGCTCTAAATAAATGTGAGATGTCAACCAAACATCTCGGGAAATGACAAATAGACATTTGAACATGCAAGTTTGGAGTCTTGAGAGTCTGGAGCATGAAGCCGAAGTTTTAAGTTTAGAAAGCCTATAGATAGAACTTGAAGCCACAGGACTGCAATATTTCAGCCCTGGAATACTTGAATAATGCCCAGTAGTCTTAGAAGAAGAATGAAAAAAGGAAGAGAAGTCTAAGAACATAACATAGGATAACCCAACATTGTGAGGCTGGTGAGAGGAGCAGGCTCATTAAGGGAGTGTCCATTGACATATGAGTTTCCAGAAGAAAGAAGATGAAATTGTAAATAAAGAGTAATTGTAAAACCACTGAAAGATTTAATGTCCTGCTTCCTTTCCTTTCTACCTCTTCCCAGGCAACACATTCTCTGGAAGTAAAATTGAGTAACATGGTCTTTAATCTACAAGATGCAGCTCACGGTCCAGCGAGAAAGACAGTACAGTAATCAAACGAGGAAATTATAATTTCGGGATAAAGAGAAGAGAGGACTAACTCAGAATGAGGAAGACAGGGATGGCTTCATGGAGTTGGTAACTCTGAGCTGGAAGCATGAAAATGAATCTGTTTACTAGGTAAAGGAAGCTGGAAAAGAATATTCAAGGTGAAGGAAACAATACACAGTGAACAAGATAAGTGTAATTTCTTCCCTTTTTTTTTTTTTGAGAGAGAGAAAGAGAGAGTGAGCATGCATGAGAGAGTACAAACAGGAGGGAGCAGCAGAGGGAGAGGGAGAAACAGGCTCCCCGCTGAGCGGGGAGCCTGATGCAGGGCTTGATCCCAGTTCCCTGGGATCATGACCTGAGCCAAAGGCAGACACTTAATGACGGAGCCACCCAGGCGTCCCTCTTCCCTTTGTATTTCTATTGCTTTATTTATTTATTTATTTATTTATTTATTTATTTATTTGCATTCTATTACATGCTCTTCTGGTTGCCAAATGAATACATAAAGGAAAGAATGAATGAGTAAGCAAAAACAGTGTATGTAAAAGAATATGATTTCTATCTAAAGTTTGTGCCATGATCAGGTAAGTTGGAGGGAAATATATTTCAGTTTAGTTTGCTTTAGTGCGTTTTGAATGCTTAACATGGCTAACTTTTGTTTAGCAAAGACTGATTATTACATTTTGGGTTGAGGATATTTTCTATTTGGGGTTTGCCTGCCTTCATTTCATTGGAATTACAGTGGAGACTAGCAAAAGAAGAAGGGGATAAAATTCAAAGACCTCAAGTCTTGCCACCTTATCCCATATTTATATATGCTTTATATTCTTAAAATAGGAAACTGTCCATAAAATTCAATTGCTCAATCACATAACTTACTGTAATTATTCTGAAGTTAAAACTTTTATCATTAGGTTGTCTACTTACTTGACTTAGTAGGAACTTTACTCACATTTTCCTCAATTTACCATGGGATTATGTCACGATAAACCCATCATCAGTTGAAAATATAAGACAAAAATGCATTTACTACACCTAACCTACTGAGCATCATAGCTTAGCCCAGCCTACCTTAAACGTGCTCAGAATGCTTACATTAGCCTACAGTTGGGCAAAATCACCTAACACAAAGCCTATGTTATAATAAAGTGTTGACTATCTCATGTAAATTGATCCTATACTATACTGAAAGTGAAAAACGGAAGGGCTGTATGGGTACACAATGGTTGTAAGCGTCTGGGTTGTTCACCCTCATGATGACATGGCTGACTGGGAACTGCGACTGCCCAGTACCACATATCGCTAGCCCAGGGAAAAAAGTCAAAGTTCAAAATTTGAAGCACAGATTCTACTGAAAGCATATCACTTTTGCACCATCATAAAGTTGAAAAATGTTAAGCTGAACCACGTAAGTCAGGGACCGTGTGTGCTGTGAAATCAGTACTTTTATTTGTTTGAGTGACAAGTCGAGGGAGAAAACTGGATCCATAAAATTTACTCAGATAATTGATTGAATTAATTTTAAATGATTTCATTTACCTTGTCAGCCCAACGAATATGGACTGAAGCTGGAAGTAGCTCTCAGTGACTGATACAAGTTGAGAGATTCTTTTAGTTGAGCAATTTTGGCTCACTCTGATTTAAAGTAAAATCTAGAAAGAACACTGTACTTTTCCTAATATCAGCATAGATATGTTAGAATCCCAGGTGGTAAGACTTCAATTTATTTGCATGAATGCATAGTTCAATAAGAAAAGATTCAAATTTAGTTGGAGTAAAACTTAATGATTTCAAATATTACTTGTAATATATTAATATAACGGGTTTGAATATCTATAATGGAGTCTCTTTCATTTGGGTCTTAAGGGTGTTCTCATAGCCACTAATGCTGAGTGCTAGGTACATGCTCAAGTACCTAAGAGGAAAGCACTTTAGGTTAAAAGCACTTTCTCTCCTCAGCCTCGGGTTAAAAGCTATTTCAGGATTCTGTTAAAGGCATTCTTTGGTCCTTAGCTTCAGCTGAAAAGCAGCTTTGATGAAAAGAGCTTTGAGGCAGGTAAAGGATTTTATAATAAACCATATTAAGAGCTGGGGAATCATGTGGTTCTGTGGAAGTGTTGGCTAGCTCCGTGGAGGTGTGGTATAAGCTCTGCGCAGGTCTGCCTCTTCCCCATGGGCAGCTCTGAACAATGTGGTCCTCTGGTTATTCTATGCAAAGAAATTGAAAAAAAAATTTCCAGGAACGTAACTGGAGAGAGGAGGTTATGAGCCTAAATTAGTAGGCCATGATGCACATGTTTCTGAAACATTTTGTCTCTTTTGGGCTTCCCGTCAAATATAGTGTGTTTCTCTTTTTCAGCGCTTACTTTATTTTTTTTTCCAGCCCTCCCTTTAGAAAGTGACTATGCAATAACACTTCTAAAACACCTTATCCTGTCCTGAAGCTGCCCACGGAACTGAATAAATAGATATCTCATTGTGAGATACACTTTGTATACCGCACATTCTCTGGGTTTATTGCACACTCTTTATTTATATTAGTTTTCTGGCTAACCAGACCTCCCACTGGGGGGAAGGAGTGCACGTAAGGGTGGAATGGAATAGCTCAGTTGGGTTTGCCTGCTGAATTAGTGCAATGATGTTCACCATCCGGATGTCTAAATTGAAGTGTTGGTATTAGTGGGTGAAAAGACAGTGACTTTAGAGGAATTTTGAGCTTGCGGGGGTCAATGGGAATTCTAAGAGATGGCAAAATTGTGCATGTATCCCTGCTAAGTTCCAGGGAGTAGATCTGACTTCTTTTGAGGAAAAGGCTTCACACGGAATAGGAAGAAGCCATTTTCTCACTTTGTGAGATTTAGCCTAAGAGCTGTTGCTTCAAGTCCTAACACACGGTGAAACATGAAAGTGGCTGAGAAGAGCAGTCTCCCCATTTGCTCTGGAGACAGAGAGAATCTCAAAATGCTGTGGGAACCAGAGGTTTAGAGAACATTTGGCATGTGGAGGGTTTTGTAGATTTGGAAGCTCTTGGACAGTACCGAGGAGGTGAGGAAGCCATCTCTCAGAAGATACTGACTACATGGCTGTGCTGAGATGACTGCCTTGGGCATTTTTTAGGTAATGGGGTATCAAATGCAATACATTTCAGGTGCTCCCAGAAATAGCCAGGGAGACTTTAGAGAAGGATAAAGCCCGAGTTGCTATGGCTATACAAGTGGAAGTCATAACTTATGATGTTGGTGCCTTAATATCTGTTGTACCTCGTTCATATCCACAGGCTGCTGGGGCATGGCCCACTGTGGTTATATAGGAATTAAGTAAAATTAGGTAAAAAGCATTAATATGTCTTTTCATTGGTTTTCTAAAGTGGGGACAAGTTTGCAGGGTATGGAAGAGCTTTTTTTTTTTTTTTGATGTAGAATATTTCTAAGCAGTGCTAAAGTGTCTAACTTGGAAGGAAGGAATCGCATCTTATATATCTTCCTGGGCCCAGTATCCAGCCCATTGTTTTCCACATGGGAGTTCCCCAATAAATGTTGGCCAAATAAATAAAAATGGATAATGGGCACTAAGTGAATAATAAAATTGCCTATAAAATCAAGTCCAAACTCCTGGCACTGCTCAAAACACCTGCCACAGACACTTCTCATCCAACCCTCTCCTTTGCAGACAAACCATCATTCTCATGCTTTCCTACGATTATGCACTTTGAATGTCTCAACCAGCTCTCCACATGTCCAAATGCTCACAGTCAAGACTCAGTTTAAAGACCACAGAATAAAGGAAACATGAATCTTTCTCACACTTTTCCCACTTGTAATTTCCCCAAATCCATGACCTCAATGTCCCTAAAGCATTTGACATTTGATATATTATGTCATATTTGTTGTACCTTTATCTCCCTTACTCATGTCGTGGGAAACTGTTTTATGCATCTTTGTATCCTCTCAGAACATGGTGATTTAAAGAATATATATGAGTAGGTGATAGAAATAACAATCAAAGCATAAAGAAATGTAAGCATTGTTGTCTTTCATCCTTATTACTTGGGAGTGCACGCCAAGCTACAAGCACAATGTGAGGCACAGAGAATGCTCAACATGTTGCTTTATTAATGCAATGCCACAAAAATCTCACCCTAATTTATCTGTTTTGCAATTTTCAGAATACCTACTCTGCATTCAGGAGAAATGCTTGCAGTATGCCATGCCATAGAAAGAGTAGAATTAGGAGTAGAATATGAGAATTAATAGTTATTATTTGCTATGATAATTGTTCTTTGTGTAGTATCAACAATTCTAAGAGGTATTATCTGGAAAGTGTTAGGACAGAAAATTTCATTACCTTGTCCAAACTCTCAAAGCAAGTAAGTAACAGAGCCAAGACTAGACTTCAGATCTACTTCAAAATTCAGTGATCTTTATGGCTTAATGACTGCAATACATTGTTTTCCTGAGTAAAATAGAATGCATATAGCTCTTTCAAATAGCAAGGGAGAGCTTGTCACCACCACCTTATCACTTCACACCGTATGTATCTAGATCCAATGGAGAATATGGTCTTTCATATATTTCACTATTGCAAGCATTCTTTATATATTTAAACATCTATAAAACTAAGTACAGTTTTGTGTTCAAGTATCTCTTTTTTCCAAGAATGAGCTGCATTTCTTGTTAGATATTCTTGGAGTCTAGGATTCTAGGCTGGTGATAATGGGGGCAACAGCGTGGGAACCTTTTCTAGCAGAGGTTGCTTAGACCACTTCTAACCGCCAGATGGTGTGCCAAATCGATTAGCACAGACTCCTTCTAGCAGATCTCAGATGAGTGTCTATGATCCAGCTCGGTATGTGAAACTGAAGCTCAACACACATGTCCATGCCAGCCTCTCGGACTCTTGACTGAGAGAACTGCATCTGGGAGACAGAAGTTTCCTCTGGGCTTTTGGTAATGTTCGTACTACACTAACTAATTGTAGGAACAGATGGTTTTGGGTTATCACAGGAAAGTGCTTTCCACTAAAACTTTACTCATAAGTATTTAATACCATCTCCGAAACTCCTCAAATACAATGAGTCTTCCATATCCCCAACTTTATTTGGATGGGCTATTTATTCTTCACCTTCTGGGACTGGACCAAGATCCCTGTTTTCCCCACTATCCATCTCCTACCCATCAGTCCCTTCTGAGGCCACAGCTCCCTGGCCAGAACTTTTGCTTCCCTTTCTGTCCTAGAGTAGGAGACAGCCATGTCTACTACCAGTGTGGTGCCTGGTATGCGGCACTGTGTCGTCACACTTGGAATACTTCTGCTTCTATATTGCACAACCACCATTGGAATGCTTTCTCCACATTACTGTGGCATCTTGAGTTGAATGAACATAACTTCACAGATGTGACTGTCTCTCCTTGTGTGTGATCAGCATTGTATTTCTAACCAATATTACTTTTCTTCAAGATTATTCATTCATACTCTACATATGTGATCTTTCTGGTTAAAGGGCATGCACACGAGTGTGTTCATGAATAAAGGCAACGTATGCTAGAGAATTTGAGATATCTGACATCATTGGGAATTCTGTTTTTGATGGAGAGAGGGCCTAACCTTGTTATTTTTTTTTCTCCCTAAAATGTTTGACTTCTTCAACTGGTAATTACATAAACATATTTATAGCCAAAACAGGCTCTTACTTCCTCTTTTGACATATTAATTGTTTCTAAAAACACTAAGTGAGGTCCTGTCAAATTCTTTACACAATATTGTATGTTCTCCTATGCTAATTAATTTTTTTAATGGAAAAATTGTCACATGCTCAAGGTCCCAGTGCATTTGAAATGTGGAATGATGAAAGATGTAAACACAGTATTCTACTGTTCAGGAAATGAATGTATGAGGTGGGGCAAATGAGGATGCAGTCTGGAGGAGTGATGGCTTTTCTGAAGTTTAGATTACCTGGAATCTCAAGATATTAAGAGAACCTCAAGATATTATTTTCAGCCCATCTGCTTTCTTACTTCTCAGCCTCTAGTTGCACGATAGATTCCTTCATTGTGAGGTTAACGGAGGCCAGTCCTCTCCCCTTCCATCCTTTCTTTTCCTCCTATGAGTTTGAGTTCCAAGTTCAAAGGGACAAGTTAGGAGTGATATATTCAAGTTAATGACCTTCACATGTGTTTAACTTGGATGACATCTCCTTGAAAATCTCCCTCCCGTCTAATATGGGTAGATAAGAAAATCATGAAAACATTGGAGCTCAACAACTGTTGAAAGAGAATGAAAATTTCTCTCTTGTGCTCTTACATTTCTGAGGGAATTGGATCTTATGAGAATGTCAATCCTTGTAGCAGCCTCTTAGCTGGCTATCCACGTAAGTTATCCATCACAACACAAAGCATGATTCAGTGGCCATATGCATCTCAGAAAGGCATCAAATTGGGTAATTTTAAGATTAGTCCAGCTACACAGGTTAGAATCTGGGGCAAAATTGGAGCAATAAATATATAACGCACTTTCTTATAAATATTGACCAAATACATATGACTTATTTAGTTTTACAATCAGAACATCCTTTATATTTTGATTGTCTTACATGTCTGAACATACGCATTGTCGGTGTTATTGTCAAATAAATCTCTAATTCCACAGATTGTCATTAGCACTAGGTATTTGTTACATGTCTGGCATACGCTAGCTGGGCAGAAGGTTTCAGTTTTTTTCCTTTAAAAATAAGTATGTGATAATGTGGCTTTATATTTCTTCAACAAACCCCAGCTTAATCTTGTTATTATAGATTGATGTTTTCTATCAGTTAGCTACATGAAATGCTTCTAATATTTATGATGGAATATCAAAGGTAAAATGCTAGAGATAACTGAAAATAAGATGGAGTTAGGTCCTAGTATTAAGTAGTAAGGGCACTGAACTCTTGGAAAAAATATAAGTTGGAGAAGGCATATATAAACAAATATTTCTTTCTTATAAACTTCTTTAAGTTTCTCTGAATTCTTTTCTTTACTGGGCTTTTCCCCTAAGCTACTATTAAATTGTGAAAGTGCATTTTCATAAAACCTCTTTATATAAGTGTTGCTGATTTGAGGAGAGGAGAAAAGTTTCCTCATTTCTCTTTTGTGTTCTTTTTTTCTGGTGTGAGAAGAAAGTGTTCGGATCATCTTTTTAAATAATGAAAACAATAATAACTGTTCCCAGGAGAATAAGAAAGCAAAGAAGAGGCTTTGTTTGACTTATCTGTGATAAGGCACTTTGGAGCTCTGGTTTGCGTGAGTTGAAGAGAGAGATGTACACAACACTCCAACCCTTCTATTATGACAGTTTATGCTTCCTATACAGCTTATTTAACTCAGATGCCTGGGAAATAGACACAATTACCACCTTATGGAATGCTACTTAACTTTAAATGTTCCCTCCAGAATAGAAACCCACGTCATCAAAATTTGTCTGTTTCTCAGGAATTATTTCTTCGGAAGGCTTCTGCATATGCCTGTGCAATTTTAAAATTTAACCCAAGGTTTCTTAGAAATAACTATGATATAAAAAGAAAGAAAAGATTCCCACACTAAGGGAGTTTGTTCACAAGAGCTCCTATGAAAGAGCTGTGTCCTATGCCCATGTACACTATAATCATTCACTCTTTCAGCTGTTATCAATTTAAAACCAATGAAACTCCCACACTGAGTCCATTTGAGCAGTCAATTTTAATATCTCGAGGCATCTGTAGTTATTCTGAATTGGCTGCAAAAGCAGAACTAACAAGTTAAGCTCTAACCATAAGTCGACATCAGGCTGGTAAACCATACATCAAACACAGACAGTTAGTCAATACTCCAGTATGAAAAACCAACCAGCATTTTAAAGAAGAGCAACATATTCATAATATGTTTGGCAGTCTGGTTTGCATTGCTTCCTTGATGGCTGTGCATTTAACTTTCCAGTCAACGGGGAACTCCGCTCACTGGCAAAGCAACATGTTTGAAGGCAAACCGGTCAGTCTTCTGATTTGTGGGTAATATTTCTAAATGAGAATAAAAGGGATGGAAGAATGTGCCTTTTGTGAATAAGAATCTAGAGCGTGTCTTAATAGTTGCTTTTTATAAGAAAACTGTTTCAACCATATGTTCTGGATCTTTGCACACAGTCCCTACTTCAAATATTATGTCATTGTCAGGCCATGTGTCTCAATTTTGTGTTTGGAAAATATGGTTGCTTGAAATACCTCTTTCTCTCCCAGGAGTGACTCCATGACAGGGCTGTTGCCTCCCATAGAGAGAAGAAGACAATGAAGAAGGAGGAGTATTCAAACAAGATCAAGGCAGTCATCACTTCAATCAAATCATTTCCAAATTTCTGGGGCTGGGGGCCTTGGGCGAGGGGGAGTGAAGGGTGTTTACGACATATAGCTGCCTATTCCCAGAACTCTTTTATGTACTTTTATTTCATCTTCAAAAAGAAAAGACATATTAAAGGGGAATATCTAAGGAAGAACAATGCTACATAAAGTTTATGTTTTCAGATCTGTTGCCCCAGAAAATGCTTTGATAAAACATACTTACGGCAATACAGTCAATTTCAAAGAAAAGTTGGTAGACATACCTCTCCATAGTGCAATTTGACTAACACTGACAGACCACCAATTATGATTATCCAAATTCTGATATGGTCTCTTGTCTCCTTCCCACAAAAAAAATAGAAAATGCTGAGATAGCACTTTTGTAACACCGAGTTATTTTTCTGATGACTAAATTTTACAGAGAGGATGGTTATACTTTAATGTTGCTAATCATGTAGGGTAACAAGTCAAAAGGGAGAGTTTCATATGGAACAAAATTTACCACCACCACCCCCCAATAACGTGATGCAGTTCTTGTTTTCTTCTTTCTCTTGGGAATTTGTGGAATATTGTTGATTTATAAGAGACATGAATTTGAGGGGAAAGATTTGCAGGCCAAACTGTCAGTGATACTAAAGGAAATAAAAGAGCACTATCTTAATCTTAGGATATGTCAAAATGAATTGTTAATATTAATATTTCCTGTGCTTGTAACAGTTCACACATCTGCTGAATGTGGACCCCGATGAGGAGATACTGGTTGTGAGAGCTCTGAGAGATTCTATCCTTAGAGATACATTCAATGTGCACATAATGTGGGCTCAAATCCCAATTGTACCATGAATAAGAAAGAACTGGGCCCTCCTTTCTCAAGCACCATGGAAAATTCAATTCATCTCACTGCCTATGAAGCATTTATTCATACATTTGTTCAAATTATCAATCTTTAGGTCACGATGAAATTCTGTTTTCCTCTCCCTCAATTATCTACCTCACCACAAAATGAAATCACCAGCTAGTACTTTGTGTGAGCAGGAGAATTATAAAAACTATGAAGGAGAAAGTGAATAGCCAGCACTGGCTTTGGATACAGTTTGTAGGGCCTATGGAGGCCCTGCAAAGCTAATCGGAACTAAGCAGAAGAATCTTCCACTGCTTGTGAAGCTGGGTTTAGGAGTCATGGGGGAACTCTGTAGTATGAGAACACCTGCTGGAGAACAGTGGGGTATCAATAATAAATGCTAACCTTTAAAAAGGGGGACGCTTGTGAACACTGATGCCCTGCATCTTTTTCTTCTCTTCAGGTGGTTTCATGGAGGGGAGATTTAGAGTGTGATTAGAGGACTGAAATGGTCACAGACCCCCTCTCCAGAGGGAAGCAGCCTCCTGACACAAGAAGGGAATAGCACATTAGCTTGATTTTTGGTCATCTGCAAAGAGTTGAGGATATGCTTCCAAGAACATATAAACTTTGGCTGGTGCAGTGTCAGGGATGGAAGGGGAGATTTTGTATCTTTTCTACAATCTGTACACACACACACATACACACACACATACACACGAGTTAAAGCACAGAGTATGCCCAAAACATGGTGTAGATCCCCTTTCTAATGAAAGAAAACCCATATGTATTTGTTACTGTTTCCTTGTTGGTCTTCACGCTCTATTTCTTCTTATTTTATGGAAATGTGTCAGTCCTCAAAACGGAAGGCTTAAAGCCAGTATTTCGAACTGGCACCAGGATTAGATTAACCTCATAGGGTAGGCCAAAACTCTGGGCATTCTTTTAAGGGTAGATAGTCCATGGAATAAATAAAAACAGCATCTACAGCCATAGGAAGAATTAATATGGGTTTTAGAGACCATTGGCTAAAAACAAAATGCTAAAATGGGTGGTTTTGAATCAATTGGGTCATATTCATCTTATATTCCCGGCACTTAGCATGGCTATTATTAGGCAACCAGTCAGTTTTAGGGCTGAAGCCTGATACTATTTGGTGTTTTCTCTTACTTAAAAAAAAAAATGGGAAAGATTTTGAGGGTTTGACTCAAAGGGAAAGAAATATAATTTAAAGAAAGGTAAAAAGAGAATTTTATTATTATTAGCATTATTATAATATACAAATGCACAAAATATGGTGGATTACATTGGGAAATTATTGATAAAAACATTTTGTGGATATTAAAAATCAGTTATATATAAGTCATCATCTCCAACATTATATTCTAACTAATGCCTTTGTAAAATATCTTTCTCCATAAAAAAGGAAGTTCTTGAGCCACAGACAAACCAACTTATTATTCTGGCTCATTCTTTTTCCCCTTACCTAATTCGCTCCCATTTCTGGACCTCATTTTTCTCTTGTTGCCCCAGAGTTATTCTGCTTTTAATATCTCCTACGACCTGGATCATTTCCTCCCTGAATAACGGGCTTTTAAAAGACATGGGCTTAACCTGCTACCCAGGTGCACTTTTTTCTCAACATTTGCCATCTCTCACGGTGACCTATATTTTATTATTGAACAAAAGCTAGCTATGTGGTACTCTATTACCAACACATTTGCTCCCAAGAGCCTCTAAATAACAGAAACTGCCTGAGAACTGTAAATGCAAAGGAACCAGGAAGCTTGTAGGCCAAGATAAAGAAGCTTAAGGTTGGCTATTAATTTTGGTTAATATTAAATCATGACATAGCTCACACGTAAGGGTCACAGTTCAATTATGAACCATAAAGAAGTTTAAAGAAAAGAAGATTTACAAGATATTTTTAAGCACATTAGTGCATATTGTGGAAGTTGTGGGAGTATTTCAGGCCCAAGCAATGATAGACCCATGCCCCAGTATATAAATTCAAATACAATTATTCTCAGACTAACACTGATAAAGTGGCAAAATTGGAGTGTATCTAGACCCAAAGGTATATTGTAGGGTTGCTCATAAATGTTTTGCTTAAATTGACGATGTGGCAGGTAGCTTACTCTGTCATATATTAGTTCTAACAAATCATTTTAAAAATACTTTCCTCTTAACGCAATGATTTTGCTATTCATAAAGATGACTGTTGAAAGTTTAGGGCTGATAACTTGTATCTGCAATTTGAATGGCAAATCTCTCTTTACTTCTTGATATAATTGACATATTTTATAAAAGTACTATAATTTCAAAGACATTATTTTCTCATGTGATGGAAACCTTAAACAATTAGTTGTGTCTGTGCGGGTAATTACTTAAATGTTCCAGCAATTAGATGACACTGTGTAAGTGGGTGTAGCTAGAAAAGAAAATTAGCTCATGCCCATTTATGTATAAAGAGTACCATGATGAAAATTACCAAAAAGATAAATATGAGCCAACCATAAATTATCTATGCACTTGCCTTGAAGTAAGCAAGTTACTACTGCCTTTCCTTGACACTTGCCAGGATTGCTTTCCCAAATTTTAAAGGAATACTTGAGAAAATGGTGTCCCAGGGCCATCTCGATCATAATTTGCTCCATAAACCTAAGAAAGGAAAGAAGAGGGAAAAAAGGGAAGCAACAGAAGATGAAAAGAAAGAAAGAAAGATGGAAGGAAGAAAATTGCTAAATAATTAAGATAAGCTGGGCACTGTATAAAATTCTTCCAAATTTCATCTCATTTAAATTTTACAATGTGAATTTCATAGATGAAAAAGTCAGTGACCAAATATTAAGTTATATAGCTGGTAAAAGGCAGAATCCAGCTTTAAACCTAGCTTAGTCAAATTCTAAAGCTGCTGTACTTTCAAATAAACTCAATTGTCTGAATTGTAAAATGGAGTGAAAATGTTTCTATCATCACAAACATCTGCAAAGATTGATTAAGTTTATCGAGAGTATATAAGGCATTCTGTATCCTTTGGAAATATTTGGTGTTTGAGGCAGGTGTGGGAGTCCTTACACGTCACCCTATGGCAAACCATATTACTAACAAGCTCTACCCATGTACACAGAGCTTTAGCTAGTCTTTGTGGAGCCTTATTTTGTAATAAGAATGAACCACCATTGCCCACCAGACATTTGGGCTAAGTCACTAATGTGATAGAAGTAGAATGAGACAAGTGTACCTAGATAAAATTGCTGATTTAAAGAGCAGGAGAGAACATCTTAAAATCAAAAATAAAAAGAAAGTTCAAACAACAATAACAAATTTTTATTTATATCCGTGAATAAGTTAGAAAAAGACATAATTTATTTTCTATTTTTTTCCAATTATTCAATTAATTAATATTTATTGAGTGCTAACTGCCAAGTGCCATCCTCACTATTAGGTTTGGGAGTAACATGGTCAACAAAGTTTCTACCCTTAGGGCATTTGAGAAAGTGGGATATGCAAAAACAGAAATTGAGAATAAGAAAGACTAGTAAATTGAAAATATAATTGCTAAAGTTAAAATAAATTAATAAAGACAAGGGGAGTTCAATTGAGAATTCCTCCAGAGTATGAGAAAAATAAATCCTGATGCTCTAATATTCCTATCGTAAAGATCCCAAAAGAAGAACCAGAGAAAACTGATGGGAGGAACTTATCAACATAGTGATAAAGAGAAAAAAATCATAATTCTTTGAGTTGAGTGCTAAGCAGAATAAATGTTTTTAAATTCTGCCAACTATATAGATTATCTTGATTACAGACTCTCAAAATAAAGACAAAAAATCCCAATGATTCTGAAAGAAAAATATTAAAAATAACGAGTAAGAATGAAAACTGCAACTCTGTGTTTTAGAAGCAATGGAATTTTATGACCAACTACACTATTGATCAAGTATGTGGACATACTGAAGATATTTTTAGACAATCAAGTTCTCATGCTTTCTAAATGAGTTATCAGAGGCTGTTACATAGCAATGGAAGGAATTAAAGCAAGAAAAAGAAAGCATGGATTCAGAAGACAATGAATACAATTGAGAAGTTCAGTAAAAGAGAATCAGAGGGTGATAAAGGTGAAACCTGAAATGCAACCAATCCAAAGTGGAGTAAGGTGATCGAAGGAGTTTAGAAGATATTCTGGGGGTGGTGGGGAAACAAGGAGTCACGGACTAGTATCTGTATGAGAAATTCACAATCAAAAAATGTATCAAACTAAAAAAATAGCATGATTTAAGGAAGTGATGAAGCATAAACTTTAAAAAATAAGACTATTATAAAGAGAGAGAGAAAGAGAGACAAACCAAGAAATAGATTCTTACCTATAGAGAACAAACTGATGGTTACCAGAGGGGTGGGCAGGGAGGGATGGGTGAAATAGGTGATGGGGATGAAGGCGGGCACTTGTGATGAGGGCATGGCGATGTATGGAAGGGCTGAATTTCTATATTGTACACCTGAAACTAATATAAAACTGCATGGTAACTAACTGAAATTAAAACAAAAACTTAAAAAAATAAGAACATTGTAATTTGTGTGGCCCATTAAGTCATAACATTGAACCCATGGAAATGTTAATCCAAATCTGGCACATGACTTGGTCAGCAATTCCATAATATTTACATGATCAATACAAAGTAAGTGCAGCTGCCTGATTTTCTTCACATTTAGGTCCAAAATGTGGGGAGGAAATGGAGGACCTGATTGTGATGGTGAAACAGCATAAATGTACCAAAGCAACCTTCAAATATAAAAGAAAAGAGTCTTTTTCATCGTGATCAAGGGGGATTCCTCTTTACAGATCACAGAGGTCATATTATAAGAACAGAGAACGAAGTCTAGTACTTGGAGCTGCAGTAAGCAATCTTATATAATTGTATTTGTACGATTGCTGGTTTTGGTTTTTAACTTTTAGAATCAATCTATAAATGAGTCATAATTATAGAAATCTATGAAATAATGAGTTTTTTTATGATGGAGAAGTCGGAATTACAATAGCAAAGGCAGGGGACATGAGAGGGGAAAGGACACTAAACTTCTTGTCTTTCTTGTCTCGTCAATGGAGACACTAAGTCGCAGTTTTCCATGGTTACTAGAACAGTAAAGAGAGATTTAAGTATATTGGATGTTCCAGAGAAAGCCGTTGAAAAGAGCAAGACCTGCTCTATTTGAATGTGAGTATTTGGGGAGGAATAGGGCCAGGTAAGTGAGGTCTGGTTTAATTGAGTCAAATTCACGTCTGTTGTAAAAGAAATCTGAGATAACACCTAAGCTTGATAAGTCAAGACGTGATGACTTTAAAGATAAGGAAGATATTGACAAAAACTAACTGACCTCTACCCCAAATAATAGCAACATAAGTTATGGAGTCAACCACCAGAACTACTATTCTACAAATAGAAATGGTGCCAAGTGGTGCCCCATAAGGAGCAAAACTGGGATGAGGCAGGAAAGCCTTGCTTTTCATCCTAAATCCTGGAAGCATAATATTGAGTCTTTAAACAGGTTGTTTCCTTTATAATATAGTGATTACAAAATAAAATAGTACAGCATTACTTTCAATTTCTACTAATACCATCCATGATGATTTTATCCACATGAAGATGAAAGAAACTACTTTCTAAACACAATCCTCTCTAATTCTATCATTTTTATATAAGGAAATACTTGTAGCTCCTAAAAAAAAAATAATTGTTATCCTTTCTAGAAATTGCATTGCTGAGTGTTTTCTATTCTTGGATGTCAATGCTGTTATTTGAAGGATTATATAAGGTAGTTTGGCTGACACTTTATAAAGAGCTGTTACTTCAGTTCCAAAACCAAGCAGAAAATATGTACAAACACACCTACCACCCTAAAATATACCCTCTTGCCTATCATTTACATATTCAACAGATTCGAGTTTTATTTCTGATGAGACGCTCAATGCAATAAACTCACATTTAAAAGGCACTTGCCACTCCCTTGGCAAATGTGAAAGCACCTGGAGAAATTGCAGCCTTTTCGGAAGCCACCAACGCCATGGTGCAATGAACCCTACACCCACCTGAGCTATTAAGATTTCTTTCCATTGAGTGATCATCCATAACTATCGGCTGGGCCTTTTTTGACATTATAATGTACCCTTCTCATTAGTCATATTAAAGAAAGTAGAAGATGCAGCTCCATCAAGGGACTGTTTCCAGATCTAGCTTCCAGCCAATGAAATCACATATTGGCCAGGTCTCCATGAGTCCAAAAAATAGATATTGAAGGAAGGGTTTGTTTTGTCCAGACAGTGTGGTATTGGGACAATTTTCTTTCTGCATAAAGTACTTTGTGGATATTGTTCTGCTGGGCATTATAAAGTCAAGAAGGCACAGCTCTTCCTGCTCCTAAGGCTGGCTGAATTCAAAGCTCAGACCTCTCAACCTGTTGGCAACATTACATAAAGGAGTAAGAAACTCTTTGAAAGGGGGCTATGGCCCTGCAGAGTCCCTCCCAGGTGTCAGGAAGCACACTTTTTTTTTTAATTAATTTATTTTTTTGATGTAGTGTTCCATGATTCATTGTTTGCGTCTAACACCCAGTGCTCCATTCAATACATGCCCTCTTTAATACCCATCACCAGGCTAACCCATTCCCCCACCCCCTTCCCTTCTAGAACCCTCAGTTTGTTTCCTGGAGTCCATTGTCTCTCATGGTTCGTCTCCCCCTCCGATTTCCCCCCCTTCATTTTTCCCTTCCTACTATTTTCTTTTTTTTAAAAAAAACATATAATGTATTATTTGTTTCAGAGGTACAGGAAGCACACTTTTAAGACACCGTCACCCCAGCTTTCCGAAACCTTGTTGTGAAGGACTTTATTCCGGATCTAGCAGATAAGACAGCTGAAAGAATTTGGTATATATTCTTGTGGACAGGTATCCTGAGGACAATTTTAAAGACTGTTCTCTCTCTTTCTGAGTAATTCTTCTTGAAAGAGTTAAGTCATTTTACTTGGAGAAACCATTTAACCATTAATCATTCACTGATTTTACATAATTTTCATAACTGATCAAAAACACCGATTTCATTGCTTTTTTTCAAGTCTTTGACTTAGGTATGCTGAGAAAATAGACTTAAAGTTCTAAATTTGACTGGGCTTGTATTTTTAAAAATTGTTTTAATGCTTTTTACTCAGTGAAGAGAAAAAAAAAATCAGTAAACGCTTTTTAAAAATTCACAGTTAAAACTGAAAGGAGCCCAAGAAGTGATTATATTTGCATAACTTGATCTGTATTTGGAAGAAAATTCCACTGAAGACAACAATGGAAGCTTATCAAATCAGAATTTCACATAGATTTTCCATAGCCCTACTAATGAATACTGACTCATTGGTCAGCTATGGTGGAAATTTAATGGAGCTCTAAGATAGGAAATGTACACATCGGAGTGTGTTCAGTGGTTCCATGACGTCAGTGTGAAAACTGCATGAGGCATCCAGGCCCTCCACTGCTTTCTGAGACCACTGCTGGAGCACTGTAGTTGCGAATTCTTTAGCAAATTTTGATTGGGGCCAGACCCTGCCACTGAATTAAAACCCTTTTCATTTTGCCATAGTCATGAAAAATTTGGACTTTATGTCAAATTGGGATTTTTTGGGCTACTAATTTGGTTTTCTATTTTTTCCAAAGTGGCAAATAACCTGCAACAGAATCTTCTCAAAGAAAATGATAACCGATGGGGTGCATTCTCAGACAGAACTGAAGGTACTGGTATCTTATATATGAAGTTGAATCTCTAGAGGATCCAGTACTGTCAGTGGTCCTGGAAAGGACATCTTCAGTGTAAAAGTCCGAGGAAAGCCTGATTCAAAGCAAGTGCTAGTTCGACCCCCAAATGTTTACATTCTAAGAATTTTCCACCATTAGTGATATGTATGTTCATGCTTCATAAAATTTCACCTTCCACAATTGGTTCAAAATGCCAGATGATTCTTGTGATAAGTTCTCCTGCTTGAAAATGGACTGAAATGGGTAGGTCAGACAGTTATTATAGCCCATCTAAATAACTCTTTTGCTAAGTATTGCTGAAAATATTAAGATCCGTTTTGCCCTGTTCCTGAGAAATGACTGGGTATTAAATAAACTTTTGACTCCCATAAGGATCAGTCTTTTAGTTTTGTTCTCAGAATTTATCTTAGAAGGGTATCTTAGCCCTTTTTCAAATTTCTTCTTATATTTAATTTTCAAGATATATCCATCCGTTAGAAAATTAAAAAAAAAAAAAGGAAAACAATGGACTTGATGCAAATGGTTTCTTGTTAGGAAAATAATGCATTTTACCTGTGTAATTTATAAGTGATTTCCAGTTATAGAAATCTACTTTATCATGGGTTCTATGTATCCATTCATTCTTTCTCATCCCCTTGGCGCCGTAAGAGAAATAACGGTAGTGAATAATAATAGCATTAAGAGCAGAGAACATTTATTGAATACTTATGTTCCAGAAACTCTATTAAATGCTTTACATGGATTATCTCATGTTTCTCTCAATGGCCCTCTCAGTAGTGGGTGTAAGTATCCCCATTTAACAGATGAGATATCTGATCTTCAGAGAGGTCATAACTTGTTCAATGTCAACATGAGTGAGTGGTAGAACCAAGGTCTGAATTCTGATTAGTCTTAGTGCCAGAGTCTATATTTTTCTACTGTGGTGGCTAGGGTAGTCTAGAATATTTTGTTCTTTACTTTAGATACATTTACAAAAGTACCTACTTATTTCAATTTAGATTGAGCTTTTAGTTCCCCAGCTCCCAAATCCATAAATTTTCATGACACTAGTTTGTGCACACGCTAGGTGTGCACCTGTATTGTCCAGGCACATGGTGACATGGGTTCATTCTAATAGGCCACTAGGATACCTTCCTCTGCTCCCTGGGGCAGAGCCCAGCTCCACTGAGGGCAAAACTAGGTATTGTTTTCAATGATACTGTGCTGCAACCTTTATTTTCTCAGGATTAGTTTTCTGGACAACAGTTTTGTTTTGTTTTGTTTTTTTCCTTTGTTGTAGAGCAGAACATTCAACAAGCAACCTAAAAAGAATAAAATATCCTAATATTTCTATAGAGGTGAATAGCTATGGACAAAGAGGCATATTCATTTATCACTGTTACAGTAAAAGTATAAAACATCCTATACCTTTAATAAGTCCCTTTTCTTGCAGAGTTTTCAGGGAAGGTCTTCGGGTGATAAACTTCTTTAATCTGCTTTTAACTCGGTTTTTGTCACTTGTATCGGAAGCACTATGATGCAGTCTGAACACTGGAGATTAAAAAAAAGATTTTGGTAAGTTTCTCCTTTATGATTATTACTTTATTCAAATACGAATAGAAAGCAGTAGTTATGGAAATACCAGAATTAATAGCTCAAGCCTGTCTGTTTAGACAGAGTATGAGTAAAAATTTTCCTGTATGAAAATATTACCTCTGTTGCCACATGAATGTGCAATGAGAATGTGGTTAGTTTTATATACTCACAATTTATTTTCACTTTCATTTGCTCAGATTTAACCTGATAACCTTTATCTGCATATTACACCTATCTGTATCCATACACAGAATTAAGGTCAAAGAAAAATTCATCTAAATTAAAGGAAAAAACTCTTAGAATTGTTCATTTCAACTAATTATGATTCTATACTGCCTGTAGGTAATTCAGGCGTTTTCAAACATCCTGCTGGCCCAAATAATTTTGCCAATCTTCTTTTTTATGTTAACTCAAAGTGATTTCTTTTTCTGAAGCAGATACTTCTTATGTTCTTATTGATGTGAAATTACCACCAGTTCTAGGTAAAATTCTGAAACAAATTTGCCTCAGACTTTTTCCATATCTTCACTGGTCCCCTATCCTCAGCTTCCTATCCTAAGCTCTATCTTCAAACTTAGGTGTGTGTCAAATTCATTCCTGAACAAATATTAGCTGAATGTTTACTGATCATCAGGCTCCACGCTAAAGGCTGTGAATTCCATGATGAACATAACACTTAAGGTCTGGACCTTCATTAAGTATTGAGTCTAAATACATTCAAGGTATCTTATTATTAGTGACTGGTAAGAATTCATTGTCTCTATAAGATAAATAGATCTCGACAGGGCCCTCCCTTTTCTTAACCCAGTTGTTGACATAATGGGAGGATTGGGGGCACTTTCTTAAGTATGTAGAGACTCTTTTCCTCTCAAATCATATTTTAGAATAAACCAATCATTCAACTGGGTTAACAATAATGTATGTAAAATATATTGAGACCTTACTACATTCTTGATACTTTCCTAAGCATCTAACGTGAATTAACTTAATTCTACTGCAATGTAAGCTCCCTGTGGGCAGGGATTTTTGTAAACTTGTATGAACGTTGTTCACTAACGTCTCCCCAATACCTCAAACATTGTTTAGCATGCAGTGTAAAAGTTCACTCAATATTTGTTGGATCAACTCTCACAATGATCTTTTGAGGTATGTAAAATAGTTCTACCCATTTTAGAGATGAAGAAGCTGAGACAAAGAGGTTAAGTAACTTGTCCAAAGTCAAGGTTGGATATGGGAACAGTCTCATAAGAATTTTATCTGGTATTCTTATTTATTGGAGTATTGGTGAAAGAATGGAAAGTGAAAAAAAAATATCAAGAGCTCAGTAGCTAGGGGGTATAAAACATTTGCTAAGTTATTGTTGTATGAGAGCTAAACATGAACCATCCTAGCCCCTTCTGAGGATCTCAGAAGAAAAAAAAAGAGAGACAGGAGAGACGTGCAAATGGAAGAAAATAAATTGCCTGAATTAAAGGACTTGAAGTCAAATGTTCCTTACGGGGTCTCCAAAGAACCCACGAAAGTGCCTCCAGGAAAATGTCTGCTATAAAAGTCTACCTGGCCCAGAGTGTGAGAAACCTCCTTACGGTGGTCAAATAAGAACATTTTGCATCCTCCTGCCCCTAGCTTTGACCACAAAGTAGTTGCGAACATGTTAGCAAGATGGGGATTTGGGGTAAAGTGTAAAGCTAAGGACAGAAAGAGGAAAACATCTTGCCTTCCTCTCAGCTAGCTGAAGAGTAGAGTTTTAATTTAATTTAATTAATTTATTTGTTTGAGAGAGAGAGAGACAGAGACAGCAAGAGAGATCATGAGTGAGGAGGAGAGGAAGAAGCAGGCTTCCCCCTGAGCAGGGAGCCTGATGTAGTGTTCCATCCCAGGACCCTGGGACCATGACCTGAGCTGAAGGCAGACGCTTAACCGACTGAGCCAACGGGCACCCCTGGAATTTTAGTTTTAAATTAAGTTCAGAGTCTTGTTTATCACATGGGATTAGGTACTATTAAATAGTGAATTGAGATAATACTTGCCAGTTACCTGGACCATAATATTTTCTATTACCTTAAAGCAGGGTTCTAAATCCTGGCACTATTGACATTGTAAGCCAGACAATTCTTTATTGTAATAGGGGGCTGTCCTGTGCAGAACGAGTACGATGTTGAGAAACCTTTCAGGCTTCTATTCACAATAGGCCAGGAGGACCCCCTCCTCATTATGACAATCAAAAATGTCGCTAGACATTGCCAAATGTCTCCTTGGCGGGGGTGGAGGGGAAATTGCTCCCTGTTGAGGATCACTTCCTTAAACTGAAAAGTTACAGGATCTGTTTAAGTTTTCATTTGGTGGTGATGGAAGGTCTACTCACACACTGAGAAAATGTAAAGAAACTGTGAAAGCAAAAAAAAAAAAGGAAAAAAGTATTCTTTTAATAATATATCTCTTTACAAATTATATATATATATATAGTGGGTGTATATAGTAAATACTGTATATATATTTATATTATATTTTATATATAAAACATACATATCTGATCTATCATTTATCTGGTATCTATCTGCTATAATATATATAGTATAGACAGTATAAAGTATATATAATATATAGTAAATAGTAAATAGCATATATAAATAGTATATATATTTACATGTTACATTTATATTATGTATATATATTATATATATAGAGAGAAAACATATATATCTAATCTATCATCTACCTAGTATCTAACTGCTATCTATATAGTAAAGGAATTGGTTATAAAAGTACAACTACTATCATAGGAGGAGGCTCAATGGGTCTATCACTTGAAGAGGCTGGGAACCACTGCTGTAGACCAGAGATTGCCAACTGGCATACCAGTGTTATAGGGTTATAGTTACAGATTCCCTCAGCACTCAGGGTAATTGAGTAGGAACAATGCAGCCTGAGCCCCAGGGGCAGCTGCTGTTGGCTATGAGCCATCCTACCCATTCACTCCAGTGGGCTATACAAATATTATTTCCATGTGTATCTGAACTTAAAATTAAGAAGCACTGCTTTAGACCTGTGCTGTCCAACATGGTTGCCACTAGTCACTTGGAGTTGATGGGCACTTGAAATGCAGGCTGTGCCAGAGGTTGAAATAATGTTTTAGATATTGTTGGTAAATAAATATATTATTAAAATTAATATATTACTAGAACATATTTCCTGTTGCTTCTTAAAACGTGACTACGAGAAGATTTTAAATTGCACATGTGGCTCACATTATATTTCTGGACAGTGATACTAGATGATGAAAAAATAAACAAACACAAATTGACTACCTAGTATATACATGGCAGTGCTGGATTTAACTATTTCGGATAAAAATGCATATGGCTTATGTAATTATAATACGGCAGGGTGTGAAGTACATGACTTAGGGATCTTAGATGAGGAATTGACCTCAGATCATTTGGGGAAAACAGCAAGTGCCCTGAGAACCCGTGCAAGCAACAAATGCTTTTATAGGACCATGACTATCAGGCATTAACCGATTCAAAATTGTATGATTGAAAGAGTCATTCTGAGCATCTTAATATACTACACATATACTATGGATATACTATTATATCCTATCAATTTTTATCTGGGTCCAGTCACTGCAGTGACCACTAGTTGTATATGATCTGCTTCACAGGATCGCTCTATCAAAGCCCCATGGTCTGGGTTCTGGGATTGGAGGCTGAAGAAACAAACACTTAACATCCTGCAGAAAAAAAATCTTCCTCAGGGTAATTTTGGTCTCAAGTCTGCTTTTGAAATAATATGGCCTAATCAATCTAAATTTTCACAGGTTACCAAAGGTAATATTTTCTATTTCTAGTCTCACCTCAAAATCTTGTCACTTTCCATGACAGAATGCCAAGAAATACAGAATCAAAGGATGCATTTTTCTTGCCTTTTTAGAGCTAGTTAAAATGATGTGATTAGAAAATACAAACAGTATAGATGCAAGATTGTGAAAATAATTCTATAGTGAGTTATATCTTTCAGAATCCGTTAGGTACTCTGGTGATATGAATAAATATATATTTAAATATATAGAAATATTTAATGGAAATATTTACATAATTGTATAAATATATATTTATATATTATGTTTGTATGTTTTATATATTTACCTTTATAATATTATATATAAAATATATAAAACACTTATAAAATATATGCAAAATATTTTATATATAAAATATAAAACATATATACTGTTTTCAATACCACCATCTGGCTCTACATGTGAGACATACATGTAAGGTACATTGGTTTTCCAAAGAACATGAAAAAATATTTTTAAATGCTTTGTCTTATTTCCTTCTAACAAACACTGAGAAAGTAGCAGGGTCTTGGGTGTGATCACACTGGTTTTAACACGGGCCAACTCTCCAAAGTGGCCTCTAATGATGACTTTCCTGGAGACAGACTAGGGTGTCCACTTCTATTTCCTGATGCCATAAATAATTATCCTTGAATGACAAGTCAAATTACAAGACTTTTACCATCATTCATTCCACTCATTTTGTTCTAAGAAGAGTAATGCAGAAGTTAAAGTCAATAGATGACTATAATATATGGCATACTTTTTATTAAGCAAATAACTTGAAAGCGCTATAAACACGAACTCAAAATGTAAAAAGCACATGGTTATAAAGCAAAGTCCATCATGGGGTCCCTGTAAACAGCAGTAAAAGTCTTTGAATATTGTGGTTTACAAATCTGATTTTTACAGGCGAACTTATAAAACAGTTTACGCTTTTCTGTTGTCAAGGGAGAAAAACTTGCCAAATTGTTCATTTTAAGTAAATACAACATCACCAATTAAGGAAGGCAAAATTTAAACACATGCCTATGATAATCAGGACATAGTTTGCTCCTGATTTCACTACTGATTTTAACAGAACAGTGTTCCTTCCATTTTCCCACAGCACCCAAGTGACCCCACACATACTTTTAGAAACTTGTAATCACACAGTGCAAATAAAGGGACACTTTACTGGAAAATACACAGTGTGGTACAATAATCCATCATTTATGAAAAATAGAATTCAGCCTTTTCTTTTTCCTCAGAGAGTCAACTACTTTTTGAGGGTGAAGTTAACTGCAATTTAAAGATTTATGTTAAGCCAATGAGCAGTTTTTTCCCATTCCTATTTAAACTTTTTATTCAAAAATGAAAAGAGACTAAAGCAGTATGGGTTTAAATGCTAAGGCATTTAATCTGATTTACAGAGGAATCACTCTTAATTCTACATATTTTTATCTCCACAAAAAGTTAACCTGAATTGGATTAGCTTTCCAGGTATTCTAGAATTTACTTTTATTTCTCTTTTATGCTTTCCTCTCTTTTTTCCATTGATGGGTGATCTTTTCTTCTAAACCCAAACGGAATATTTTTGAAAGCCTAAGAATTTTCAATAACAATATACAATTTAAGTCTCAACACACAGGCCAAAGGCATTAGCTTTGAGCACCATTCTTAACACATTGAGAGATTTAATTGCTGTTAAAGCTGCTCACACCAAAGAATAGTTAGAATCCAGGGCTTTTTTTTTTTTTAATTTATTTGAGTGCAGTTGACACAATTTTACATTCGTTTCAGGTGTGTAACACAGCGATTCAACTTCTCTATATGTTATGCCATGCCCACCCCAAGGATTGGGAGCTTTTTAAGGTGATCTTTAATAAATATTATTGCATATGAGAATAGGCATTTGCACAACACAAGTTTTATACCCGTCACAGCCGTTATGGTGTTAAAACCACCTCCAGGGGTGGGAAAGCTTATTGTAAGGAGTGTTTGTATATTTATTTTTCAACTTTAGTAATGAGATGGGGAATCAGCACAGTTTGGACGATGAACATTCACTACTATTCTATTAAGAGATGAGAACCACAAAAGAAAACCCTCAAATTTTTCCAGAATCCAACGGTTTGGATAATATGATCCAGAATTGTGCATCTGCCAGAATTTTTCTTGCTGGGGACCTTATTTTGAAATATCCCCTTTTCCTGCCAAACTGCTGTTTTCACGGTATTCCCATGTTACACTTACATGCTGTTATTATTATTTTTTTTTTAATTTGGAAATACTGGAGAGCTAACGTTTCAGAAATGTTGCTAAACGAAATGCTATTACAAACAACTTTCTAGGCTACTTGTCACTTTTTTGGTGAGGTTTCACATAGGGATCGACATCAGGTGTAGATAGAGAGTTGTATTAGTAGCTGAGAGCTCCCGACACTGTGAGTCTAGGAAGATGTTCAGAGCAAAGCTGGTGGCAGTTACAATCATCTTACCGCACCAAAGTGTCCAGGGACGGAGATCAAGAAAGAAATGACAAAATAAGGTTATATCAGGCTCTTAATCCCAAAATATTCCAAAAACACTTCTCCAACCATCACATGGATTACATAACAAAGTTCTGAATTGTCTCCACTCATATTTTCCAATTATGACCTTCTTGTATCAGGAATTGCCCTGTTGTACCACTTTCTAACTTACGGAAACAAGAACGCCTTATCCAAAACTGATTGAAAAGAGAAATCAAGTTTAAAAAATTTCTTTTCAGCCTCCTGGCTGATTCCTTTAGAGGGCATACATGCTTGTGCTAATTCATGCAGATGTAACATATACAGCTTTGCCCTCTCTGGCATGCGGTTTTAGAGCTTGCAAAACATGCACGTTACTTGCTGTGTCAGAGTGAGCAGAAAGGGTAAGTTTGGGCTTAATATACTGTTGGTCATTTCATATCTCTTTCTTTCACATGCTCAATGTAAATAGAAGTCATATTTCAACCCCCAACTTGTAGCCTGAGAAACTAAATTATTGAAATTTTAAGTGACTTACTTGAAACACAAATCACGAATAAATCTGGAAATAATTGGAAGAGGGAATGTGGAGCATTTTAACAGCAGTGCTTTGTTTTAACCACTTAATTCCCACTTAGATATTGTAGGAATACAAAATAAATGATCAGTTCTAAGCGGAAGGGTATGTGGACGATATCTATCCAATGATTCATAGTTATGCTATCCACCCAATTTAAAGAGAAGTGAGAATTCATACAATGAAAAACGTTTACTTTTAGACCAAATTTTCTAGTTTAAATAGTCAAATCCAACCATATTTTTCCATTTTCAGTGTCGATAAAGAGCCGACAGTTTACTGTAATGTCCCTGTCATTCAGCTTATGGAAATTCCATGACTGCTTTTCTCAGTAATAGATGTATCCATGTGTTCTACTTCTAATGCAGTCATCTGTCTATGATGTAAATCATCATTGTCTTTCATGTATGGGCCTAATATTTTTATTTTGCTGATAATATTTCTGAGATGTGTCTAGGTTGATAATGTATTTCTGTAGTGTGAGTCAGGGCATTTTGTTAAAACTCTTTAGTATATAGCTTTGAATTATATAACTTTCTTGATGATATGGTGATGATGATGCTAACTTCAATTCTGTAGTGCAAATATTGAGTAATAGTACTGCAGATGTAATGTGCCTTCAATTTTAAGTCTATCTGGTTTCTTTTTGTGAACCAGAGTTGGAAAAGATATTTGTTTCAAAGGTTATGAAAATACTACATAGTCAGAAAAAAAGGGAAAGAACAAAGAGAAAATATACCTAAATAGCAAAAATCTATAGTGTGTGTAAAGACAAATGATAACATTTTTTTCCTGAAATGGAATCAGATGCAGCATAAGATGTAAAGATTCAGATCATCTTCTATTGACTAGATATTTTCTCTTGTCTTCTTATGATACTATACAGTGTCAGTCAATCTTTGTCACTTGTTCAAAACTTTGACAAATTTGTAAAGTAAGTGGTTACTGAGCTAAGGCAGTAGCTGATTTTGAAAGTGAAATGACTAAAAAAGGAAAAAAACAATGATACAGGGCATTAATCCAGACAAAAAGCACCATGTAGTAGAAATATGTTTTCCATGAGAAAAGATCATATATTACATACAGGAATGGGTTCTCTGCTGGTGACACAAAACAGGCAATAGCCAAATCAAATGAGAAGACCCCTATAGATGAATGCAAACATCAGAGACTAAAAATAAAAAAAAAAAAACAGAGTTTGTTTGTAGGACAATAGAGTGTAGGCAGGACAATTCCACCCAAGAGGTAACAGCATGGCAAGATTCTAGGAAATTAACACTTAGAATTCTGTGGGGGGGAAAAAAGCCAAGTTGGAGAATGAAATGATATTCATATTTTAGGGTATTGGGCAATTTCAATGCTGATTTTACATACTGACTCAGATACTAGACCGTGCTTAGCAGTTTTTGAATTGGGTGGGTGGTATTTAAATCTTCCTTCCAGACAGACAGAAATAGAGAGAGCTACCACTACATATTGTGCACGCGTATTTGTTTGTACCTTTGTGAAAATGTATTCTCATAGGGTATAGAGGAGAGTAATATATGACAACTTTGAAGCTTTCTCTTTAATCTCTAAACTCCTGACCCTATGTGTGATCAAGAATATGCTACAATGTATCCTGAATTTTTCAAACATAAACATTTGAACTAGGACAAAAAATATATATATTTCAGGCATAGGTAGGTAGTTTGAGAGAAATCTTAAGCTAAATAATCAATATTTGAGAGGAAGTGGTGGACTGAAGTATTTATCTAGATTGTAGGAAAAGTTATATTTATATATATAAGATATATGTAATTTATAATTTTTATATATGATATATAAATATATATTTAACTTTTCTTAAATCTCAAAGTTGTAATATGTATAGTATTAATCCTTTTAAAGCAGACTCAATTTCCACTTAAGCCAATCTGATCGTTCTAACATCACATGTATTATTAATAATGACTGATGTTCTTAGACTACTGGCAATGTGACAAGAAACTGTACCAAGTATGTTACATCTCATTTAATCCTCATAACCGTTCAATGTGGTGGGTTCTCTTATTGTTGTCCATTCTACAGATGAGGAATCTGAGGTTCAAAGAGGTTAAGTCACGTAGCAGATAAGTGGCAGAGCCAAAATCAAATGCAGGGCTGCCTGATTTCGAGCCCGTGCAAACTCCTAACCTGCCCCACTGCCTGCCTCTCCATCGGTTTGGCAATGCTGTCAAAGTTCTAAGGGCACAGAGAGATGGCAATAGCCTCCCACTATAGTCAAGTACTTTCAATACTTCCAACCTAAGTTCTTAAATTATCTGCTGTACTTAACCTGCTGGCTGAAATGATTCTAGGTGGTGTGCATCACTATAGACCTAAAAGGGAAAATGAGTTGCCTTAGGTGAGATTAGTGAATCACAGGACAGCAACGGAGTTGATGGCTGAATACTCTCTGGATTGCCAGGCAGAACAGCTGAAGATGGCATCTGGGTCGCACAGAGCCGTAACCACCGTGAACACAAATTGAACTCTTTTGCTATCGGGCTGTAGGCAAATATGAGAATCACTCTCCATGCTCCAGGTGGCTATATGTAGCAAGACAAGAATAAATATAGAAGTAGAGACATAGGATGGGCATTGGGACTCCCTTTTAAGCAAAGGGGCTAGCAACCTAGCCAGATCTCTCAGTTTTTCTGTTCTTGACTCCTGTCATCACACAATCTTTTTCAAAGACAGATGGACCTATACCTAGCCCACAATAGTATGAGCACATGCATTCTCATCTATAAACTCCTTAGCACTTCTCTCAGGCAGGTCAGGAAATTTCATTCTTCTCTCTGTCCAACCACAGAGTTGGCTTGTTTTACTCCTGGTTGCTTCATAGGAGTAAAGCTTCAGATCAGCATTTAGGGAGAAAGCAGATAGGAGCCACTAATCTATGGCCTCTTTCCAACAGCTAATGTTGCTTCTTTCAAAAAAAAAAAAGCATATTTCTTTCTCTTTCATTCATTTCTTCTCTCCCTTTTGAATACTACAGGTTTGGATTTTGATTTTGAATCTCAACTCTGTCACCTAAGAGAGGTCAGATCTTATTCAAGCAATGTTAAGTTCTTTGTGTCTCTATTTTCTCATCTGGTAAATGGGGCTGATAATAGCCACACCAAGGACTGTTGTGTAAATTAAATGCCCCATTATTTGCAAAATACCAAGCACGATATCTAGTGTATAATAAGCATTCAATAAACACTAACAATAATGAATTATGAGGTTATGATAGATGTTTTCTATCACAATCATGATTGTAATAATCAGTAAGTGAACAGAACAGGTGGTATGAAAAATGCCCTCCTCATCCTCCACCTCGGTGTCTCTTATTTTTTCAACATTTACTGAGCATTTACTATGTATCTGGTATTATTAGATTATAACCCTAGCTGTTGCATAAATTAAAAATATATATTAATTTACATAACATTAAATATGTATTAATATAGATACAATTTTCACTGCTATTTGGCTCTCAGTTTAAAAAAAAAAGTACTTATATAGAACCCCAAGAGTTTATCTGTGATTAATTTCTGCCAGGTAGAGTATATTTCAAGACTTTGAACATGTGTTGAAATCATTGGGTTTTGAAGAACTATCCATTAAAGACTTTCTGAACTGTGACAATGGATATTGACAGTGCTTGTCAGACTAAACCACTATTGATTGGCTCACATCATGTGTATAGCAAAACCAATTTCTTTCAAGTGCTTCTTCCTAACTGAAATACATTATTGAGCCTTCCTCTCTGTTTATTATAACACCCCAGCTCATCATATGTAACACATCCAGCAAGAAGGTTTCTCAATGAAAGAAGCAGCAAACTATAACACAGAGAGAAGTGAAGGCACTTAGCAAGCCCAATAGTCTTGTACTGTAAGATACTATTCCTTTGGAAAATATCGATCCCTTGCAGAGTCTTGTTATTATTTTACAATCCTCTTGAATATGGAAAGATCATGGACTAACTGAGCTTCGCTATTGTTTAATGATCCCGTGACTCTCATGGTTTCTATCCCTGAATGAAACTATTTTAAGTATTGTGTGTATGTTTAAGTTGTGGGAAAGAAAGTGTTTATATTGGGTCACTGCTGCCCGGCCCATAAACACACACAGCACTACACACACACACACAAACACACACAAACACACACACACACACACACATACACCCCAGGGATGTGACTTTTCCCAAACCTTAGAATGTTTTCTCCAGTGAGCAACTCAGGTCAACTTTGGCCATATGCTATGTATTGTACAGTTTTATTATTAATTTGAATTTGCATTGTTCCTTTCTTCCCAAGAGAGCACATTTCTTACTGAAATTATACTTTTACATAACAAAGAGTAGTTCTCAAAATACCCCATGAGTGGGAAGAATTCCAGATTTATTTTTATTATTTGAAAATATTATTATTAAACAAAACCTAAACAACATACCTTCCACAAGTACTGACTGATCATAACTCATGCTTTCTGCCGTGTCCTAGGAGCATTCCTGGGCCCAAAGAAACTTCAGGCCTAGTTTTTACTCCTTAAGAAGCTCACAGTTTACTCTGTATAAATGCCTGGGGAAAGCAGGGTAATCCTAAATTCTTAGCATAATTCTCAGGGTATTCCTAAAATTGCCACCCCTCTAAAAAATGATCCTTCCAGCTCACATGAATCACTCTGATGATAAAACAGGGGAGATTTGGCTTAACTCTACAAATGCTGAATTCAATGTGGGATGGTGCTGCCAGTTTTTCTCCTTAAGTGTGGTTGGAAATTAAATTTTTTTTTTTTTTTTTTTTTGCTTAGAAGGGTGATAAATACTACATGAGCAAAATATGTCATTCTTCAAAGCCCCTTATTAAGCAACAGAGTTCCAAGTTTACTTGAAAGTTCTAGATTAGGGTTTTTCCCGAGATAAGGATCCCTTTGAGTCCTGCCTCCTACCCCATACTATGGCCCAGGAGAATGGCTGCACTCAGCACCCTGGGCCATGCCCTTCCTCTGGCTTTGCCTCTTGCCCATGGCCTTACTCCCACATTCCCTCGCTCTGAGACAGACTCCTGGCCTCGGGTCTGCTCTCTTGGCATTCTTTGCAGGGGTCACAATGTCCTGAAGAGTGGCTAGTTGTCAGAGTGGCAGCCTCCCATGCTTTTGTCAGAGAAAGATCAGGAAATGTCAGGCCAGTCAGTTAGTCCCTCACAAAATAGTTTCAGTGGGACAGAACCTTCTCTGAGAGGCATCATTTTGACATAAGCTTCTAGCTATTTGCACCCAAATGTGCGTGAGAACCGCTGAGACCCTCCCCCACCAGGGGTGTGCTGAGCAGATCTGAGGACACAGTATGTAGTCTATGGCTAAGTGCTGAGGGAGAGTGGAGCAGTTTGTCCTCACAAATGCTGACAGACAGCTGCAGTTTGCAGCTGGTCGTGAGCTTATGCTCGCTGAACAAAGATCTAGCTGGAGCCTGGTGAATACTTGGCTCCATTGCAATAATCATAATTCATACCATACATTTCTAAAGAAGGGGGGAAAAATAGGAAAAGACCCATACAGGCGCATATCATGGTGACGCTTGATGTGGTCAGGATCCAAGCTGCTTTATTTGTTGTCCATTTTGAATCTATCCGGGGTCCTGTATCGAGACAGTGGTCACTGTATGCATGTCAAGTGACACTGCTTTCTGCTTGCCAGCCACACCTTAAGATTAGCTCGTCTTCCCATTAAAAAATAGTGATGGGAGATTGACTTTCTGTCCAAAACCAGTTATTATCTCAAATCTTTATTTTTCTAAATGAGTTCACTGTAATCAAATTGCCAAGCTTTTTCTTGTTTTCTGACCATCAGATAACCCCATTCTTAGGCACGGTTCGTGTTGGAGTCCCAGAACCATGAAATATTAACTCTGGAGTGAATTTGAGGGAACATAGAGTCAATGCTCCTGACTTCTGAGATGAGGAAGAAGACACCCAAATTGTTTAAGCCCCTTGCCTCAGGCCACATAATAAGGAGCAGAAAGGTAAAGATTCGATTCAAGTTTCTCAGCCACCACTTCTGGGTTTTTGTCAGCATATCCTTATGTCTCTCTAATCCTGGATTTAGTTTGACTAGAAACACTGTCCCTAAATCCAGAAGATTGCTCCCAAGAAGCCAGTTTCGTTGCTGTAGGCGCCCACTACTGGCCCAGTTCTTCCAGTGACCAGGAATTTTATATTTGAATCTGAGTGAAATCATCTAATTGTTTTATTCTACATATTCAGAAATAGAGACTTTTGAATAGAATACGGAAATATATTTACATTTATATGCAATAATTGTGCATAATAATATGAAAAATACATACCCAAAGGGGAAATTACAGTAGCTTTTCTTTTGACATGTAGCAATGTTAAGCGTTTTTGCTATTATCCTTTTCTTTAACTTTTGGTAACCTGAAATCTGTAATAGATTATTATTATTTGGGGTATTAAGCCTTCCCTTTCCCTGAGGGGAGAGGATCCTGCTGCTCCCTGACACAGATGTCACTGAGGAGAGTGCTTTGCTGGATATCCTCTCCATGTGTTTCAGCCTAACTTAGGAGCGGATAGAGAGGGTTGAGCTATGGATGGGAAAATGCATTTCACCGAGTTCCAACTCCTGTGAAGTTCGAACTTTTGGACTATTGAACAGGCTAAGATCTTGGTTTTCTTCAAGCTTGTTTACACTTGACAGAGTAGAACTTCTGGTCTTGGAAAAAAATGTCTTTGGGTTTTTAAGGTCTCCGAAAGCTTCTTGAGACATTAAGTACCTCTTACATAAAATAACACAGTGATGATTTAAGACTGGAGGAACTGGAAATGAGAGGATTAAATGACCTTTAAAATACACATAGGTTTAAAATTGAAAGGAAAATGCACTTAGCAAAAAAGCATTTGGGATTTATTTCTAAAATATGGTTGGAAACATTAAGCAAACTCAAAATGAGGCGACGCACACACATCCTCATTTTGACTTAAAGATCTACTTTAAATAACGCAACAGATGTAGTCATCAGCATCTATTCCAACAGGGACACTGTGGATGGTGAGAAAGGCACGTTAAGACTTGAGTAATAATAAGAACTACTGTCGTTGTTATCCCTTAATCCTTCGAACTGTCAAAGCAGAACCAAGAGTAAAAGAGAAATATTCTAGCAGAATCTGACTCCCTCCCTGTTTTGAAAAGCAGTTCAGTTAGGAAATTTCCACCAGGAAATATTCCCTTAAATTCGTCATCAGAAAGCAAGTGTAGCTATTTTCATTCAATAGCATGGGAGAAAAAAAATGAAAAAACACCTGTAGACTTTAGTCTGAAAACAATCCTGACAACAACACTGAACAGGTGCTGGCTTATGTAATGGCTAGGAAAGCAGGACAGGGGCAGGGGTGGGGTGGGGACAGAGCCCTTGCTAGGGAAAATTGAACGTAATTGCTCTGTTGTGAGGGAATGGCCAACTGAGAATTATGTGCTCTGGGTCACATAACATTTTGGCAAAAATATTTATTTTGCCAGTTTGGGGCCACATGAAATAAACTGCCACTGGGACACACGCTGAAGTCAAGAATGAGGGTGGGGCGAGGCAGATCTTCATGGTAGAGTTTGGAATTTAATGGTCCTCCCTATACTCTCATCAAGCCTGACACACAGTCGGCGGTCAGTTAAAAAAAAAAAGTTTAATAACTGCATAGTGTCTGAGCAAAATGCATGGTAGAAAGCACACAGGCTTTCGTGTTAAGAGATCGGATCTTGAGTTCACAGATAGATCCACCATTAAGAAAGTGTGTGACTTTGCAGCCCTGAATTCCAATTTCCTCATCTGTATAATAGGGATATAAATATCTCAAATGCAATGTTGTCAGGATTAAATATTATGATGTAGAAGACCACAGTGCTTTGTATTTATACAGGTAGGTTACCATCTTTCTCCATTTTCTCCCTTTCTTCCTAATCTTCATCATCCTTAACATCATTAACAGAAGTTACAGGTTGCACAGGACTCCATAAAACTGAGTTAAATGGAGATGGTCCTTGGGCTTTGGGAGGTAACAATTAAAAATCACAATACCTGTATGACTAAACAGAAAGAAGATATGGATACTTGAAGAAATTTAGAGTACATATATAAAAATTATGTTAAGCTTATATTAATATTAGTGAACGGTAAAGAACTATGTCCATATAACATAGGAAGAGCCCTAGAAATTGTTTGTTGAGGCAGTTTTCACTTTTTCTTACCCTTTTGCACGTTGTATACCGAATTCTCTAACTGCATGAGTGTTTATTAATTGCAATTTTGATGGAAATAAATGTGCCACCAATATAAATCCTTCCAGGTGAATGCATGGTGGGAGTTACTACTACCACTTTTGCTAATAATAATAACTTTAAAAATAACAGTAATAAAAGTCTCTTATTTTATACATTACCTTAAGATTGAAATCTTGTGTCTAACCAAATAGAAATGGCAGGAGGCCTGCTTTGATAAATATGGCAGCAACATTACCTTATATAATGATAATCGTTATCAGAATCGTGTCAGAAGTATATCCCATGCCATGCAGCCTCAGGGCACACAAATGTGTCCTTTAATAATCACAGCTAAAACATCTTTTCTATATTAAGAAAAAATTTAAAGACCCTTAACAACCAATTAATTGCAGATGGAATGTCAGTTCTGGAGAAAATCTAAAGATCCGAGGAGCTGAATTATGAGTGTGGGTGTGGGTGAGGTGTCAGGGCTGAAGGAATAGGTTAGTAGGCAGAAGACTCTTTGCTTTGCTGCTGCGGTTCATAGGGCCATATCCACTACTTTCAAGCAAGATTAGTTCTGACTGGTAGAGTGAAAGAAAACTCAGAATGAGTAAGCTTCCATACCATATCACCAGATGGAGACGATTGGTTATAATTATTGTCACTAGAAATTCTATTTTATATACATCGGCCTCACTTTTTCTTGAACACATACTAACTCAGGGCCTTTGCACATGCTACTGCTCCCTCTGACATGAGCATTCTTTCTTTAGATATCTACATAGCCATTTTCCTCACTTCCCTAGGTCTTCTTCCAAATGTCGTCACTCACAGCTTCTCCCTCTCTATTCAAAATCACAAGACTTCTCCACTTAGGTGTTCCCTCTCTCTCTTTTTTTTAAAGTATCACTATCTCACCAATACATCTTTTACTTCCTTTTTTGACATCTTTTCCCCCCCATTAGAATGTTAGCACCATAAGAGCAGGATTTTTACCTGTATTTTATTGTATTGTATTTATTTTTCGGACACTCTAATCCTAGTACCTAGAACAGTGCTAGGTAAATGATAAGTGCTCGGCATACATTTATTGAATGAATACAAGAATACTCTGAAGTCCTTTTTTAGAAAAATAAAATCTCTAATTTCTCTTTTTAGACATTTTTAATGTGTGGATAAAACCCTATATTCCAGAAAAGTACATTTTCACCTAATATTTTGTAAAGAAGGAAAACTATAGTTGTTATTATCATTGAAAGACTGCCTGAATTTATATCCACAATAGATCTGAGAAGAGAAACAGACCCTGGCTCCAGGCCCTTTTCTTTAAACCTTGAACATCTAGAAAAAGTTGTGGTATTCTTTCCTTTTTTACCTATTTACAGACAAGAAATCATGTTGTTATCCTTCCTATCTTATTTAAATAAGAAAAAGAGAACTCATATACAAATACATTAAATATTTTTTAAGGACACTTATACATCCAAAGATATACTAAAATTGTTCTAGATGGTATTTATTAAGAGGAAGGTGAATGAGAGATGAAGGAAAAAAACTTGTAAAGGTAGAAAACTTGCATGGTGAACAAAAATAAGAATGACAAGGATGATGAAGGTGATAAACTCAACTCTCAGTATCAATTTAAGAGAGAGAGAAAGAGAAATTGATTGAGGGGCAGGGGCTGAGTTTCCTGGAGAGGTTGATTCTGGCCCAGCATGTGGCTGAGATCCCAGACCCCCTAAACCAGTACCATCCGCATATGTAATTATAAATATTCCAGTAATCACATCAAAAAAGAACCAGCAGGCATTAATTTTAATAATATATTTTATTTAATCCAGTCTACCCCAAGTATTACCATATCTCCATGTAATCATTATAAAAATTATTAATGAGATATTTTAAATTCTTTTTCCTGTGCTAAGTCTTTGAAATCTGGTGTGTATATCACACCTATAGCCAGCACATCTCAATTCCGACTACAGTACTTTGAATGCTCAGTCCCCACAGGTGGCTAGGGACAACCATATTGGGCAGTGCAGTTCTAGAGGAAGCCTCTGGGTGACATGTCTGAACATGGGCATGTGTCAGTGTAGAGATGACTCCCTGGAGCCCACGGGTAGGGCATCGAGGCAGTTGGTCTGGTGATCTGACTCAGCAAGAGGCTTAGCGCCCCAACAGTGGGCGGGGATATGTCAGGAGAGACAGCTTTCAACTGAAAAGCCATGTGCCCATGACAGAAATCAGAGCCACCAAAACAGAGACTTTTTCTGATGTGAGTTGTATTTCCAATTCTTTCTCCATATGGCTTTATGTTAGCATCTCAGTAGGACCCTTTGTATGGGGATCCAGAGTGATTCATGACAGAAAACAATTAGAAAAAAAGCAAGGTGACTTTCACAGTATCTCAAGTTGCTAGAACAGGTCAAACGAGTGCCGGTCTATTCTTTTATCCGCAATAATTAGACTTCTGAATTTTAACATGCCTATTGTCAAATACTGCTCTGTTGTAGTGTGCTCCTTGTGAAACATGATAGTCATCTCCCCAACTGGTTTTATACCCAAACACTAAAATAGATCTGGAAGGAATGAATGGTTTAACTCTAGGTGTTCAGGGACTAGGTGTTTTAAGTTTATAATCTGTGCTTCCTGTGCTCAGGACAGTTATGATGATTTCAAAGTGGCAATGCTTACTCGACCTTCCTATTCAATAGAAGTATAGTTTTGGGAAAACTTATGGCAAGATACAAAATTTAAATTCTCACAAAGGGTCAGCTTCGGATGATCTATTTTAATATAGGAAAGACTGGGTAGGCACTGTCTGGTTTACAATGCATTCCCCAAATCATGGTTTTGGTCTGGGGAGAAAAGCTGAAGACACACACATTCAGGCATACTGTATACTTGACTACAGAATAAATTGGTTTTGTTCAATTTGAGGTTTGGTTTTGCTCTTAATTGCCATATATTTAGCTGACTTGACTGTACAATGATTTGAATAGACTACTGATTTTACTTGTATGCCATTTCCCAGTATGGGAATCAATTCACATAGTCTCAGCCAAAAATTAGTCAAACTCAGAAGTGTATATGTCTCCCAACTTTTTACTTCACACACACACACACACACACACACACACACACACACACACACACCCCACTCACAAAGGAACCCATAGCATTCTATGGGTCAGGTGAGCTATATTGTGCCATAAACCATAGGATTTAATAATAAAACAACCAATCCATCATGACTTTTAATACAAGCAAAGCGAATTCTGAGACAGCAGCTTGAGTAGTTGAATAATAATAATATCCATTTCTAATAGGCTAATGAAACTGCAGAACCAGTTATCAAAACCAAAGCCATATTCACCTTGATTTTCAGCTGAAGCTTTCAGGACCAACTTTATTTTTCCTCCAAATGATTTTGTTCTTATTGAAAATAGTCATCAGATATCATTTTAAAATATTTATCTTTAAAAGTCCCTAAAGAAAAGTTGATCATCAATAGAATTTCGCTTTAATTTTAAGAACAAGATCATGTCTTAAATATGATGAGTAGGATGAAAATGTTGCTAGGAAAAAAGAAAAAAGAAAAGAAAACTGGCTCCCATTCCCCTTGAATTTTTTAGTGTTCATGTAAGTACTTAAAATATAAACTATATAGCAATTGACATGGTGAAGCAATACATAATCAAACAAGACACTGTGAGGTAGATTGCAAACTTCCCTCGATCATGTTTCCCAGCTTTAAGAAAGCAAAGGTCTAATAAACATGAACTTGAACTGCAATGAACATACTCAAATCATCCTTAAAAAATAGGTATTTACAACAACAAAGTAGTACTGTAATGGCAAAGATAGATGAACTAAGCTTAGATCTGTGTAATATAAAAAAGGAAACTGATTATATAGTACAAATAATTTTGCTGTAATATGACAGCCTAATGACTTAAGTGCCCAATATCGTCATTATGGTTCTGAACCCCTTGTGCATTAGCAATAAAGACTAGATATAACTCCTGTATAATTCATATTTTTCCATGAAAATCTTGTTCTTCTTTTAAAAGAGTTGCATCTATAAGATCTGTAAGCCCAAATGGAAAAAGTTAATAACTTGAATTGTGTATTATGTCTATGATGTGATCTGAAGGTGTTCTCAGGGAAGTTTCTAACCAATCTTTATGGAGGGAAACCATAGTTTTGGACATTTGGGTTTATTTTAAGGTTTTTCAGTCAAGTAAGAAATGCCTATTTTGTTGTATTTATACATTAATTTATGGTGTATATAAATCCTTGAAGATTGTATAGTCGAAAGCTAACTACTGTTACCTATCTGATCAAGCATTTAATTTCATGGGAAAGAACAAATAACTGAAAGTTTAGCAAGTATTTAAAATGTTCATCTTTACTGAATATTTGCCATGCACATAGCTGTTAGTTTAACCTTTTTTTGCCAGACAGGGCAAATGAATGGTACAGAAGAGCAATCAAACAAAAGGCTGCAGAAGAAATCATGGAATTGAACACTATGACGAGGCATTATTTCAAGTTTTCAGATCCATTTCCTTGGATCCCCAAGTCTTTATGTTTGCTAGAAATCTCTCCTCTCTCATTTTATAATATGAAGGAAAGTGGTGCTTAAAAGCGTAGCAAACGTAGGTGTTTTCAGGCCACGGAGACATGTATCACGAAGCTATTTTTCTAAGAGATGCTGAGAAACATGAGAAATTAAAGATGTTATTATCTTGTATTTTCTTCTTTTAACGTTTGTAAGGGAGCAGCTGTGCCCAATTCTTAGTGTAAAAGGAAAACCATATCAATTTTACTCATTTTTGCGTTTGGAATGAACATGTGATGAGAAGTACATTTTGCCATTACCAAACCGGGAGATGCGACAATAATTGTAATGGGTGTTGTTTGATCTACCTGCTAAACTGGTCCTCCTTGCTCAAAATATGGTGTTATGGGGTGGCATCAACCATCTGGCATCACAGAATGCGAGTTTTACAAAGAAACTTCTTGGATGTCTAAAAATGACATGAGGATAGACAAGCCCCTCAAGGGTGTCTGCACAGATGCAAATCACTTACATTTGCAAATGTGTGCACAAAAGAGAGGATGGAATTACCGAGCGAATGGCTCCCCTCAATTACCTGCTTTGTGCCTGAATATGCTTGATTTATGAGGATAGGACTAGGAGTCAGGAACTTGAAGAACTAAACCAGAAGACAAAACCCATCATGTAAAATACTCCTTTCCACTAATATTCAAAACACAATGTATGAATGCTTGGACAACTATATATGCTGGATTTATACAACCAACTCTTTTCCTTCATAAGATGAAATTGAAAAAAAATATTCAATTCAAGCTGTCTTTTCCATGAGTCTTGAGAAACTGCATTGTTTTGAAAAAAAAAATTGGCTCGATTTTCACAATTTTAAAAAAATGGATATGTAAAGAATAAGATTGTGCCCATAGAAGCCAATTGTTTCCAAACTGCACTGTATTGTTTGGCCCAAATAATTTGTCCTCCTATATGGAAGTAGGGAACTGTGACAGACTGAAAGTACAATAGCCAATCAAAAGAAAAGTTCTCTGAAATCACTTTATCATCCTGGGGATATTTGCCAAGACCCCAAACAACCCCCCACCTGCCCTGCCCCAGGCAGTGTGACAAAAGCAAACCACAGAGACAGCAACACAACAGGAACCATTTTTGGAATGAGGAGAAATAAAGAAAGAATTCAGTTTCTATGTTGTCACTGTTGTTCAAGGAACTGGTTTGTTGACCAGCAAACATGGCTGTCTGTTAAATAGAGTCCTCAAGAGAGACACAAAGCATCCAAGGCATGTGAAAGCTTTTCTGTCTTCTTTTGCGGAAGGAACTAGAGAGTTGATGTGAGTTTGGGCTTCTGAAAAGTGTCATACCTAAGCACAAATGGAGATAGTGAAGCTAATTAAAAGTGTCACTGTTGCTAATATAACAAAAGGTGGCCTTTAGTTAATTTTTATGTGCTGAGTTGTCAAAAGTAATGATGAAAAGAAAAACATATTTATATTTTCTCTTACTTGCTTAGCGTCTAAAAAGTAATTGTATTTTCAAACATTTTATGCTTTTTTTATATTTAATATATCAGCATAGCTTTCTGCTAAAAAAAAGTGTAAATGAGGATTTTAAAATACTGTGTCAGTCACACCCTAAAAATGCAGAGATCAATACAATGAAGAAGGCCTCAGTGACTAGATTTCCTATACATTTAATAGCCCATATTCATCATATCTGAGAGTAAAGACTATAGCAATTATCTATGATTCTAGGACTATAGACTTCTTATTACCAAGATCGTTGCTTTTCTCTGAGTTGGTCACCTTAGTAAAAATAGTGTGGGATTTTGGTCAAGCCCCGGAAATGACAGCAAGCTGCAGAAACTAGTTTAAGACTGACCTTAACCCCCACTGTTCCTCCTTTCCTTTCTTCTCCCTCTCCCATATCCTTTGCCCTGCCTTTGCTCATCTTGGATCTTTTGTCTAGTGCTTATTAAAATGTATTTAAAACTGTTCGTGGAAAGCCACAGAAGAACAAAAATAGGAAGACGGTAAGGAGGAAGGAAATAGGGAAGAGGGAAAAATATACCAGTGCGTTAAAGAGGGGACCAGGAGAGCCATTTTGAGGGAATGACGGGAGAAAGGCTGTCTATCTCAACATTTTGAAGGTAAAGCATGTTCATTAACCTAAGGAACTATTTTAAAAGAAAGGTTTTTAGAAAGTTTAAAAAAGTAAAATTTGTTATAATAAAAACTTGACTGTGACAAGGTCATCACTGCTTTAGGAGGATGAAAAGGATTTTCTTATAAGGTAAAGAAAAATATCCATTAAAAGACTTGGAAATCTAATCAATAGGATTTTGACATCATGAGTACCTATGGTAAAGGGGAAAAAATTAGAAACTAAGAAACATTATGAGGGTGTAGTCTAGAATAGAAATCTCTAGAAATACCATAGTCTTCCAAAACAAACTTCTTGAGATGTTTTGACAATTAACAAGTAAAGAAGTAATACTGGCCTTGATTATATCATTTCCACTGTAACAGAAGTTGTCTTGCCTAGAAATTGTCATAGAAATTTCTGTTATTTACATTTAAGAATATAAATAACTCGTCTGGCAAGACTAAGCATAGCTTTCTCAACCACATGAATATACAGAGAATTATTAGGTTATTTATTTTTGCTTTTTATGTTTGCCATAATGTTTGCTATATTAATAAAAATTCATTTTAGGTTACGCTATAGTATGTCCTCAATCACTAATGCAATTTGTTCTGTTTACTCAAATTTAGAACTCCATTTTCTATAAAATTATTATGATTTCAGCTTATTCTTTTTTTAAAGATTTTATTTATTATTTATTTGGGAGAGGGAGAGTGCATGCGCACACAAGCAGGGGAACTGTGGATGGAGAGAGAGAAGCAGGCTCCCTGCTCAGCAGGGAGCCTGATGTGGGGCTTGATCCCAGGATCCTGAGATCATGATCTGAGCTGAAGGCAGATGTTTAATTGGCTGAGCCACCCAGGTGCCCCAATTTTAGCTTATTCTTTATTTTTATCAAATTTTATCTAACTTTCTAGGTCACCATTAAAATAAATATGATTAAAGAAATTATCACTGACCTTGACTCTCCTAATATCAATTTAATAAATCTAAAGAGGTCATTTAACTTATTCTTATAGGAAAATAGCCTTTACTTCCAAGACTCTAGAAGTTCCAGCTCAGCTGGCCTTGGCTGTCATCAGTCTCACCCGATCAAATCCAAGAATTATAAGTCACTTTATAACCTTGCTTTTTGGAAAAAGGGTGAAACATACAGGTGAAAGTAGAATTTTGCTGTTGAATGGAGATGTCTTCAATGAACAGGACAGAGAAGTGTGTGAGTTTCTGCCAGGTCTACCCATCACAGAATGAATTGCAGAGTGGGGAGCTAATTCTAATTTTGCCCAGCCATTTGACAGCTGTGTGACATTGGGGAAATGAATGTGCCTGTGATGGCTTTTTAATGTGTCCACCTCACTAGGCTGAACCACAGACCCTAGTTATTCAGTCACATACTAATCTAGGTGCTGCCATGAAGGGATTTTGCAAAGGAAATTAAAGTCTCTAATCAGTAGACTTTAAGTTAATCGGAAGTGAGCTCTTTAAAAGAGGGTTTATGCTTTCCTTGAGGTCAGAAACTCCAAATAGCTCCCGCCTGAGGAATTCCAGTCTGGACCTGATTTCCCCTGACTGCCTGCCCAGTGGATTTCAAATTCGCGAAGCCAGCCCCCACAATTGTTCCTTGTTATCTCTCTCTCTAGTGATCTGTCTGTCTGTGCATCTGTCCATCCTTCTACTAGTAGTGGTTCTGCTTCTCTGATTGAACCCTACCTTATACAGTACCTTTTTGGTTTAACTTTTGCCTTTTGTAAAAGTAGAAAGTTTGTTAGGTATAATCTGTTACCCCTTGCCACCTTCAGTGCATGGGACTGTGATTTGGGCGCCTCTAACATGTGGGATATTTTTAAAGAAGGGAAGCTGATCTCCTTTTCCACAGTTATATCTCGGGTACATAGAACAGTGTCTAACATATTGCATGAATGGTTGGATGGATGGCCTGGACTCTGTTCTCTGTAAGTGTGTACTGGGAATGTGACGTGTGTCTAACTTTCAGTGAAGATTTGTGTTTTCCTATCACTGTCTTTGTGGGAAATTTAACCATCAGGAACTATCTCTTCTCTTTAGCCTTTTAAGCTTTTTAAGTGTTTTTTCAAAGTTAAAAAACTTTAGGCTGTCATTTTTGTAAAGAAAAACTTCTACCCCAAAACAAAATAATAATAATAATAATAATAATAATAATAATAATAAACCCAAGCAAGCAACAAAAATCACTGGCAGAGTGGAGATGATGAGTCAGTCCCAGTTTGCATTTTACCCTTGACCACAACCATCTCTACTTTTCATGTGCACCTGCACACAGTCCATTTTTAATGGTGAACTTCCAGTCCTGTTGGAGCCAGTGTCAATGCCCATCTGTTCAATGTACTATGCTGACACCCCAAAGGGGAATTACATTTACAGGTGGGTTCAGAAGCCGAATTAATTAGCATCTTTTTAATATATATTTTTCATTTTTCTTTATAGAAAAAGGTACTCGAGGTCATGCTGAAGAAAAGGTGAAAAATAGTTCATTTTTTTGTCAATTTAAAATTTTTCCCAATGAATTTCTTACATTTGTAGATAGATTCCATTACATTAGTTTGCTTCCTTTTAATGATGGTGGAAAGGACATATTTCTCTAATGATAGCAAAAATAAATTCATGTTAGCCCTTATACCATTCAGCCCAAATGAAGAAATGATACATATCTGTGTTCCCCTGGGGTTTCCTCTAAATTCAGGGACATGAAGATCTCACACTACAATTCATTGATCCACAGGTGTGCTAAAGTGAAAGAGTACTTGTATAGTACAAGTCAACTTTGAAGAAAACTTTCAAGGATTTTCATGGAAAAGTTGGCTTGAGTCTTCTAGACTCACTAAGGTATTTTGAAAACTGAAGAAAGGGCTAATGTCTTATTTCCAATGAAAGGGAAATTTTCCTGGCAGAAGGGACCTCTCTCCCGGGGCTGATGTTTGGTGTTTTATCTTTGCTCTCTGTGTCTGTTCCCCTGCGTCAAAGGTGGCAGACATCCTCCGGGAGCTGCCAGCCCTCCGGCCCCTGTAGTATACGGCCCTTGCCCTGAATCATGGCACAGCTCAGAGAATCAACTGAGGCCATCTGTGCTCTGGATTCCTTTCCTAAGTGTCCTCTAAAATGGTAATATTTCAACTTTCTCCTCTTTCTCTCATGTCAGTCTTGTCAAGGAGAGGAGGAATCACCCATATATGTTACTTAGAAAGGATCAAAGCTTAAGTAAAATCTTCCTAGAAAACCATATCACTTCTTGGATTAAAAAAAGAGAAGAAAAAAAAAAAGATAGTAAGGAGAATAATAATCCTGATGCAATTACCATATCAAACAATAGATCACAGTTTTTGCTTCATATCTAAGGTCTGGTTAGTATACCATAAAGTTTATAATTCAACAGTGTTCAAGTACTTTGTCTTCTAACCCTTTACATTCTGACTCTGATGAGAAATTATGTTTTCAGTATTTTTTCAGATATATGTCATTCATGCTTTCATGTATGGGGAGGATAAAGGAAAATGAATAAAACTAGTAGTAGGTATTGTAGTCATTACATGTGTACATATACACACATACATATATATGTATATATAATACATATATGTATATGTGATTGGTGTATATATAGTAGTCACATGTCCAAGCAGGTGAAATTTGAGGGAGAAAATTGAGGTGAACAGACACAAGAGTTTCAAATCTGAGCAGAGAAAAGCCAAATGCTCATAAGCACGGCATCACAGACACTTTGTAAGGTATATTCCCTATAAATAATATACGCCTTTTGCAATAATGCCCTATTTTTAAAATTTTCTGAATTTAGAAACAAACATCTAGTTATTGTGAAAAATTGAGAAGAGACGAACAGAACAGAGAATAAAACAATAAAATAAGCCAAAGGTAATTTTATTACTTAGAGTTAACAGCTGTTGCTATTTCTGTATATTTTTCTTCTATATCATATATTCACTCACATATTTAACAGATACTTATGAGCCATTACTTTGTGCAGGGATGTATCTCTGAACAAACAGATCAGGTTCCTGCTTTCATACTTTTTATTAAATGAGTTTTGTAGCCTGTCTTTTCTTCCCCACACTTCACATTACACTATGCACAATCATTCTGTGATTACTTTTTTTAAAGATTTTGCTTATTTATTTATTTATTTATTTGACAGAGAGAGAGAGCAAGCAGGGGGAGCAGCAGAGGGAGAGGAAGAAGCAGGTCCCCTGCTGAGCAAGGAGGCCAACATGGGGCTCCATCCCAGGACCCTGGGATTATGACCCGAGCCAAAGGCAGATGCTTAATCAACTGAGCCATCCAAACACACTGGTGATTATTTTTTGAAGGCAAAAATGTTCGTGGATACATAATACACCATCACATGAATGCACCAGGATTTACTTAACAACTGCCCACTGTTAGCAGGTGGATTATTGCAATATTTTTACTGTGCTCAATAGCACTTTAATTCAGACTTTTAGATTGTTGTTATTATTTCCTTTGAACAGATTTCTAGAACTGAAATTTAGTTTGAAGAGCACAAATTTTTAAGGCTGTTAGTACTCATTTCCAAATTGTTTCACAGAAAGCTTATATATACAATAAAGATAGAATAGTTATATATAAACTTGCACATACATGCATATGCTTTTGTATCTGCATATTTCTGATACAAGGAAGTGTAATATTTGATGACAAGATACATGAAAAAAATGTAATGTTTTCTTCTTTTTAATTTTGTTTTTGTTCTTAAATGATAGATTTGAAATACTATGACTTACTCCATCTTTACAATTCAAGATGTTACAGGGCAGAATGCAGAAACAAGGCAAGTAAAGCATTCCCATTTAACTAGATGCATCATTTTGGCATTTTAATCTTATGCAAATGCCTTCACTCTTTGACTTGGATTGCATGCTGGCTAAAGCAAATCTTTGCAACTTGGGTCATTTTCTATGGCTACTCAAGTCATCCTACTTCACTCTGTTGTAGCTCTGAGACAGCATTCACCATGACCTCTTGAAGTCTTCAAGTCTTACTCTGATATCCCTTGTTAAGGAAGGAGACAGACTATTAAATATTGTCTCCCTCTAAGCTAAACCAAGCTACTAGCAATCTTCAGAACTATTAAGTTAGTATATAAAAGTATAAACCTGTGTCTCCACACATTGAAATCATGTTGCTAGAATGGTTTTCAGAGCATTAGTTCCCTGAGGCTAAAGAAGATCTAGCCAATCACTTCCATTAAAAAAAATTGGTATGCTATACTAGCAAGATGAGAGGTGAGGTAGCCATAACCATCCTGACTAGTTTACCATTTTTTAAATTATTTACATATGTTGGGGCACCTGGGTGGCTCCGTTGGTTGGACGGCTGCCTTCTGCTCAGGTCATGATCCTGGAGTCCTGAGATGGAGCCCCATATTAGGCTCCCTGCTCAGCAGTAGAGTCTGCTTCTCCCTCTGCCCCTCACCTGCTCATGTTCTTTCTCTCTCTCTTAAATAAATAAATAAAATCTTCAAAAAATTATTTACATATATTATCTTAAGCTGATCACAGACCAAGTATTGCAACCATCATTCCAAAAATTATTCTGTGTTGTCATATTGAGTTGCTGTAAGATGCTAAAGCAACTGAGTCTCGACTTCAAAGCAATGAGTAATGGTTCATCCATAATGGAGAGGAAAACATTAGGAAGGAGGGAATAAATTTCCTTTCTCTTAACTACTTGGGTCAAACTGATATCTGTCTTAATGCTCTTACTTGACAAAATCCAGAGTTCTTAACAGATATGAGGAGTCCATTTTCACCTGTTAAGGTCATGAAGAACTTTCAGACTATTCTTTCTCATGGCCTATGATCACCAGTCTTTCAATAGGAATATCCTTCCCCTTTATTGCCTTCTGAACACACTGTTGGTAGTGCTTGAAAAGTTTGTGTGCAGATCTCCAGAGCAGAGTCCCTTGAGAAACTTACTGGAAAATCAGGATTGAAGCTTTGGTCATGTTTGGTCCTTTCTGCTCATGGCAGCTCTCCTGCAGTGGTGGTGGTATGCTCTCTATTGCTTTAATTTTCAGTTCCTTGATTATAATGTGCATTTTAAGATTTTTTTCATTGATTATTTGCGTGCTTTGGAATGACATGAAAATCACCTATTCTTTAGGAAATTGATATCACTCATCAGTAAACCTTTAAACTTGTGCAAATTTAATCTTTGAGGCAGGGTGCCTGGGTGGCTCAGTTGGTTAAGCAACTGCCTTTGGCTCAGGTCATGATCCTGGAGTCCCAGGATCAAGTCCCGCATCGGGCTCCCTGCTCAGCAGGGAGTCTGCTTCTCCCTCTGACCGTCCCCCCTCTTGTGCTCTCTCTCTTTCATTCTCTCTCTCAAATAAATAAATAAAATCTTTTAAAAATATAAATAAATAAATAAATAAACTTTGAGGCAGAATTTGAAAGAGTGTATTTAGATATTCTACTTTTTCGTTAGTTACTTTGGTCATTTTTTCCAAAATAACCTATTCCATTGGTTTCTCATTTATCAGAATAAAATTTTGTATACTATTGTCTTGAAATTTAACTTCTTTTGTATCTGCTTCACATTTTGAATTTTAGTAAATTGTGCTTTATGTTCTTTTCAATTAGATTTTTCAGTTTTTATTTCATTCTTTTATTTCATTCTTGGAAAATAATAAGATTATTTTCCAAAGAACAAACTTTTAGTTCAATAATGATTTATTTTTTTGTTTCCTAATTGGTTGTTTTCTCTTAATTTTATCACTTTTATTTTCAGATTTCTTTTGTTATATTTATTTATTAAAAATGTTTGTTGAGTTAAATACAAACTCATTTTACTTCCTTTTTAATATTAAGAATATTTTAATGCTATGCATTTGCCTCTGAATATATCTTTGGTTGCATACTATTGAATTTGATATTTACTGGACTCTTCCTTAGGACAAAAGCAACTGAAGGAAATATTATTTGAATTACCAAGTGACGGGGCATTTTTAAAAAATATCTTGTTATGAATTTCAATTTTTATTACATTTTATTTTATCTTATTCAGATCACATTTCTTTATGATTTCTGCATTTGGGATTTTTCAAAAATGTCTTTGTGGCTTTGTTATGTGATTGATATTAATAAATACTATATGAGATAATAGAAAATGATATGTACTGTCTGTATTTAGGGTACAAAGCTTGATACATCTCTATTAATCAATAATACAAATATGTAAAATGTTTTATACCTCCACCAAAACTTAAGAATATTTATAAGGTTAAATTTTGTGTTCCAATACTAAATATTTGTGCATATGTAGATTTCTGAAGAGGAACTGTTAAAGGAAAGTAGTAACTTATTTGGGAACTTAAAAGTTAGAGTTTTAAAAAATATAATTAGAAAATAACAAACTTCAGAATAAGTTCATAAAATAATCTCACTAATTTTAAAAATCATATTACATTCTAAGATTTTGTTTTTACTTTTTATCTCACCATCTGTTAAATCAATAAATGCTAGAGTTTAATTTTTATTATAATATATTACTTTCTAAAACAACTTTCCTTGACATTTGTGCTTTTTCCATCTGTCAATATGGCCCTTGAACTTTATTTTTATATACTATATACACACACACATGCATTTATATCTGTATAAAGATCTTTTTATCTTTCAAAACACATGTACAAAAATCATTTAACAATATAATTATTTATACATATTAACAAGTAAAACTTAAAGAAAGGCAAGAGAAACTAAAAACAAAATTGTACAAAGCCAAAAGATGCAACATGTGTTTTGTGTTAGGCTGCTTAAGTTATATTCTGGGCTCCAAAACTAACATATTTGCTTTTCCTCCTCTGTGAATGAATATAAAATTATTCTTAATATATAGGGTGTTTGAAAGATGAGAAATAAGAAAATACATGCTATATACTTAGAACAGCACATAACACATCTGATGTTTATACATTTTTTATTAATATTGATATTAATATCTGAAGATCAATTAAAAATTTTCTCCTGTAGGAGAATGCTTTAGCTTTTTGAAAGTGAAGTTAGCCATATTACTTTATATCTTTGTTTACTTTATATCATTACCTAATATATTTAATTTTAATGCATAAAACTATGGAAAATTCAAAATTATTTCATTTATAATTATTCTAAATTTTTCTACAACCCCCAATTAATTTGTCACTCTGTGGTTTATATTTTTACCATTTTTTTTTTAATTTATGCAAGTCATGGGGTGCCTGGGTGGCTCAGTTGGTTAAGCAACTGCCTTCGGCTCAGGTCATGATCCTGGAGTCCCAGGATCGAGTCCCACATCGGGCTCCCTGCTCAGCGGGGAGCCTGCTTCTCCCTCTGACCCTCCCCCTCTCATGTACTCTCTCTCTCTCATTCTCGCTCTCTCAAATAAATAATAAATAAATAAGTCTTAAAAAAATAAAAAATAAATTTATGCAAGTCATATGGACTGTTAAGTTTATTTGGTCTAATGGAAGTCTCTAATATTAACAACTAACATTTTAAGACCACTTACTCTATTCTAGGCACTGTTCTAAGCACTTTCAGGGAATAAGTGATTTAGTCCTCAATGCAAATCTATGAGAACATGTTACCCAAGGCACACAGATGGTACTGGCAGGGCCATGACTTACACCAGGGCCATTTGGTTCTAGCATCAACACTTTTCCTTACTATACTACAGCTGGACAACCAGGTGAGCTACCCCAACTGGTTGCGCAGGTGGCTCTGGCTACCTAACAGTTAGACTCTAGGTAATTTAACACTGTTTTTATTAATGAAAACTAACAGATCCTTAGTCTTAGAACCAGCTAGGAAATGATTCCATCCTCTAGAATATCAAGGATAAAAATACACCAGGACTCAAGCTTGCAGCATTTTCATTTATTAAATCTCCTTAATTCTTGGTGGACCATGGTCCATGGTGCTACTTAACCTACAAAAATGGGAGTTTGTCCTTAATGTGAATACAAAATTTCTGATAAATTCAGTGTGAGATATAAATATAAACTTGAGCAAAGTACTTTGCCAAAAGTATATTTAACTAGTCACTATTGTATTCATTTTGTTGATAAAATCAAGCAGGTATATTTTAAGAACATTTCGTGTGGAAATTCATCTTTGAACTAAATAATCTTGGTGGAGAATAGGAAATATCTACTGAAAATGTGACCATAAACACTTTTTGTCAATGAAGAATTGATAACATCTTAAACCTCTTTAACCTTCGTGCTTCAAACAGTGCACACAAAAGACAACTTCTCAATAAATGCCTATGATGTGAATGTGTGGACTGACTGCTTGCTCCTACTACTCTAGCTTTCCAGATTTTATGTCATCTTTGCTTAGACTGCACATACAGATCCTAGCTTTTTAGATCTTATTTTGTCTCCCCTCTGTCCCCAGATATAAATCATCCTGATCTGAGTTAATCCATCCATATTATGAAAATATTATAATACAGAGAAATTACTAATCCCTCTACATTAAGAATGTAATACAAACATTGGGAGGAGTATTGTTCTGTGCCACTTGTTTCTTCATTGGTTTTCTGAGTTGACTAGACAATCTATTTGCTTAGGCCTGGGTCCCATTCTTTTATTCTCATGCTATCTAAGTCCTTTTCTTTCTTTGTGTTCAGTGTAAGAAAAGCAGAGCTTAAGACTAGATGAGGAGCTTCACTCCACTGTTAGGATCTTGAAACAAACAAACCAATAGAGAGTGGTTGCTGCTCAGGCTGTTTTCCCAGCCAAATAAAGCACATTTCTGGTTGTTTTAAGTATTAGATTCTGATTTTACCGCAGTACTCTTCCAAATGTATTTGAAAGGTAAAAGTATCTGCATATGGTTGATCCACCTCTGATTTACAACAAACTTGACCCAACAGTGGAAAAATAGTGGAGGACTGTGTAGAAAAAGAACTCCAACTAATTCCTAACTTTCTTGACAAGCCCTTAAAATAGCAGTCGTCTTTCGTATTTAAGCCTGAAGTCTAGGTATCAATTACTAACAAATAAGAGGCCTCAGGGCTTCTCAATGACAGTGATTACAAAGGAAGGCTTCTGGAACGTTCTTTCCACCCAACTTTGAAAGGATCAGTTTGTTCCTTTTCTGTTTATTCCCTGTCAAAATGCTGATAAATAATTTCTTTTCAGTTAAATTCCTGCAACTTCATTGAACTTTATAATTCCATACTCTAGTGCCAACGTTGAACCCTCTCAATATGACTATCCAAGTTATGTAATTACACCAGTTAGCTGAGTTTTCTGCTGTCTTCTGAAGCAAGGCAAACACACTGAAGCATGTGTTCTATCAGATTTGGCATGAGGAGTCTGTCTTTAGCAACAAAGAAATCCACCCCTATCTTCATCATCTCTTTTATGATTGGATAAATTTGTTTTCACTGAGTAACCTAATATGATATATTTGTGTCAATTGTGAATCAAGACTTTTATAAATGGAAACAAAAGAGGACAAACGTCTGACTCAGTTCAGGAAGATTATAGTCTTCTGTAAGTCATTCAATATACTATTTGTTCCTCATAAATGCAAGGGAATTTTTATTTTTTTATTTTTTTAAAGATTTTATTTATTTATTTGAGAGAGAGAGAATGAGAGAGAGAGAGCATATGAGAGGGGGGAGGGTCAGAGGGAGAAGCAGACTCCCTGCCGAACAGGGATCCCGATGCAGTACTCGATCCGGGGACTCCAGGATCATGACCTGAGCCGAAGGCAGTCATTTAACCGACTGAGCCACCCAGGCGCCCGGGAATTTTTTAAAAAATATGTTCATCTTTAAAGATTTCAATCATTTATCTCTAAAGTATCTTTTTCTTAACCAAATTAGGAGGGCTCTTCAAAATACTATGGCAGAAAGCAAAATACTTGTACCAGTATTATTATTAACACTTATTGAGTGCTTACATTACGCTAAGCACTGCTATAAACGCCATAATCTAATGCTTCCAAACAACTCAGTGAGACAGGTACTACTATTACTGATATCTTCAAGATTATAAAACAGAATATAAGTGAGGTTAAGTGACAGGTTCAAAGTTTATAGAGCTAGTAGGTAGCAGAAACCTTCAGCCTTAATCTAGAACCCAGAGTCTCACGAAACAATGGTTATGACTCCAGGCTGTGGAGTCAAAAGTGCTTGGTTTCGAACTGAGATTCTGCCAGTCTTAGCTGTGTAATCTTGACCACATTGATTAACCTTTCAGTGTCTCATTCACCCAATAGATGAAATGAGGGTGATCATAACACCTCTGTACCTGATAGGGTTATTGACAGGATTAAGGAAGAGAGAACATGTACATTGCTTAGAACACAGCCTACAGCCTGGTAAGTGCTCCAAGACACCAGCTATTTCTATACCATGCTTCTGTAGCATGGGAGATGCAAGAGCTTTGTTCTTACAATACTGTTCATAAATTTGGTCCCCATGTAATGGTCTTTGGGTGAGAATCAAATGATTATCTTCATGCCAAATATTTTTATAATGGGAAAGCTTAGGTTTATTTCCAATTTTACGATGTCATCCCAGTGTTTTCTTATAATAATCACTAGTTATTAATTAAGTTATAGAAAGGAATGATACAAGATTAGAAATCCACAGAACCTTTGTAAGAGGACTAATGGCATCTCATTTTTGGCTTCCCCTCCCACTCTACCATGATCAAATGAGCCCTATCATCTGAGGTTGCTAGGGCATCTAGAAAAGCCATCCAAAGGGACCACAGTTGGGGACTTTTCCTACAAGGGTGCACCTCAGCACACAGAATGTTGCACATGCATCTTTTACATACTTATCCTTAAACTGTTTATCTGGCGCATCGACAGGCAGCTGGTGGAACAAATAGGAAATCCTAGGAAGCACATTCATTTTTAAAGTGTTAATGCACCCAATCCAAGAGACAGTAATGTGCTTCCATCCGTTAAGATCCCCTTTAATGTTTTGGATTGGAGGGCCATAATCTAAATGAAATGCATTATCCAACCTGGAAGGTATTCCACATCCTGAATATTTAATTGATTTCTCCATCAGGGGAAGATGAGCCTACACAATAAGCAGATCCTGTCTATATCTAAGTGTCCGATTAATAGTGCCTCTAATTTAGGGTAATTTAGGAGTTTACAACTTATAAAATGGCTATTTCTTCCACATTCCTCCCCAAGTACCAGGAGGATTGTGTCTAGATTAATTGCAAACAGCAGAAAATCCTCTGTGTATAATGAAAACTCCGAGTCAGCATCATCCAGCCATGCACCTATAATTTGAGATCTCATCTGAATATTTTTCACAAGGGGCTTCCCATCCAAAGTAAATTGAAGTGGCAAAGGAGGAAAGTTCTAATTGTTGCATCTCCCTATTAAAAAAGTTTAACAAGTCAAGTTTATTCCTGCTGATTTTTACTTAGTTGGGTCTTAGCTAACTGAGTGAGGAAGATAAATCAAGCCACTTGCAGATTTTCCTAATGGTGCAAAGTTTGGCACCCTGAGGACTGTGGAAATGTCTATTACTACACTTGTAAAGAAGAGAAGTGGAACAAGACTGTGGGTGGCTGGATCCATATGAGTGATTTATTACCCCCGAATCTACTTAGTCATTTCCGGATAAGCACTTCAGTGCCAAAGTTTATGGTCATTTTCAGTTTAAGAAAAGAACAGGGCACATCTTAACATACAAAACAGATACACTATTTGGAGAAATCAGTATTTTTTTCTGACTTTATTGGCAAACTGTAACATTGGAGTTTATACATGGAAAGGTGTCATTGAACTTTATCTGAATATGTTTACTTCTGATTTTATGAGGTCCTTTCAATTCGACTTGTTTTTAGGGGAAAAATTATTGCTCTGTTAAATTTTATCTTGGGATTTGAGGTCTGAAATGAGATAAATTAAGAATCTAGTGGCATATCAGGTATCTCATTTTTTCACGTTACATTTACCTTTGCCGTGGCCATTTTTCTCTGTATTCTTGAAGAGCCACTTTGTAGAAAGCTCAATTTTCGTTCAAATACAAATTAAATCAATTTTCTGGAGAAAAATAATCAGCATAGCTCCTGTTCTCCACAACAAAGAAAATACATTTGTAGACATATTCTGGAAATTTAAATCCCTCAATGCTCCTCTGAGCAAGTCCAAGGAGATTTGAAGACTGACATTTTGTATTTTGCTATTCCCGAGAGGCATATGTATGATCATCTTTACTGAGGTTTGTTCCCATCCCCGCTGAATTAATATGCATTTTCGTTAACTAATCTTGAAACAACAGGAATAAAGTTTATCCAGGTCTTTTATACCTCAGAGAACAAAACAAATACTACAAATCTTTAGAGAGAAAGGATATACAAAAGGGCTTGAGGTGAATATTTCAAAGCAAATACTCTTTAAATGATGTGCAAATTATTTCAGCTCTTGAGCATGATTTATGAAAGGGGATTAGCCCACTGAAATAAGAACCAAGTTTAAACTGTTGGGTTTCAAAGTCAAAGATGAGAAGTGGCTACAAGAAAAGAAAAGAGAAGGTGATAATAAGTTAGAGGAGGGATTTGTTTTAGTTTTTTCTCCTTAACTGACTCACCTTAAATTGTCACCAATTGTTGTTCTTAACCGCAGTAGAAAATATTGCATTTTTCCTCTAATTTTCTATAAAGTTAAGAGTGTAATAATTAAGAAATGATACTATAATTTCTGTTTCAGCAATAAGGTCTCTACTAGCTGTGTAAAAATTATAATCACAAACTGTGTTTAACAAAACTATTCAATGTGGAAAGGAAAACTCCTAACATCCTTGAGTCAGAGAATATTTTGTTTTCAATTCACAAGTCACATCTATAATAACACAACATAATATTCTAGTATTCCAATATGTTCTTCAAGTAATAGTTAAAAGCTTCTTCTAAGACTTATGAAAATGATTGCTTTTATGTAATTGTAAAGATTATTAAGTGAACTCACTTCTTATGATTCTATAATGACCCACTGTTCTGGAAGGTAAAGGAAATTTTAATGATCCCACTCACATGTGATTAATATCTAACACTTCTTGACTAAAATTCTAGATTCTGTTCAATAAAAATGAGTTAAGCAAAAATTCTTTGGGTTCTCCGCCAACCCCTTCTGTGGAATCAGTTATGCCCAATTTAAAAATAAGGCATGGAACTTCAATAACAAACCCAGGTACTGACTAGGAAAAAAAAAAGAAGATTAATCTTTCTTATGTAAGAGGTCCCAGAGTCATAAAGCTAAATAAGTGAAGTGAATCCAGGCAGTACTAAAATTTTGAGGAAGCTCTTTCAATCTGTTTCATTACTATCCAGCACATTTTTAAGACTGGACATTTAGGGGCAAATTTCTGAGGAAGATTCTTACTTGGAAAAGGATTATCATTTGCCCATTTTGGTTTTCATTTCCGAGAATAGATAAAGACGAACCTGAGAAAACGATGCTTGTGTTTCAGAGAGAGTCATTGTGAGCTCTTCTTAGTGAGTAAAGTCTCATACTACGAGAAGGACTAATCAGACTTTATTTTGAATTTGTCCTTTATTTTTTGATAACTAAATGGGTGAGCCTACTTTTCCTTTCTTTGCAACTCTTCCTACCAACTTCACTAGAGTGCAGGCTGGTAGGCTTTGACTGTTTTGGCAGGCACAACAGATAAGCTTACTCTAGGAGTAAAACGGCTAAGCCCTGGCTCATTTCGAATTATGACATATAACTCGAAAAACCAATGGGAAATTAATTCAAGTACCCAAGAACAACATAAAAATAAAAGACATTTAAGCGATAAAATACTATTATTCTTGAATATAGAGAAGTGAAAAAAAGAAGAAGAAGGCTATATATGAGATTGTATGTTCCTCAAAAAAGAATCAAATGGAAAATAAAGGGTAAATAGCATTTCAGATGGACTTTGTACATGAATATATCCAGGGAGTTCATGGATGACATCCAGGGAATTGTTTGGAGCTTTGCTTTCTTGGTTATTTGTTTTAGTGAGGGTAGTTTATTCTTGGCTTAAATTTTGTTATTGTTGTTTTTGCTTGGCTAGAGCTGTTGACTTAGTTCATGACTTAGGTGTGGCACAGGCAAAAGTCACAAGGACAGTGTAAGTATTGGTTCTCTTTCAGTCTGTAGTCACCATTTGAAAGCGATTGATGAGATTAAATAAATATTCACCGTCTAAAATCATTGTCATGGCATGGCCACTATGATAATAACCATATGCAGAGTTATTTTACACAAAGACTAGCTAGCTCTTCTATATAAGTAAGCCTTGTCAAAGTTTCAAAGGCCACTCTCTGGCTCTGAACTTGCAAAACGTACTTAGAGAAATTAGTTTTATCATACGGTAGTGTGCTTCTCAATGTGCATGTGAATCAACTGTTAAAATGCTTTGTCAAGAAAACCTATCAATATCCTCTCAGAAAGTTCTGGAATCTTTCCCCTTCTCCATTCCCATTGCCTAGTTTCAACCTGCATTATGTGATTTGCCCACTGTAATAGTTTCCTAATTTATCTCCTTATCTCTTACCTTTCACTCTTTTTGTGCTACCTTTCTCTCTGCCATTCTCCACATTTCCACCAAAAATTATTACTTTGTGTATCAGATCTGTTAATATCTCCTGCCCTCTGAAAAGTTTGTCACTAGGCTCCAATTACTTACAGAATAAAATCCAAATTTCCTAGCAGTTCATGCATAACCCTCTGTCAATGTTCTCTGTTCATTTCCAACCTGATCTCCAGTTGTTGCTCTAATGTTTTGTGCACTCCAGGCTCACTAATCTACTGCTGTTCTCCAACATGTTGTGCTCTATAGTTCTTTCTTTCCTGTCTAATATGTATCCATTTTATTTATTCTCTGCCATTCCTCTCTTCTCAATCTGAAAAAAACTCTCAGGGTTTCACAGCAGTCTTAACTTCTAGGTACCTTTTATTTCCCTTTTTTGACTGCTTTCTTTTCCCTGGCTTTCTTCCCCTCATCTCCTACCTGTGTTTCCAGGGGTCGATTTCTAAACATATTACATACACTCACATCCTTGTCTCAGGAACTGCTTCTTGAGGAAGCAAAACTGAAACACCTATCAAGAGGTCAGTGCCTCAGAGGATGCAGAGAGAGAGGAACCCTCCTACACTGTTGGTGGGAATGCAAGCTGGTATAGCCCGTCTGGAAAACAGTATGGAGGTTCCTCAAAAAGTTGAAAATAGAGCTACCTTATGACCCAGCAATTGCACTACTAGGTATTTACGCCAAAGATATGAAAGTAGTGATTGGAAGGGGCACCTGCATCCCAATGTTTATAGCAGCAATGTCCACAATAGCCAAACTGTGGAAAAAGCTCAGAGGTCCATCGACAGATGAATGGATAAAGAAGAGGTGGTATATATACACAATGGAATATTACTCAGCCATCAGAAAAAGTGAAATCTTGTCATTTGCAACGATGTGGATGGAACTAGAGGGTATTATGCTAAGAAAAATAAGTCAATCAGAGAAAAACAATTATCATATGATTTCACTCATCTGGAATTTAAGAAGCAAAACAGGGGAACATAGGGATAGGGAAAGAAAAATAAAATAAGATAAAAACAGAGTAGGAGTCAAACCCTAAGAGACTCTTAACCCTAGGCAACAAACTGAGGGTTGCTGGAGGGGAGTGGGTATGGGGGTGGGGTAACTGGGGGATGGACTTTAAGGAGATGAAGGAATGTAATGAGCACTGGGTATTATATAAGACTGAGGAATCACTGAACTCTTCCTCTGAAACTAGTAATACACTATACGTTAATTAATTGGATTTAAACCTTTAAAAAAAAAAGAAATATAACTGCCAAGGGGTCTGGGGAAAAAAAAAGAAGTTAGTGCCTCACATGTCAAACTTTCCCTTCATTCCTCATACATAAAATTTACAATTGGTTTCTTCTCTTCATCTCATTCACTCAGTCATTTATTCACTCGCTCACTGAGACATTTAATATGGAACACCACTATGTTTCAGACTCTGTTCTAGGTAATGGGGATGAGGAGGAGTCATCATATGAAGGCTTATACACTCAGGCACTTGTAGTCTAATGGAAAGATCCTGGCTTCAGCAAATGACTGAAACCTTGCTCAGATAGAACTACTTCTCCTAGATATCAAATTCCCTTAATTCAGATAGAGCAGACATGGTGGGCATCTAGGCATGCTTGCCAGCCTGTCAATGGAGTGTGTTTTAGTGAGACCAGACTTTTAGCATCTTCCAGTTTATTCCTTATAAGTGACTCTCTATTCATGTGGTTTTGATATTTTTACTCTAGTAAAAATGCCATCTTTTTATCACCAGATGTGTTATGATGTTTGGCTTGATTTTAATATATATATATATATACATATAATTAAATATATATAATATTAAAGGTAAATGAAATCTTTTGTTGTTAAGGGAAATTACATAACTCTGTGTCAAAATCCTACTATTACACCATTTTACCATTTTATACAAGAATGGAAAAGACAACTGACACTTGGTGAAGCTTAATCTCTAGAGAATACTATAACATCAGGCTCACACATTCAGGAATGGCAAAATGGAATGTTTATTACCCGTAACACTTAAGGAATCCCTTAAGGAAACTAAAGTAAAAGTATTATGATGCCATGAGTCAATAGAATAATGAAGATATTAAAAAATTAAGCCTTTGGAAAATTATGCATTTTTTAATCTGAGTTTGCTGACTGTTTAAATCAGTGGCAAAGTGCATTCTTGCTGTATTTCTAAAGAGAAGAACTGAGGGATTTATAGTACACAAACAAAAGCTATGATAATTTTACTCAGAGTACACTCACTTGGAAATCATTGTATCTAATATTTACATTACAATACAGATCTATAAGGTTCTTGGATATATTTTAGATTGAGTATATACATTATCACTAGATCTGATATATGTATTAGCTCTTATACAAATCATATGCATATTTATATATTTATTTCATTTTATATTTATGTAAAAAGCATCCATTATATTTATCTGGATACTTTTAGGAAACTTAAGAAACTTGTCCAAGTTTTATAGCTAGTATATCCCAGAGGTAAGAATTATACTTAAATTTTGTGACTCTTAGACCCAAATTTCTGATAAAATAACCATACAACCTTTTGAAAAGGGTGCATATTAACACTTCTATAAACTTTTTTGTTTAGTCATATTTTTATAAATAAGCTGGCCTTAAGAAAATTCTTCTCAGTCTTCTAAAATTACCAAAGAAACAAAAATTATCCAAACTATTACTCTTTTTTTTTTTTTTTTGGTACACTAAAGAGTTTCTCCTTTTTTCTTGCTTCCAGTAGAGCCTTGCAAATTCTGTCAGCCCATAGAAGAGCCTAAAGAGTAAGAATGAACCAGAGTTGTTCTCTCAAATAAAATAGGCGTTAGAATATATAAGAGAAAGATGTTGAGAGGACAATGACTTTAAGCAAAGGGATTAGGATTTCTCCTTTCCCCTCCTGCAAGGTTTTAGTCATTTTTTAAAAGATTTTATTTATTTATTTGAGAGAGAGAATGAGATAGAGAGAGCATGAGAGGGGGAGGGTCAGAGGGAGAAGCAGACTCCCTGCTGAGCAGGGAGCCCGATGCAGGACTCGATCCCGGGACTCCAGGATCATGACCTGAGCCGAAGGCAGTCGCTTAACCAACTGAGCCACCCAGGCGCCCGTCTTAGTCATTTTTATCCTCACTACAGGATAAAGCACTTATTTGTACATGATTTTGTTAGGCACAGTACATGTGACCTGCATAAAACATGCCACTGATTTGAGATTTAAAGTTCTAAGAGAAAACTGAGAGAAACATATAAATAGTGACCTTGAATGTCAAACCAGTACAAGTAGTCAGGACAAGGAACAATTCATTATTGTTCCTAAACAAGTTTCAAAAATTTCATCATGATTTTTTAGCACAGAACAAGTAGAATGTTGATATTGGTCATATGAATATCCTCATTCATTTATTAAGTAATTTAATACTATACATTTTTGAATACTCTCAAATATCATCAAGCCACTCTGCTAGTAGCAGAGGTAAATTAGGTAAATTAGCAGTGTCCTTTCCAGAGTCCGGGAGTCTAGTGGATAGACAAACAGATATTCAAAATTAGCTTATTGTAACACACTTTGGTAATTGCAATGCTAGAGATGTGGATTGAACATTATAAGAAAACCAAGGAAGATCAACTAACTTATCACAGAGATCTGGGAAAGTTTTCTGGAGAAGGCGTGGCCTGATCTGAGTCTTAAAGAACATTTAATTTAGCAAAGGAAGACCTTGAATTAAAGGTAAGAGTCAGCATAGAGTAGTGTGTCAGGGATTACAAGCACCATTTCTCTGAAATATAAATCATGAGTCGGGGGTAGTGGGAAAAAACTGAAGATGCGGACACAGGTCATGAAGAGCTTTTCATTGAGGAACTTTGACTTGAATCATTTCAATACAGTAATTTGATTAGAAATTGCTCTTAACCTTTGACTTCAATTTTGGAGGATATCATATCTAATGGCACAATCCCAGTCCTTATATTTTCTATTTGGCCACTGCATCCCCATTTGGCCTCTACTTTTTTAGGTCAATTAATTTTGTATACAAAAAGGATATATTTATTTATATTAGGGAAATTGAGTAGCAAGAGTACTTGGCTTCAGGTTCTATTTAAATAATCAAGGAAAGATGCATTGGCCGACTGATTTACCTTTCCCCGAGTCATCCATGAGACATTTCTTGAAGGAAGCTAAGAGTCCTAATGTTATAGATCACACTTTATTTAATTTGGATAGACACAGCTGGTATTTTTGGATACATCTCATACTTTGGATGAAAGCAACACCTGATTTTCCTTGTGTGAATGTGGGTTTTATGATGAGTAATAAGAAACAAACTAATTTTCCAAGAAAATTTCCGATTATATAATTTTTCCCCCTAAGGATACCATTAGGCCTATTTGGGACATCCAAATAAATGCATTAAAAAGCAAATTACTTTCTTTTAGGATTTTGAAGAAAATTACCATTGCTCCTATACTCCAGAAACAAAAAGGAGTAGACCCAATAAATTCTGTATACAAAAAGAGGTGACCATGTGTGTTCAAAAGAATGTTTTTGTCTACACAGGGATTCACTATAAGAATGCCTTAAATATCATGTTTAGCTAAGATACTTTAAACTTGATATGACAGTACTGAACAAATATTATATGTTGAATTCTACAAAGAAATGTTAATATATATAGCCATCCTGGAGTCATAGAATAAATGGAGGGAAACTTTCAGAGGAGATCAAAGAGCATTTTTTATATTGTTTACAATCACAGTAGTGTATTAATGCTAAGGAAATACTGCTCAAGAGTTAGATGAAAGAGCCCTTTGGATTTGGCCTATTATTGAAAGAAAGATGCCATTTGACCTAATGAAATCAGAAATTGATTAAATGCAGTTTATCTAAGGGGAAAAACGGTCGCGGAGTTACCGCCAAGGTCAGGAAGAGATGGGGTGATCTAGTGCTTGAGTGTTGATAGGGTTAGATGGACTCTCAGAGTAGCTGATGTTACAAGATACATGACAATGGACACCCACAGTTCAGAGGGCAAGATCAACCCCTTAGATGGGAAAGAAGAGATTAATCAGAATATTCTTTGCTCAGCTTATAACTAGGTCCTCTTTCAAATGATTCATGGAGAACTGAATGTTTTGAAGGAACTGTAATCTATGGGTCCCAGGAAAGCAGGGATTGCTGCTAACTATCTTGGGAACACATGTCAGAACAATTTCTGTAGTCACACAGTGCCTCAGTGAAGTCCTGTAACCTTCATGAATAAAACCAGTTTGACAAAATATTTTGGACGCTGATTGTCAAGTGTGTGTCTAATCTTTACTGTTTTTTTTCTCATAATGTTTAAATCCTCCTGTTTTAGCAACATACATTTTCATTTAAAATTTTTCCTTTTTTTCTTCAGTTACAGAAATAATTTGAAATAAAGAACTCCCTTAACCTGTGGAAAACAAAAAGAAAAGAACTGACACTCACTGTTCCTTTGATACTGTCAGTCTTATGACTATAGTAAAACAAAATAAATTTTATTTTCACACTTTTCTTCAGTTGTTTGTTTTTCTCAGGTGCATACTGACTGAAACCGGTGCCAGGGTAGTAATATTGTTTTTAAGGGGAAAGAAACGAGTCAGATGATGGACCATCCTACCCAAATTGAAAACCTTTTTCCCTTTGACAACACAATAACCCATTATACTCTACATAAATATTATGACTTTTTTGTTGTTTCCAGGTAGGAGATTTTCTGTTTCTTCAGGGCAAGATATAATTTATTTGTGCAATTTTAATATTGTTTTCATTTTCTTGGCAGATGGCTTATTTATCTTATTATTTTTATGCATTGGCAAGCTTAGGCTGTTTTATACAAAATTCTTAAGAGGAAGAAACTTTAAAATATGTTTTTATGTGGGTCTCCAGAACAGACTTCACAGTATGTGTTTTAAACAATTGCTAGTTATATATTCATCCAAGAAACTAGTAGGACTTTTCCTTTTTGGACAATAATAAACATCTTACAAATTTCTTTAATTACACTGCTACCAGAAAGGCCACAATGGCCACAAGAAAAAATATATTGGCTTTTGGGGGGAAAAATGGGAAAATAAAGAGCTATCAGTGTTTTTTTTTAATTATTTAAAGAGGTCTTAATGTAATTCATATTCAGAAAATTTGATCTTTAGAAATTTTCAAGCCAGGATTAGAAAATATGTATATTCTTTTATTGAATTATGACCATGAGTAATACTTAGTGTGTGTATTTGTTTTTAATTGCGAAACTCTTCAAACACAGAAAACAAGAGCATCATGATAACTCCTATAGATACCACCTAGATTCATCAAATATTAACATTTGGGACAATACCAGACTTAATCTGTCATTACACACATTTTGTACAAAGAGCATCTGCCCTTGCCAAGGACTCATTCCCTGTCCGTGCTGAAAAATCTTCCTTCCCAGTTCTTCATTCTCTCTTTTTCCCACTATTTTTTTTTTCTGGCTTGGAGGCTCTGCATCCCCTCCTTGACACCACTGAGGATTTTCAGGGTCCAGGAGCCTCCTAGCCAAAGCCGTTCTGATCATTCTAATTGCTTTGGTGGGGTTGGTACAGGAGGAGGGAGGAGGAAAAGGGAAACCAGATGGAAAGCAATGCTACTGGAAAGTGTTAGCTCTTAGGGCCAGAGGTGCAAAAAACTCAGAACAAGCTGTTCCCTCAAAACAACATTCTAAATGATTGCAATAAGGTTCAAGTGTGCTTTTGTGGCTGCTACGCGGTTTCCTTATGAAAGTGTGCTGAGTGAGATCTAAGAATCAGTTTACAACGGGATTTTGAGAATGTAATCTACTTACAGTTGTGGATGACCAGTGTTATAATTATTTAATTAGTACAAAAAATAACTGCCTTCTCTATCAGACTTGTTTTCACTTGGCATGATCATGATTACTTTGCAAACAAATTTTTAAATGAAGATATTATTAAAGGTTCACAAGTATTTTCATTTTCTATATTGTATGAATATATCATCCCAATTTTTCCCTTCCTGTCTTTATCCCTGTAGCTTTGTACATACACCCCTACTAAGGGGAGATGCAATTGGGAAATCCATATCTAAATATTTTTAGGATTTCACCCAGAAAACATTTGTTGTTTATGAAAACTTCATCGAAAGACAGCCAGAAGAAAACTCATTTTCTTTCAGTTCTCTTCCTTTTTGATTTTATTCTTCTAGTTCATGTTTATTTTGGGGTGCTTATTTATAATGCTAAAAGTGTCCATTTTATACAGAAGTTATCCAAGGTCTCCCTGCATGGGTTTTACAGTTTAGCACCTGATCAGCATGTGGTATACTACTTCTAAAGCATAACCCAAATACAAAATATTTTTTAAAAATTGAAAATGCAAATGAGTGAAGTCACGAATTTTAGTTGTGTACCTTCAGGTATATCCATTAATGAAAAAGAACGAATAGATGAGTGAATGAATAAACTAGAGCTATGCCTAAAGGAATAGTGAAATGGCTAGATGCTGAATCCTTTCCATCAACCGGAACTTCTTCATGACCAGCTCTTCTGGGCATAAAAGATTCATGAGTATCTCTTGGCTCCCTTCTATTATTTCCTGGTGTGCTGCTCCCAAGAATGTCCTGGCTGCCATTTTCACCTGGGGAGTCGCCAGGAGAAAGACCAGCTGCTCATATTTAGAGTTTTGTAGTTATGACTCCCATATCCAATTCTGGCTCTTTCCCCCTATTTTCTCATACTTGGGGGGCGGGGTCAAGAATATATGCCCTGCTCCATTCTTCCATTAGACACTACCCTAGGCCCATGCCCTATTTTGGTACCATCTGCTTGGAGACACAGAGAATAATAATAAGAGCTCCTACTCATTGAGAAAATGCTGTGAGCTAAGTATTTACATGTTTAATTTCAAATTCTCATGCTATCCTGCAAGGACAGTATTAGACCCATTTTTATAGATCTACAAAGTAAAACTCAGAAAAGTTAAGAAACCTCTCCAAGGTTATCTGATACAGGATTTATATTTGGCCCTTTCTTCTTTCCCATCAGTGGAAGATACTTCTCTTCCCTTGGAAAAAATATGTTAGCATTTTCTTTGATTGACTCTCCACTTTCCATTAACAACCCTCCCCGGAGAGCTGCTCTCCCACTCTCATCCCATGCTGGTGTCCTGAATTGCCCACAGTGATTTGGCCCTTACATTGAATTTTCTGGCCTCTTGTCTGTTAGACTCAACTGATATCTTAAAATATCTGATTAGTCCTTAATAATGTTGGCAGGTTAAAATCATATTTTAAAAAGGAAAGTATATTTAAGCACTTAACTTTCACAATTCACTCATTGAGAGTACATATTTTTTCCCATGTTACCCAGAGAAACTGGACAATGAAATGACCACCTGTTAGCTGCTAATGATGTTCACATGCCTTTAAAAAAAGTAATTCTGGCTTTATCTGTCTACAATCTTGGCGACAAAACTCATGAGAACATCAAGGGCACAGGAAGCCAAAGGCAGCAAACTGACAATAAAGTTTGTGCTTAGACTACTAATAAGAAAGGAGATACTGTGAATCTCTAATTCCACATGATTATTTAATCTCAAGAGGGTAACATAAAACTGAATGCATATTTTAAGAATCTAAGTTTGGGTGTTCAAATCTAGGACTGAGATCAGAGGGGCTTTCACACAGTATATTTCCTACTTGAAAAAATATTTTATAAAGCATCAAATATAAAACATGCCAATCATTATTTCAAATGCATAATCTAATTTGACATTCTGTGGGTGTGTCTATCATTATGCCTTTCAAATGAAAATCAATACATAAATAGTGAAAGAACTTAATTTTAAGTAATAGATATTAACTATATCCTACATTGCAGAAAAAAAAATACGAAGACTTAAAAAGGGCTTACAACTATATATATCCATCAGAATATAGAAATGAAGCATTTTCTAAAATTAGGGCTAATATCATAGACTAGGGGCGCCTGGGTGGTCAGTCGTTAAGCATCTGCCTTCGGCTCAGCTCATGGTCCCAGGGTCCTGGGATCGAGGCCCGCATTGGGCTCCCTGCTTGGCGGAAAGCCTGCTTCTCCCTCTCCCACTCCCCCTGCTTGTGTTCCCTCTCTCGCTGTGTCTCTCTCTGTCAAATAAATAAATAAAATCTTAAAAAATATATATATCATAGACTAAATGACCCCTTTATTTTAATAGTGAAATCAAACTCCAGAGACTTTTGGTTTTAGTTCTTTTGCTAGTATGTTTTGGGTCCCTATTTAAGTTTACTGATTTCTATGCATCTCATTTTTAAGGTAATATTTCCATCCAAGTCCAAGGTTGATATAAACTAAGTTTACCTTTTATTTGTTCACTTCACTGTAGTGTAATGGTTAAAAGCATAGGCTCTTATCTCAAATTGCATGGGTTTGAAACTTGTCTCCATAACCTGTCTTTGTACAAATGGCCTTAATTCTCCATGCCTCAGTTTTCTCATCTATAAAATAGGTTTAGTAGTAGTACCTGCTTCGTTGGGTTAGTGGGAGGATTAGGTAAGTCAACATAAATGAAAACTTAGAACAATGCCTGGTGAAAAGTAAGTGCTCAATGGTGGCTAGCTGTTATTATTTTTAAACTGCAAAGGAAAAAGTGACTATGAGATCCCTAGAGAATTAGGTACATTTTAAAATGAGTAGATAAATCATATGCCTCTTCCCTTGTCTCTAGGCAGGATTGAATTTAAGACCCCAGTAACAAATAATTGTCTTTCCCAATCAAAAATAAATTCTAAAGAGGAGTAGCTGGTATTCTATCTGTAGGAAGATTTTTTCCCCAGTATCGTCCTAAAACATTTCAAGTGACTATCGCTGAACACAGAATCCATTTGCTTCAGTGTTTCTCAAACACTTTTGATTTTCTCCCAACCTTCAGGCTCTAGAAGCATGTCAAGGTATCCTCCAAACCTCTACTAATCAATCCTTCATATATCCTATTATATATACCCTAAAAAATAGTCATATAATTAACATTAACATACTCACATAACATTAACATACTCACAATTGAATTCTAATTCTAAAATTTTACCTTAAACTTGATCCTATATTAAGTAAAGGGGAACAATGACCAGGAATTAAAGGGAAACATTCAAATGGGATAACTCCAAACTGTACCACCTTATGGAACAATCGTTTTAAATGGCATTGCTAACTCTCCACAAATAACTTGATTTGCAAAGCACCATACAGATTAAGACATTAACGTTGATCACTTTAAACACCAACTTAACACAACCGGCTAGCTAAATATGTTTCTAGCAGTTGTTGAAATTATGGTATGAGTTCTTGAATAATGACTTAATTTTGAAAGAGTGCTTCTACTCAAAGTTGTCATGCTATTTCTAGATTTTTAAGATCCCAATAATTTAGCTCTGGAAGATAGGTTATATATAAATAGCCTCTCTCTTCCTTGTTATATGCGTGAGAGAATGCATCTATGTTTATATATATATACATATATATGTGTGTGTGTGTATATATATATATATAGTCTTCCCTAATGCACACAAACTTATGCATATACACATATAGTCATTTAACACATGTACTCATGTACACGTGTAAATATTCGGTTAGAAGCCCTTCTCTACTTATGGAGTTCTCTTTAACTCAAAAAGCTAGAATGTAACTATACTGATCTTAGATCAGAAGGAGAGGACATAAAAAATAGTGATTGAGGGTAGGTGATCCAGGAATGGTACTATAATTTTTGAGACTTTGGGAAATTGGTTTGCTTTGATTTCAGAGACACCTGCTTTGATTTCGGAGATACCTTTCAGGAGGCCGAAATCCAAACCAACTGTGAGATATGTGTGACACCTTTTCATAATCTCCTTTTGTTGAGGAGGAAAGAGTGGGGCAAGGTTGAGAGTTATACTCAAGAGCACTATATGGTGAGATTGGTCCTTTTTACTCTAAATTCCTTCCTTTCAGAATATTAGAATTTGATGTGACCCTGGAGAACATATAATTCATAACCCACATTTCTAAATCTTTCTGGTGGTCTGTAAGTGTGGAAAGTTGCATAGCCTGTTGGTTTAAGTTGGGCCAACTGTGGTGGTCACTCATACATCTTTTAATGTATGGAAATCAAATAGTCAGCATACCAAGGTTTGGAGACGCTTGACATTTCCCACTTTCAAAATCAATCACCAATCTGAACGCCATGGCTATTACTCAGAGATTCAGAGATTTGCTCTAAGCAGAGACCATGACCTTGGAACAATTATTTTCTCAAAAGGCATTACCAACAATGATGAGAGCAAAGCGCCCAGACTGCCCTCCAGTATATGAATCCCTGGCCAGGAAATGGCTACGAATCTTCCATGAGTAGTATGAGTTTGGCTCAAATCTTATTTTGATGCATTTATATTTCATAAGCATTGCATTTAGACAAAGTTAAAATCAGCAAGTAAAAAAAAAAGTACTTACTTAAAGATTTTCTGTGCTCTGGTTTCTGTTCTTTTATATCATTATCGTAGTGACTTAGTAATTCAGTACTGGAGGATCTCTGGATTTTGAATAATTCCAGGTTTCTTGATGAACCACTTGGATCCTTTGGCTGGAAATAACAAACAATTAGACTGAACAATTTTACAAGGAAGAAAGGATTCACCAAATAGTTTAGTGATCTATTTTGATGTTAATTTTAAAGGGAAGACTGAACTAAGACAATTATTTAAGGACAGGGCCTCTATGCTAAGCTCAAATTTAATAATAGCTATATATATATGTATATATATACATAAAACTTACTAAATGCTCTGCATTACCCCAAGCACTCCACATGTATTAACTCAATTAATCATCACAGTAATCCTATGAGGTAGATATCATTATTATTCCTACTTTCCAGACAAGGAAACTGAAGCCAAAAGAGATAAGTAATTTGTTTAAGGCCACACAGCTAGCAAAGGATGGAACCAGGATTCAAACTGAGGCAGTTTGACGCCAGAGTCCACTCTAAATGACAACAACAAACTCTGTGTGTGGGTGGGTGGATGTGGGCGTGAGCACTCAAGCATGCCTGGATAAGGGAACTATATGGTTGATGGAGAAAAGTCAATCTGTTATTTTTTAAAGTTGTAGTCCCAAAATGATATAAAGGAAGACTGCAATTAAATAGCAATAAAATCACACCGAAAATGCAGTATTTTCCTATTATATACCTTATTAAAAGCTCTCAAGAATAGTTTTTCCTCAAGATTTTGCAAATATTAGTGTCCAAAAATTAGATGTTTCGTCTAGAATCAGTATATAATGGTAATTTTAAGTAATTTGATTCTTATAAATATACTTTAAATGTATGATTTAGGGTAATTTCATGAAATTTTAGACTCATAATTTTCATGAGAAGAACAATCTAGTTTCACTGGAAGAACAATGAAAATCAGTATAAAGGATTATTATTTACTGGTATTATAACAGTGAGTATGGGCTTAAATACATTGATATTTATTTTCGAGAATATGTATTACAGACAACATAAACTGAAAATGTGAAAACTCAGTAGTCATTAAGTGCTTGTGTGCTTTTTACAGCTTCTAGTAAATGAATGTCCATGTCATTTCAGGGGGAAAAATGAATGCACTGTGTTTTTCATTTGAAAGAGAGAAGTCAAATGACATTTAGCTCTACGAATCACGTCTGTTGAAATGGTTTTTTGTGGACTTTATTTAAACTTAAAATAACTTAATATCTCTCCATCTATAGGATCCATTTAAATGTGTGTGTGTTATATGCCTAAGCAATAATTTAAGTGACAACATTTTAATTAATAAAGGTAACAGCCAAAACAAATACATACCAATCTGTCAATTGCATTTTTGATAGCATGGAACCAATCCAATATGATGAAGTCAATATCTGACTGTAGAAGGAACTCATTTCCTGATACTGTTGTGATCTGAAAAAAAATCGACAGGTAAGCAGACCACATAAAATTGATCTCTTACATTAAAAAATGGAGATAGATATATATATCTCCAAGATATATATATATGTTGTTTAAAAAACACACTTCAATACACCAAAATATTTTCTTATATTCCAGTAATTGTCTTTCTGGGAACTGGGAGACCAGGATCATTTTGAACTGCTCTCTATAAACTGTTTTTTCATGTCATAACAAATACATTATTGTTTTAATAATAGAACGATTAACTCAGAGTAGGACTAAAGTTGAATTACTCCAACTCAAGGAGAAGCAAGTCAGGAAGTTCAGAATGATGCAGACAGTACCCACTTAAGTCAGAACCTAAGAAAAATGCACCCGGGTGTGTCAGAATTCATTCTGCGCTTTTGGCTCTTTCCTGTTTGTCTTTTTCAAATCTAATAGTATCTCTATATTTGATTTCCTTTTATGGAGGGCTGTAAAACAGATTATTTACCAAAGAGACGAATGCAGACTTTTCCAAAAGGTCATTCAAATGAATAACATTTGGCTATTTCTACTTTCCTATCATAAAGATCTATAGGAAAGTAATAAAGGACTAATTTCACCCACAAAAGGAGTATATTAGAATAAAAGTTTATTTACATATTTGAACCTCTCATGGAGAGTATTTATCAAGTGAACATCCCCGTTCCAGACTCTCAGAGCTATTAAGTAGTTGGCAATATTTAACATGTAACTATACGTTTTTCATTACAGCGAATCTTTTCCTCTCCAGCATCGTGAGAGAAGAATGTGACCCTATAGAAACAGAGCAATGCTCTTTATTTCACACATAAAAGGCTACTTAGAGATGAATTTGATTAGAGTGGGTGTGGACACGCTTTCTGTATTAGGCCATCAATCAGAACTGTGAAGATTTTCCCTTTGTATTGACTTTTTGTTTCAACAAGAAGATGAACATTTCCCGGCTACTGTCACACATCAAGCAAGGCTTCAGAGTTTTAGAGGACTGACATTTCAAAATACTCAATCAGGAGCTAGTCACCTCTTCTCAGCCTTCCTTGCTCTAAATCGGAGGTGAACACTGACATGTGCCCACAGGTTCAGAAAATCACAAATCATGCTTTAGGATGTCTCTATAATTCTATCATTAAAGTGACAATTATTACCCAAAATAGCTCACTCTGAAGGTTTCAATGATTCTTACGGCAATATTTAATGACCAATGATCCTGGAGTTTTAAAGAAATCTTCAATTACACACATACATATATATTCTCTCATCATTTATTTTTAGAAAAAACGATTCAGAGATGCAACATCACACTCAGGGCTGCAACACAACCATTCTTGAGTGAGATGCGTTCCGACGTTTTACAACTGTAAGGAGAGGAACTCTCCAAGTATATGCAATTATGAGAAGTGAAAGATTAGAAAATAAGAGGAATTTAATTATCCACATTAGAATTTGACAGACTACAGGGGCCAATTGCTCTTTTTTTTTTTTTTAAGTAAAATTGCATGTACGATTTGGGATGGCTCAAAATAGCCTCCAAATAGTCCTCTGTTTTATGTATCTATTAAAAGACAGTTAAGCTGATGTTTGCCTAATTATCTGAACACCCTAGCAATGTTCTTTACTTACATAAAGTTCCAAATATTTACTTTATAAAGTGTTGCCACAGAAATAGCAATCTAGAAATATAAGGTCTCTTGTAACTAACCTAAGAAAACTGGTAATGCCCTTGACCTCTACCTTCCTCCTAATCTAAATTTAAATATTTTGATTATGAATGTATTAAATAACATCACAATTTGTTAACACACACAAAGAAATATGAATTAGCCCAAACACAATGTACAATCTAATATATTTCTTCACCATTATAAATAAACCATTATTAAAATTGTAAAAAGAATTTCAAAGTACAAGAAGCAAACATAATTAGATTTACTATATTCTGAGGGTTTAGGAAAGAGCTCACAGTTCAGTTTTCAGTCCAGTAAATTCAAACAGTGATAAAATGTAAGTACTTCAGCAGTACATTTGCATTTTTGGTGCATGCTATGCAGTGAAAAGGAATCTTTTACTGCCAACACAACCAAAAACAAAATGTATTTTAAAAGTTTCTTTATCCAAATATATGACTGCATTAATTGTACATAAGCAGTGATTTATGAATTCATTTGAGGACACTGGATCAGAGAACTATATGAATGCAATTCATTCAAAATATACTATCAGAAAGATACAGTTCACATTCTTTCCTCTGTCTTCCCACTAATCTTTCCAGTTACTAGGCAGTCTGGAGAAGTCTGCTACTGCTCTCTACAGTTTAAATGCATCCACTTCTTAATTACAGTCAGTAATTGACTTTGTTCTGCTCTATCCCAGACATTCACAGGAAAGCAGTTTCAAAGTCTTTGCTCAAGTCCATTTAATTCAGCTTCCTAGCCACATTTTACATTACCTCCTTAAGGTTTTCTGCTAAATGGTTTGCTGAATCATATTTGCAGTTTGAACAATCAAAATTTCAACACTCTTGGGGAAAAAAGACATCAGTAAAGACTGTTAGCTTTGACTAAACCTTTTGATTGAACAATTCCTGATGACAATCTAAAGTGATGTAATAACAGGCATAAAAGATTTGATATTAAGCCATGCTAATGTATTCTTTCTATATCATGTTTTGCTTCCGTGACAGATGCCGGCACAAGGTGAATGAAGAAAGAACTTACAGCAAGCACAACAGGTTTAGGCAAGAGTGGCTGGTCTCCATTTTGTTCGAAGCCTACTTTAGACAAACATGTCTTGAAATCCCTCCTTGCCACCAACTCCTATTTTGAGCAATCTTAGTGAAATGTGCTAGTGTTGTCAATAATAGATATCTTTAATTGCCTGTCTGGGGAAATTTGCCTCAAACTTTTCACACTCAATAAGGATCTGTTTGAATTCTTGCTGGTGACACATGGATGTCTAGGAAATCATATGAATGTATCCACTGGGCAACATGAAGAATAGACACGTTCTTTAAGGCTTTTGGGTACTATTTCAACAATAGTTTTCCTCTGGGCTAGGAACCTAGGTCTGTGTCCTTCTTGTGGTTCCTCTGAAGATGGAAGCATGTTATCTCCCAGCTCCAAACTCCACCAATAAGTGAGAAGGAGAGGAGAAATTTGTTGTTCAGGCTTTAATTAACACATGGAATATTATTATGCTAATTTAAACATCTTTGAGGAGTTTTAATGAATAATGTTTATGTTTATTTAAGTATTGCCCTTTTCAGTATCGTCAATTAAGTATCGCCCTTGTCAATATACAGTCTGGCATTTAGTCTTTCCTGTGTTCGATTTTAATTTAAATGAAAAGTAATATGTAGAATGGCATTAAACTATTAAAAATTTCTGTAATTTGGCTTACCAGAATAGAAACAAAAACTTTTTAGAATTTCACATTTTTTCCTAATTATAAGAATAATTGTATTTATTATGAAGAATTTGGAAAAAATAAAGATAGCAAAAAAGCAAATTCCAACTATTCATGACTCCACAGAGTAAACACTATGGACATATTAATTTAGTTATTGCCAATCTTTTATAAATAATAATCAAATGTATATGACAATGATTCATACAAAACTTTATGCTATGGATAGATACCTTATCAATAAAACATATTTGATGGCTAAATATTACTGGCTATTTCCATTACACTTGATCTCAAATGCATGTTGAGACTATCAAAGGTGCAAGAGATAATGAGTGATATGCGTTCCCCTCTTTGATAGTAGCACCTTTCCTATCACAGAATAATTCCACAAATAATTCTTTGTTCAGGAGACTGAGAGGGGTGTCTCTGACCAAATACCCCCCTAGTCATCAAGGACTGATTAAGCATCCATTAAGTGCAAAGCACATCACTAGAAGCTAGGGGTACACCCCCCCAAGCCTCAAGAGCTCACAATCTGTTTGCATAAATAGGACATATGCATATAAAGATAAATAACAATAGAAAATAGCTTATACCAAGTCCCAATGTGAGTGGCACAGACAATGCTCATGTCAAGATTTCAGAGGAGGGAGTAATTACTGCAGACACAGTCACATCATGGAATTATGCATAAACTGTTGGTCATGATACGTTATTTTTTAAAGGTTGATTGTATCAGAACTTTAGTATATTAAGGATATGAAAATACTACCACTTGGTATGCAAAGTGATATCAGCTTTAATGATCTCAAAGCACATAATAAACATTCTTTAAAGGCAGCTTCCCTCCACTATCATAAAGTAATTTTGCAAATGAAGAAAATGAAGCAAATGAGAATGTCATTCTATCAAATTGGCATCATTTAAAATGATAGAATTAAGAGATTACAAAGATCTTGATTTCTAGTTCACTAGTCCTCAGCAAAAATCTTATACAGTCAAGGACTCTATGCATATGGGAAAAGGAATATGGTGATTTGGTTTCAGTTGTGAAATCTGGAATGCAGATCTTAGAAAAAAGTCCCTTGTTTCTTTACTGTTATGTTAAAGATAACCCAATTTTATAGGATCACCCAATATCCTTATTCAGATGTTTTCATCTTTTTTTTCCCCCTGAAAAACAACTACTCTCCTACTATGAAAAAATATATCTAAAACAGGATTGGGGCATCCAAAAACATTCCTTCAAATCCTGGAAAGGACTAAAACAATCCTACATTTGAACTAGGTATCATTCATATTTTGCTTATGATCAGTCTTTGAATATGAACCAAAGGAGAATTTATTCCATCTTAATGAAGCTGAAACTATATGTAGGAAATGTGTAATAAATATGCTAAATATTCAAACAGTCCTAAAAAATGTTAAATGATATGGCTACAAGGATTCTTACAAATAAGTGGATTACCCATTTAGGAAGATGGAATTTAATTACTATTGTATTTGGAGACACTTTGGACTTCATGATGAAGTCATTATATTTGAATTAAATTAAGTAGTATAAAAATTTATGTCAAAATATACTAAATTCATTTGAAGTGAATATAAATTATTTTTTGAAATTAATTTTGGCTCTATCTTTATTGAATTCTAACAGCATAAAATATAGGTATATATTTTGGCTACATTATAGTGAGGGTTCAGACCTAAAATTGAAGAAATAATGCTTAAAAAAAACCCTCAGATTCACATTTTTTTCATCTTGCATCACACTCCACAAGTATCCATTTGATATAGCTGATCAAATAAAGGTTGTCATGGTTATACTTATAGTTAAATTACTTGGTCTCAAAGGTGTTTATGACCACCAATGAAATTACGTTATCAAGCTGCATGCCTCTCTCAAATTACAGTCTGGTTTGAGTAACTCCTAACATTTTTCTTAACATGTTGAGCAAAGTTAACATAAAACTATGGGTAAAATATCGGTTAGAAGTAAAAGGTCTTCAGGGTCCCTGGGTGGCTCAATCCTTAAACGTCTGCCTTCAGGTCAAGTCATGATCGCAGGGTCCTTGGATCTAGCCCCACATCGGGCTCTGGGCTCAGCGAGAAGCCTGCTTCTCCCTCTCCCAACTCCCCCTGCTTGTGTTCCCTCTCTCGCTGTGTCTCTCTCTGTCAAAATAAATAAATAAAATCTTAAAAAAAAAAGTAAAAGGTCTTCAATTTGTCTTTCCAAAAATGTTTCTTGTTAAAACATTTTGTGAGAAAGTATCTGCCTTGTGTTCCCAATGTTGCTAGATGTTAAGTAAATATATGCTGATTATAAGAAAAAAAAAGTTGCTTTGGCAACTCTCTTATTAAAATGCATTTGTAACCCCCATCTGTCATGAAAGTTTTGAAAAGTTTGTTTACTTTGGATAGCAGCCTTATCCAGGGTTACCCTAGCAAACAATGATAGCAGTCTTCAGAAGTTGTGTGAAGAACAAGCCACTAGGGATCCATTTTTGTTTTAATTGGCACACACAAACACTTTTCTGGTCTGTCAGGAAGATCAAGCTAATATGCATGGAGGGTGTTATATTCTTAGCTTTGGGGAGCAGTAAAGCTCCCTTTATTTAAGTAATTTAAATGATAGACTGCAAAAACTTCGCAAGTCAGAAAAATGTTTTATACTTTCTTAGGGAATATTTGTTTTAAGCAACGGAAAACGTTCTACATATCTAAAGATGTTGAACCTTATGTTATAATTACCCTTTCTTTCTTCTGACTCCATGAAATATTCTTAAATCTACATGCTACTAAATAAGGTTAGCCACCAATGGATCCTGAATTTCCACAACTCCCCCTGTATTAACAAATGTGTGTTCATTAGTTTCCAGATGTTTATTGGATATGTTTTCAATATGTTTGGGCTTGATTGATTTGCATGTACATTTATTGAAACTCTCAGTGGTGTCATCATATCAAAATAACCTGCCCATGTAAGCAATTTCTTATTTAATGGAAAGTAAACAAATGTTAGACTACATAACAAAACAGATCCCCAAGTGAATTTCAAAATCTAAGGTTTAAGGCCCACCTTTCAAGAAACAGTGCTTTTTAATTGAAATTGAGTTGTACCTTTGACACCCAAATAATTTGGTTCATGCAGATTTGTTCTGCATAATAAAACTGTCCCTACAGTGAATATTCATATCTATATCACTTGCCCACTCTACCTTTCTATTTGTTAATGAAATACCCAAGCCCCAAATTTATGTCAATCAAATAAATGTTAAACAAAAACTCTTGTGCTTTCTTTTATCAGTAGGAAAATGTTTTAAGTACTGAGAAACAGTCTTCTCAATATTCATGAAAGAATACTATCTAAGTAATTAGTAGATAGTTTAGCAGTTTCCACAGTTTTGTAGGCAGCTACACCAAAATTTTGCCTGTGGTGCTCATATGAAAAACAACAGAAAAAGTGACTAATCGAAGCAGTTGGTGTACAAAGATATCAGCTTAGAGTTTTATTGCTGTTAATGTTAATTTCTAAATTTGGGGGAGTAGTTGTCTCTGGGTAAACTAATCATCCTAGGACTCATGTTTGCTGGTACCCACCACTCAATCAGTCACTGCCAATCACAGATCAGTTTTTAATCTGAGCTATGTTCACTGTGCAAAATTACTCATTTAGTCCCATGACATTTGGAAACTGCAGCTCCCACTATTTTCAAATTGGAATGATTTTCATTATGTCTGTTATTTATGCAATGCCTGATTTAAAAAAATTAACAAGTAAAAAAGTATAAATATAAAATCTCCCTTTCCCCAAAGTATACTAAATTATGGTCTATCCTTCAATATTTTTTGACCCATGGATTAACATTATATATGTACTTATAATGAAAATATCATGTCATGAAAAATTTTTATGCACATAAATATCTGTACTACCATCATCTCCCACATGGATTCAATAACAATATCTTTTGATTTCCCCACCATCTCATCCACACTTTCTCTTCCTATCCATATTCCATATTGTAGCCATCGTCTTTCTGAAATTTGTATCTAATCATCCTATTCCTCTGCTTGATTACATTCTGCGACTCCCCACAGATGTTACATTGCAGTGCAAACTTTAATTCAGCCTCCCAGACCCTGTGTTCTCTGCCACGTACCCATACTGCAGCCCCCTGCTCTATATTTCCCTTTGCGTCTCTATGACCCAGCCATATTGAAATTTTTTTGTTCCCAAGCTGTCCCATACTCATTTTCATTTCTTCCCTTACGGTAGGTTTCCATTGCCCAGAACCCTCTGATTCCTCTATCATATCATTCAGATCAATTTAGATGTCCCCTTTTCAGAAAGGGTTTTCTGAAATAGATATACCTCCTATGCACTCCCATGATATCTTGATACTACTTTATTATAAAGAAATATTGGTCTGCATTGCAATTCTCTGTTGATTTCTCTGTTCCCCCTACTACACTATATTCACTCTGAAGCCAAGGGCAATTGTCTACTTAATGTGTGGCTGCACAACCCACACCTATGAGGCATTAAGTAAATAATAAATAGATGAACATTATCTGCCTTCTATATTTCAGTGAATACATTATATGCTAATGTTAGATATGCCACAGTATATTTAATTCATCCTCCATTGTAAAAAAAAATTATGGTAAATAAATTTATATTTAGATTTAGCCTGTTGGACTCAGTGTAGATGATCCCAATTTTGTTGGCAACATCCAAAACATCATAGTCAGGGGCCAGCCGAACATAGGCTTTTTTCTCTCCATCAAGCCCGATCAAAGTGTTAACCTTGGCCATGCCAGCGGCCTTCTTTACAACCGTTTAATCTTGTGCTTGTTGGTTTTGACATCCACAATGAACACAAGTGTGTTGTTGGCTTCTATTTTCTTCATGGCTGACTTGGTAGTCCCGCGGAACTTGATGATGGCATAGTGGTCAAGCTTGTTTCTCCTGGGGGCTCTCTTCCAAGAATATTTGGGCTGCCTTTGGAGATGCAGTGTCTTGGCCTGCTGGAAGGTAGGTGACATGCAGATCTTTCTTTTGTGACTATGGGCGTCTTTAAGTACCGTGTTCTTGACCTTCAAATCCTTTGCTTTGGCTTCAGTTTTGGGAGGGGCAGGAGCTTCCTTTCTCAACTTCCGTGCCATTTTCATGAAAGACATACATTGTAATACAATTTTAAAGGTTGCAAAACCATTGTGTTCTTTTAGGCAATCTAAGTAGTTTATTTTGACATCACTAATACCACTTTTATCAGAGTAGAGTAGGCAATCCATTACGAAGGTTGAGAACGGCAGTCTGAGGTTATATTTTCCCATCACTCAACAAGTTCTAGACTTCAGACAATAGGATTAAATTTGGAGGAGTCAGGAAGCACCAAGAGTGGGTTTATATTTCCATACATATCTCTAGAATAAAATGTTCTTGATTATACTGAGTTGATACTGTGGGAAATTGGATCAAAGTTTAAGATTTTCAAGAGTTAATACTTAGGTTAATGGGTCAAGTCTTTAGAGAACCTCAGTGATGCAAAGGTGCTCATTGCTTGTCAATCAACATTGCAGCCATCAATTTCACTAAAACACGATTAACATCAATAAACAAGCAAACTGTGGGAAGACAAGTGGCAATATTTATGTTACCAAGAGTTTTATTTAAAAGTATTAGCTAATTAAAGATACAGTGACTTAGGCAGAAATGGGTAATTGTCACAAGTTTATTACTTACACGTTTCCCATTAATAAGTGCTGAGACTGCACAACAAGAATAAAAGATGTTGCAGTATGTATCTCTATGCTATTGTAACATATTTGGCCATGATGATGATTGTTTATAAAACATTCAAGAATTGTTCCATGTCTACTTACATTAATGAGAACACCTGTTAACTTTAGTGCTGTACAGACTTATTTGCATTAGATTCAGGTTTTTGCATACTGTACATCACTTTTTGAAACAATTAGATGCTTATAGAGAAATATAGCTGAGTGAAAAACAGCAGCTTGAATGCCTTCCGGCTCAAGACAATTCAATTCCAGGTTTCAGTGAAACACAGAAATCTGCCGAATTACAATACTGACAGAAGTGAAGGTAGGAGTATTATATATATATATATATATATATATATTACATTCAGAGAACAGAAGATACATATTAAAATCTGCGCTTTAATCTTCAAGTAAAATCACAACCAACTAAGTTTCCAGACAAGGATGCCAACCAGTAAGAAATGACAGTGCCGTCACAAAGTGGATTCTCCGTAATCTTGGGGACTTCTTACCCAAGGATGATCTCTTTACCAGTCCCAGAAAGCCAGATGATTTCCACAAGTGAAAACGCGCAGACCACTGCCCACTTGGCATTGTTTACAACTGTTGGCCATAGGGCCCTTTCCATGTGAGGACAGCCCTGAAAGGAGTGAAGGAGCTGAGGACACTCTCCCCGCTCCCCTGAGTCTATCACTTCTGAGCTCCCAGTCACAGCATAACCCAAACCTACCCACTTTTTCTAAGTTATTATATCATAATTCCCTCAGAGAAGCCAGTGAGTCTGCCTTATTCATTACTCAGAAAAAACAGTAGTAACTTTTGTAGGTCTCACTCTATTGGCACATCTGTCTGCCACTCCCCATAGGATGTTAAAACTTCTGTGATTTAAATATTTTCAGTTATTGAAAAGGGAGCACTCGCACAAATCTGTGGATTCACAGCCTCTATTATCATCATTATATTTAAGAGGTGCAATATTTACATCAAAATGACTCAGTTGGTGATATATTCTAAAGATAAATGTGTATTTATGATCTGAAGAAGTGTGATTTATAACTACTTTGTCAGACATAAACAGAGTGCCTCTGTGCTATTCTAGTAAATGCAGATTAGCCAGGGCACAGATGAACTCTTTTCATAGGACTAATTCTACCTTGACCTGGGAAATGAGGGAACTGAGGATTCCCCTTGGAGAATGTGTAGATCACAAGGAAGAATGGTATTTGTTTCCTTCTCTACTGGCTCACTATATAGTCGGGGAAGAATAACAAATATTAGGTGAGGATTTGGGGATCAACTAGTGAATTTTTTTAAGATTTATTTATTTGATGGGTTAGCCTGGTGATGGGTATTATAGAGGGCACGTTCTGCGTGGAGCACTGGGTGTTATGCACAAACAATGAATCATGGAACACTACATCAAAAAACTAATGATGTAATGTATGATGATTAACATAACAATAAAAAAATCAAAGAAAAAAAGATTTACTTATTTGAGAGAGAGAGAGCTGCAGGGAGAGGCAGAGGGAGAGGAAGAGAAAGTCTTAAGCAGACTCTGCACTGAGTGTGGAGCCCCATGTGGGGCTCAAGGTCACGACCCTGAGATTACGACCTGAGCTGAAACCAAGAGTTGGGTGCTTAACTGACTGTGCCACCCACATGCCCCTCAACTAGTGAATTTTTGTTGTCTGGAATCCATACCTATGTAATTCAAGAAGTTAACACTATAGTAAAACCTTACTTTTAGATTCTGAAAATTTTGAAATTGTATTTAACCAAGTACTTGACAATCTAGATTTTGTCCTCCATAAAGTAGCATCATTATTCATGAAAGATGATGCATTAAGCATATGTGTAATTAGGATGTTCACAAATGAGGAGAAATTTCTCTTTTCTCATAAATTCTAGGCTCAAGTAAATTGAAAATTTTGAATTTTTTTTCTGAAAATATGCAAAAATGATAATTCTGCCTATTGGAGAAAATCCCTATTTATTCAAAAGAGTTATCTTTAAGCAAACATACAAAAAGTATCGAGCATTTTAAAAACTATAGTTTAGTGGCATATTATATATAATACAATGGTATATAAAATATAATTTAATGGTACTTAAAAAAACCACTTGTGATTATATGGTAGACAATGGCATCTGTCAGTTGAGCAACAGGACACATATTTAATAATGGAAACATTTGACATTTGGAATGACGTACACATTACTCTATACTAAATATGTGCAAAAATAATATTCCTTATTCCCCCACCCAGCCAAAATGATATTTGTGTTAAAAATAGAACCATTTAAAAATGTTGGACTTAAAAAAGATATTGGTTGCATTATTAGTGACTATATAGGGTGATTACATAATTTATTGCCTAAATTGTGACAATTTTGAAACAAAAAGGTATTATTAATTATTATTAATTACACCAGGACAATAGGTCTACCTTGTATACATTGGGACATATGGATCACTATTTATCATACACAACAGTGGGGAGCAATTCAACAGCCACTGATCTTTAGGGGCCTAGAGAACTCCTATTAATGTCAAATTCTAGGAAGTGTGAAGTATTCTAAAATAAGTTGGCAGTGACCTTTGCTCTTAAGAAGCTTATAATCTAATGTGACAAATAACAGCAACATGGGAAAACAATGAGAAACAATAATTACGATTTAACACGGGGCCCATATACTCATTTTTAAGGAACAAACCACAGTTTCTCTAAGGGTAAACTGGAGTCCTCAGGGAAGAAGGTTGGAGAAGGTTCTTACAAGGACAGATGAGACTTAGTAGAAGAAAAGGAGGGGAGAAGGAAGGTGATGGGAGCAGTTTGTGCAATCAATGAGAGGCAGGAGAGAACATAGCATCTCCTAGAGGACATTCAGAAGCTGTTCCTAAGTCCTCTTTGTGGGTTCTTTTCCCTTGGTTCATCCTTAAATGGAGGTGTCCATCAGCATTCTCTCCTAAGCCTTGATTCTTCTCACTTAGGGACACATTCCTGAGTGACATTATCAACTCCATTTTGTTTTAACTGGAGTTATAAACCGATAAATCCTTAATTTATATCTCTAGTTCAGACATCTTTACCTGTTTAATATCTATTTGGTATCTATTTCAGTGTAAGCCATGATTATCCCTGGTCTGATCTCTCTACTACTAGTTTGGGTTTTTACTAGCCATTCTCTACATCCTCTTATTAATGAATTCTTGATTTCATCCTTGGAGATCTTTATAAGTAGATTCTCATGCTCACTGGGACCTAAAGAATCGGACTCTAGGAGTAGAGCCCCAGAATCTGTTTACAGAGCTCCACATGCAATTTGAAAGTTACTTGCTGCTCTAGACTTTAGGTAGATGATCTCCAAACCTATACCTGTCACAAGTCATTTAAAAGTCACTGACTGGATTCTTATTATCTTAAAGACAAGCCTAAATTCTCTAATATGGACCACTGAGTGCTTCACGACTTCTCTCTCTTTGTCTCCAACCTTTTCTCTTCAAGTCCTCTACTTACTAACTACATAACTTTGAGCAAGTTATTTAGAATCATTGTGTCTCAATATCCTCACCTATAAGCTGATGAAAATTATAATACCACATAGGACAATTGTGCAGGCCATATGAGATATAATTCAGGAAAAGAATTTAGCATAGTACCTCGTACATAGTTAGTACTTTAAAATACTATGGTTATTGTTATTTGATTCTTTGGGTTCCCTGGACTTTTACAAACTTACTCTTTTCCTTCAGGAAACTAGCCAAATATTACCTGCTCAGGAAAGGCTTTTCTAACCTCAGTAGGTCAAAAAAGAAGCATCCCTCTGGTCGTCCATACCTACCTACTCCATCGTGGTGTTTATCCCACCATTGAACTTACCAAGTCTCTTGTCTGATGTTTGCTACACTTTAAACTCCCTGATGATAATGACCACGTCATGTCCCCAACACTTAGCGGATCATCTGGAACACCATGGGCCCTCAAGAAAGGGTTAGGGAATGAATGGAAGCTCAGTTGACATAGGTTAATACTGTAGAGTTGTAGTATTCAGATAACAGAAGACCTTTACATTTAGAAACCGTGTTTGATTTGTTCCATTAAGCAAGAGGAAAGCAATGCTAGATCCCTGAGCAGATCTATCCGTAGAGCTGAGAATAGGGTCAGAGGGCCAGACGCATTCGCCTAAAGCTGGATCTGTATTGCAACTGCCCTAATCGCTGGTAGGACTCTGTCCTCCCAGGCTGTGCCAGGGCAGCTCTTCTGAAAAGACGATACACCACTTCTGTCTGATGTAAGTGCCTCTTCCATTGTCTCCTGGGCTTTCTGGTTCCCAGCCTTTTGACCCTTCTTTTTACACAGCTCAAGCTGCTTGCTTTCCTGCCTTTGGTTTTAGATGCTACCTCGTGAGATGCTTGGTATTTGGATTCAGATCTTTATCTCACCTCAAGGTGACGTGACATGATCTCCAGTCCTGATAAATAAGAATACACCCAGTTCTCATTCACTGAAGTTCAGCTCTTTAAGTATATCCTTACCCTGTTTCCTGGCTTCCGATTCCCTAGTCTGGTGGCTTACAGAGTGCACCAGACCCTCTCAGCTGGCAGGAGTCCTTTCTCCAATACCCCTTTCAGGAACTGGGGCTCTGCTGAGCATCTCTCTGATTCTCTCTCCCTGCCCCCCTTCTTTAACTCCACCTTCCATCTGCCTCATCCACCTAAATTACCAGACATGTAACCAAACAATAATCCATACTTGCATTCAAGGCAGATGGTCATATGAGTATCTGAAAATGAGCCATTTCAGTGAATTCATTGATTATCAAATTGGCCTGGGAAATATTCTTGTTATTTCAGGTTGGAACTCACACTCTAACTCTAACAGCCTGGGCTGTATTCTGTCGTCTTAGTTTTTGTTTCTGTATTCTGTCCAGCAGACACACTTCCTTCCGAGATTATCAGTTTGACTTCTCCCTAGCACCGGTCTCAACTGTAGTTTTTTTGCCTGCTTCATCAAGGTTGTTCTATTGCCATTAACTGCATTTTTCCTGATCCCAAGAAATAATCCTAATCCCTGAATAAATGATGTGATTTTTATCCCCTAATTTCTGAGGCTCACTATGAACCATTGTGTGGTTTATCATTCTCCAGGAACATAAGGAGCAGGGCATTAAACAGAATATTTCCCCATCATTACAACCAGTATCTGGCTTATAATTTGCCACTCTTGATGAATGGGTCACGGCACTGGATTCATATTTTCCTGAATTTCATCCATAAGGTTTTCTAAAAATGTTTGAATTTTAAGTAGATTAAGTTTATATGTAGCATGTGAATTTACCTGAAAGCAGATGCGGGAGACATTAATAGAAGAATTTATTTCAAAGTTAACGAAGACACTGCCCAAGAGGTATAGTCTCATGATGGCTTTCAAACTTTTTTGACCAAGATCCTTGGTAAGAAATATATTTTACATTGCCAATTCATACCTCTTCCTTGACTCTCTCTCCCTCTCTTTCTCAGACAGGCACAATTCTATTGATCTGTCTATGCATCCATTCGTCTATTATTCTACATATAATATTCAATACATATCCTATAAGTTTGTGTATTTGTGTGTATATATGTATATATCATATACTGAAACAATACTACTTTCCCTTGCAATAAGTATATGAGATACTGTATGCATTTCTATTCTAGCCTATTATTCCTTTAACTGATCTCTAAAAAAAAAAAAAAAAAAACTGGTCCCAACTCACTAAATTGATTTCTTCACCCACTAAATGGTCTTGAATGCAATTTGAAAAACACTGGTCTAAGGAGTAATGAAAGATGAAATAATCTTCAAACTCTGCTCTTTGACTTTCTCTCTCTCCACCCCTTTCTATCTCTGTCCCCACTGGTTTATAACATGCTTCAAAATGTCTCCATATATAATTTAACAGTTGAATATTTAAACCTATGGAAAGACTCCAGAATATTTGTCACGTTTTTAGCAATTAAGCCTGAGGGATCAGTAACCCTATGTAGGGGATTCTGCTCTGATAAGTCATTTCCTGCCTTTTCAAAGTAGAATTAGGATGTGGTTCTTTGGGATTTGGCTTAGACCCTGGCTTTTCTAAATATACCTTAAAGCAAGAGTTTTCTTTATAAAAGAAGAGACAAAGACTTGGGTGTAATGTGCTGTTTGGAATACATTCAAGATACCTCACCGTGATCCAAAGAGAGAAAATCAAAAAGTTAAAAGCCTGGTAAACTATCACAGGCAGAGAGGGCAACTATTTGTTTTTAAGTCCTAGGTATTGAAACAATGAGCGCGCTCCACGCTGCATCCTGCAGCACCATGATACAAAGTCTGGGAGTAGTTATTAGCGTGTGTCTGTGTGATGGGAGACGGAAAGCTAAACATTTTAATAGTGTTATGGCCTCTCCTTCTCAAGTTCCCATTAATGCAAATACAGCACATGTGGTTTAATTCCCAAGAGCCTTGTAGGACACAAATCACAGATGTGGAATAAACATTATCAGAGAATATTACTCCATGGTCTTCTCCTTGCCTTCAACAGATGCCCTTATGCTCCCATGATGTCAGAAAGATACCTGATATGCTATCTTGAAGGAAATCACAGAAAGTCGGGGTTCTCAAAGGGCTTATGATGGCAAGATTTGAAAGTAGGCTCCAAAGACTTCTTGGTAAATTATGGAGGAGGCTTGGACTACATCAAGGTTTTCAGAGAACACTCACTGCTATGATAACTAAATATAGCAAAATTTACTCATCCTTTAGGCATCAAAATTACCAGAGATGTCTATATGCTCTGTGAGGAAGACAGTGTTCTTGTAATGTAACCCAGACAATATAAAGGCAGAAGGCTGACAAAATGGAGCTGGTCTATTTCAGATATTCAATAAAATTTCCCCCAACTATCCTGAATCTTCTGTGCCATCTTCCACAAAACTACAGCTCATGGTGATTGCTGCTCTGAGATCACAATCTTTTCCTTTTCTGTTTTCCATCCTCTCCCCATGATACTCTTTCCCAAAATTCTCAGGCTTAAAAATGGAGTAAATTGAATCTCTGCAATATAACTCATTATCATGACTATATTCTAAAACTGCCACTATATTTGAAAAACTTGGGTAATTTCCTTATATATTGATGAACTGCATTACCCATAGGTGAGACTTCAGCATCTATATGCTGACCTGACCTTAAAACATATTGACAATATTGTCAATTGTCATGTAATGTGATTCTAGGAGCATTAAGAAGCCTCTTTGGATGACAAACTAAACCCCTAAATCTTCTGTATCAGGACTGGAAATGTAATGATCAGGTTATTCCTTTAGATGAAGCCTTTTAAACAGTTAAATGGAAGGATAATCTTTTTGTATAGTATTTGTTCAGATATTGGTATAATATGTACATTGGAAGATGTATTAAAATAAATTAGTTCTAATAAATAGTTTTTGAAAATATTAAAAATAAGTAAAATTAGAAATATGTAAAATGAAAATTAAACCCTACCTCTAATCACATTACTCAAAGACAAGCTTTTTGATATTTAATGTACTTCTTTCTAGATTTCTGAATGTGGATGATACATACATTTTATATTAGTCATATATGGGTCAAATTAAATATACAATATTGTATCTTGCTTTTATTTTTAAATAAATAACATTTTTTGTTAAAATTTATGATTTATTTTTCTTAGAAGAGATTCTTAGAATTATTACATCACAAATACACTTTTGGAAGGCTACTGAAAGGCATTCCTAATTACTTTTTAAAGATTGTTCTCAGTTGTGCTACCTCACTATAATTAAGGAATGAGACCATTTCAAATCATATTTTATCCTAAGTAATATAATATTGTATGTATAATTAGTATTTTTTTCTTAGAATTTGTTGCTGGTATTCTTTTACATTTTTCAATTATAGGATTTTTAAAATTTATTCAAAGAGTTCTAAGCTTATTAAAACTTGGTCATAATTGCTACAAATATTGTCCCCAGTTTATTTTGAAAGTCACTTCTAAAAGTGTTATTTTTAATTTTTACATTGTAAAATTTAGAATTGTTCTTTTGTGATTTTTCCAATTAATATTTTAATTCTTAGAAATTCCTAACCATCCAGATATCAGATCTTGACTCATAATTTTTCACTATTTGTTATGATTTTTTAAACATTTGTATACTTCTTCTTAAATGTGTTTAGTTTTATGAGTACACAAGAATCTACTGTTTTAAATTTTTTTCCAAATACTGTATTATAATAGCACCATTCATTAATTAATCTTTTCTCTTCCTATAGTTTTGTGATTCTCCTGTTATCATATAGATATCATGGCCTATTTGTGGGCTCTCTGTGTGTGATTTCTCTCTTGACTTACACTATTTCAAATTTTAATTGTTCTTATTTTAGATTTTCCCTGTATCTCATGGGGTATGTTTCAACTGTTATTCCTTTTATGATTTTTTAAAACGCTTTCTAACTCTAAAACCTATTTTTTTTTAAAGATTTCATTTATTTGACAGAGAGAGAGAGAGAGAGAGCACGCACAAACAAGGGGGAAGGGCAGAGGGAGAGGGAGAAGCCGCGGACTCCCCGCTGAGCAGGGAGCCCGACATGGGGTCGATCCCAGCATCCCAAGACTCCAGGATAATGACCTGAGCCCTAGGCAGACAGTTAACTGACTGAGCCACTGAGGTGCCCAACTCTAAACCTTTCAAATAAACTTTAAATTTTTTTTCTCTTCCCCACAATATCTCCTTGGGATTTTGATAATATTATATATTAATTTGGAAAAGATGCAAAATTTGCAAATAGCAAGACTTCCTTTTCAGAAACCAAGTATGTCTCCCTATTTTAAGGTTTTGCTTATATCTCTTAGTACATTTTTATAGTTTTACTCACATAGACACGTGTAGTCTTAGGTATTAAAAACAATTTTGATAGAAGAATGGAGAGAAACTTGAGGTAATATGTATTTTAGAGAAAAAGGAAAACTATGACTCCAAAGAGAGAAAATGCTCAGAACAAGTAAATGAGGAACATTTTTTTTTGTGTTGCAGCATTTTAGCATGAGGCCAACAATTTCTTTCCTGATGACCCCAGGGAGCCCCAGACCATTCATTCCCCTGTCCCATTCATTGTCTGGCCCATGGTGAGCATTCCCTATAGGACACAGTCCATGTAAATAACTCTAAACTAACTAATGGAATAATCTAATCTAGAGCCATGTTCATTTTCTGATAATAATAGAATTATTAATACTCAAAATGTACCATTTCTACTGATCCAACTTTCTTGTTCTTAATGAGGGTAGATAAAACCCCTCCCCATCAGCAGCTGCAAAAACATTTGTCTAATTTTGGACCAGTCTCTACCTCTCTCCAAATATCTCCCCGCTGAGCAGAGAGCCTGATGTGGGACTCGATCCTAGGACCTTGGGATCATGACCCAAGCCAAAAGCAGACGCTTAACCAGCTGAGCCACCCAGGTGCCCCTGAATTGAGTGATTGAGTGATTGAGTGATTGAGTGATTGAGTGATTGAGTGATTGAGTGATTGAGTGATTGAGTGATTGAGTGATTGAGTG